>NW_016690360.1:610037-612411 GCF_001604755.1 Lepidothrix coronata
GACACACAGACACAGACACACAGACACAGACACACAGACACAGACACACAGACACACAGACACACAGACACACACACACACACACACAGAGGAGCACACCCACGGGCACAGCACCCTCACACGGGGATGCACAAAGGTGCCCACACACGTGGGTGCTCCGTGCACGGAGGCACATGTGCACACAGACACCCCTGTGCAACGGAGCCCGTGCCCACGCACACGGGTGCCCACACACACACACATACATGTACGCACACATGTGCACCAGTGCCCCCGCACATGCACACGGGTGCCCCTGCACAGGGAGGCACATGAAAATGGATGCTCTTTCCCATGAATGCCCATGGACACGGATGCCCACACACGTGGGTGCACGTGCACACAGATGCCCCCACACACGGACGCCCACACACATGGACATCCCTGCACACGTGTGCTCATGCACAAGGACGCCCACACACAAGGATTCCCGTGCACATGGGTGCCCAGGAACACAGATGCCCACATGCATGGACGCACACGCACACGGATGCACGTGGATATCCCTGCACACGGGTGCCCACACATAAGCATGGACGTGCACACGGATGCACACGTACATGGATGCACATGCATAGGGATGCACACCCATACATGCACACGGATGCCCATGTAGATGGGTGCCCATGCCATGAATCCCCTCACACATGCACATGTATGCCCTGCTCGTGGTTGGCTCTGCACATGTCCACGCACACGGGTGCCCACGCTCATGGATGCACACGCACACGGAGGTACACGCACACGTGTGCCCTGCTCATGGACGGCCCTGCACATGCCCCCACACGGGTGTCCACGCACACAGGTGTCCTCCCACACCCCACACCCTGTTCCACCCGGGACTGGCCCCCACTCCGAGCGATGGACACAGTGCCCGGGAGCTGCCCGGCCCCTCCGGGGTGCTGGGTGCGGTGTGTCCCTGAGGGTGGCCCCGCACAGCTCTCCCTGTCCCGGCCACCGCCCGGGCGGTGACCAGAGAGAGGGGACTTGGGCTTCGGGATCGCTTTGCTGGTCCCACAGCGACAGCTATAGGTGACCATCCGGGATGGGATGGGATGGGTCCAGCTCCACGTCCAACCGCCCTGCCCGGCTCCGGCATCCCGGCCATCCAGCCCCTGGCCCGGGCAGAGCCGGCAGTGAATCCTCCCTCAGCCCCTCGGTGCCCGGGCAGGAGGGTCCCATGCCCGCCGCTGGCAGAAGCAGGGGATTTGGGAGAGCCCGGGAAAGCCCCTCTCCGTGTCTCTCGCATCACCGAACGCCGCAGGACCCCACTGGCCCCGCTGCTTCCCCCAGTCCCGGGGCTGCGGGAGGGGAACCCAGCGTGGGGACCCGTGGGTGCCCCTGGCATGGGGGCTGGGCATGCTCCAAACAGCATCGCCCTGCTCCCCACTCCCCAAAATCACCCATCTCCCCATACCCAGGAGCAGAGGCCACCCTGGGTGGGAACCCTCAGCGACGTGCTGGCTGCAGGGGGGGCTTTGCTTAAGTGCCGGGGGGGCTGTTGAAGTTGTGTCGTGATCCCCCTTCCCCCCAGTTGTTGAGAAAGGCTCCCACACGCCCCAGAAGAAAAGCCAGGACACGAGGTGGTACCCAAAAACATCACAGTGAACACCACACTCAGCAAGAAACACCGTGGCTGCTCCTGCGGCCGGGAGGGCCCCCCCGGGGCCCCCTCCGCGCTCGGCTCCGCCAAATGCCCCAGAAGAAAAATATTCCTCCCCCTGGAGAGGCAAAAAAAATTCCCCCCTCCGAGTCCTGGCCCAGGGCGCGGGTGGGAATGGCCCCTTTGTCACGGCAGGTCCCCACCGTGTCCCCGCCGCGCCCGCCGCTCCCCCGTGCCGGGGGTGGCACTCGAGGGTCTGGGCTGCGGCAGCACCGAGGAAATCCCAGCGGACTCCGGCCGTGCCAGGAAAGCCGGGCTGGTGCCCCGCAGCCCCCTCCTCCCTCCGCTGGTCAGCAAAGTCCCCCCGGGGCGGGGTTAGGACGTGTCCTTCAGCTCGGGGCTGGGCGGTTGCGGAGGGGGCACCTCCGCCGAGGGAGACTGCATCTCCTGGGCGCTGCCTGCGGGGAGAGAGGAGGGGACGGAGTCGTGGGATAGAGTCAGAGAACGGAATCACAGAATAGAATCACAGGATCACTGAGGTTGGAAAAGCCCTTCCAGCACATGGATCCCCCCTGTGCCCGATGCCCACCTTGTCCCCCAGCCCAGAGCACTGAGTGCCACGGCCAGGCCTTCCTGGGACACCTCCAGGGGTGGGGACTCCAAACCTCCCTGGGCAGCCCCTGCCAATGCCTGACCCCCCTTTCCAGGGACAAATTCCTGCTGATGTCCAAC
>NW_016690360.1:613563-626342 GCF_001604755.1 Lepidothrix coronata
TCCCCAGCCTCGTTGCCCTTCTCTGGCCCTGCTCCAGCCCCTCCATGTCCTTCCTTCACCCCCTGAGCACGGAGAGTGAAAAGTACCTGACTCTGCTCTGGGCATGATGCTCTGCTGCCCCAGGGAGCTGAGCCCCTGCACCCCCTCTGCCCCCACTGTGGGCCCCACAAGGCAAAGGCAGGGGCCACCTGCCCGCAGGACTCCACATCCCCACCCTGGCACCTTTGGGTGCTCTGGTCTCTGCTGGTCACCCCATCATGGAGGAAGGGGTTCCCTGGGGGTCCCCAGCAGCCTTACCGGGCACCCTCCAGCCTGGTCTGGTGCCACGTGTCCCCCGTGCCCAGGGTCCTGCTCCACTCCCCGGCCTAGGGAGGGACCCCACGGGACACAGGGATTGCTCCTGGATGGGTCCCCTCCGGCTCTGACCTGGGGGGGCAGAGCAGGGGGTCAGCAATGGGGCCAAGGGGGGTGAAGGAGGGAGAGGGGAGCGACCTGGGGGTGGGACAGGCTGTGTCCCCACGGGGAGCACCCACAGCACCCAGCACCCTCTGCCCTGGGTGGCTGCACCAGGATGGGCTGTGATGGGCAAGGACTCCTCGTCCCTGGTGGGAAGGCAGGAGGAGAGAAGGATGGATGGAGAGCAGGGATGGAGACATGGAGGTGGGACACGGAGGGAGGCTGAGAGGGCACTGCCAGGGGACAAGGACACAGTGTCCCCAGTGCAGTGACCTTACTGTGTCCCTTGGGGAGCAGCCCTCGCTGACCCAGTGCAGGCAGCCCAATTCTGGGGTCCCCTGGGTGGGTGGGGGCTCTCCTGGGAAGCCCCTGGCATTGGGCAAATCCCACTGGTGTGGAGCCACCCTGGTGCCCAGGCTGCTGGGATCACACCGGGAGCTTTGCTCAGCTCTGGGAGACACTTTGGGCTTTTGCTGTGATGGGTGGGGGTGACACAGGGGTGGCACAGGACAGGGGTTCCCTCCACCCTCCCCAGACCCCCTTCACCCACTCCTAGGGCACAGGGACCCCCAGACCTTGCCCCCTCCGGGCCGGGTGCTGGTGGCAGTGCTGGCACTGCTGTCCCCACACTGGTGGTGGTGACAGCTCGTCCTGCTGTGGCTCCATGACCCACCTGTGTCCCGCTGGGAATCCCGGGGGGGACAAGCCCAGGTCCCCTCAGTGTCCTTGGGCTCAGGTGCCGTGGGAGCGGGACGGTGACCCGGCTGTGTGAGGGGAGAAATAAACCATTAACCCAGCAGGTAATGAAATGATTAATCACTGGGAGGTGATTAATGCCAGGGCAGCTGTGTCACGGGGGGTGGGACCCTGCTTGGGGGGACACCGAGGCACAGAGAGGGGCTGGGGGTGACAGGGGCAGGGCTGGTGGCCCTGGGAGAGGTGGCAAAGGCGGGATGTTCCCTCCACACCTGCACCACCCACAGCCCTCTGGAGCCACACACGTGTGCGTTGGCACATGTGTGTGCATTGGCACATGTGTGTGTTTGCGTGTACCACCCTGGCCTGGCTGCTGTGTGTGACTGTCCATATGTGTGCAGCTGGAGCTGAGCCCCAGGCTGTGCATGGGGGGGCTCCTCTGGCACATGTATGTGCACGTGTGGTGTCCCATGGCACATGTATGTGCACGTGTGGTGTCCCATGGCACATGTATGTGGATGCTGGGCACCCTCTGACACATGTGTGTGCATGTGTGGTGCACTGTAATACACATATGAGACATGAGTGTGCGTTCATGGTGTCCCCTGGCACACATATGTGCATGTGTGGTGTACTATCACACATGTATGAGACACGAGTGTGCGTGCACGGTGTCCCCTGGCACATGTATGTGCATGTGTGGCACCTTCTGGCACACACATGGCATGTGGGGTGTCCCATAGCACATGTATGTGCACGCTTGGCAAAACTGGCACCTGTATGTGCACGTGTGGTGCCCTGTAGCACACGTATGTACATGTGTGGTGCATTGTAACACATGTATGTGCCTGCTTGGCACCCCCGAGACATGAGTGTGCGTGCATGGTGTCCCCTGGCACACGTATGTGCATGTGTGGTGTCCCCTAGCACACATATGTGCACGCTTGGCACTCCCTGGAACACATGTGTGGTGTCCCTTGGCACACGTATGTGCACGTGTGGTGCATTGTAACACATGTGTGTGATTGCTCGGCATCCTCTGGCACACACGTGTGCAGGTGTGTGAACGCATGACACCCCCTGACACATCACTGTGCTCGTGTGGCAGCCTCTGGCACATGTGCAGGCATGTAGCACACGTATGTGTGTGCTTGGCACCCTCTGGCACACACGTGTGGTGTCCCATGGCACATATATGTACATGTGTGGTGTGTTGTAGCACACGTATGTGTGTGCTTGGCACCCTCTGGCACACACGTGCGTGCTTGTGTGGTGTCCCATGGCACATGTATGTACGTGTGTGGTGCATTGTAGGACATGTGTGTGATTGCTTGGCACCCTCTGGCACACACGTGTGTGCTCATGTGGTGTCCCATGGCACATGTATGTACGTGTGGTGCATTGTAGCACACATGTGTGATTGCTGCCAGGGCAGTGCTGGGCTCCCCAACCCCAGAGGGATTTAACACACGTGTGGATGTGGCACTTGGGGACAGGGGGCAGGGGTGGCCTTGGCAGCGCTGGGACTCGCTGATCCTGGAGGGCTTTTCCAATCTACAGGATTCCCTGATTCCTTCTTCACACACACACAGAAAGCCAAGCGTGCAGGCACACAGGGACACGCGTGGATACACACACACATGTTTGCACACACCTGCACACACACACACACGTGTGCACACACACACACACACACACGACTCTTTGCACATCCCAGCGAGGCAGGAGCCCCTCAGGCTGGATCAAAGCTCCTTCCCGGCAGTCCCAGTGGCTCCAGTGCTGGAAAATCAGGAATAATCAGCCTCCAGGACCAGGCTGGATCCCGCCCGTGTCCTTCCCGCTCGCGGGGATGCCGGGGGTGGGTGACATCTGCACCTCACCCTGCTTGGAAAAGCTGCACAGAGGATCAGGACCCTCCTGCTGGGAGCCCCGAGGGGACTGTCCCAGGGCTGGGGGATCCTGAGCACTCCTGGGATGCAGCATCACTGTCCCAGGGAACCCCTCAGGCTGTCCCACCTCCCTGGGCTCCCTGGGGACAAGATCCAAGTGCCAACACCTGCCCTGTGCTGGGCACTAACACGTCCTCCCGGTGCCACAGGTAAATCCAAGTCAACCTGGTCCCAAAGGGAAATCCAACCTCACCCTGATCCCACAGGGAAATCCAACCTCACTCTGGTCCCACAGGGAAATCCAACCCTACCTGGTCCCACAGGGAAATCCAACCTCACCCTGGTCCCAAAGGCGAATCCAACCCTACCTGGGCAAACAGTGCTGGACAAACCCAGTGAACCCCTCCAAGCACGAGCAGTTTCTGGGGCCTTAACGTGGTCTCAGCCTGAAAAAGCTCCTGGAGTCACATGGAAGGTCTTTGGGGCCGCTGGCTCCTGCTCTAATGCCCCTAATGGGATGTAGGAGGGAAGGGCAGAAATAAACCTTAATCCCTCCCAGAGATGGGCTGTGGTGGAAGGTGCTGGGAGAGGTGGAGGGAGGACATGGCATGTAGGGATGTGTGTTCCCTGGTCAAATTCCTTAGGAATATCAAAGCCCTGGAGGAAGGAAGGAGGATGCTGAAAGGGCAGAGAAAGGTGTGAACCACCCTGGGGACGGAGAAGCCAAAGGGACCAAGGGTTCAGTTTGGGGTCAGACACCTCCATGGGCACATCCATGATCAAGGCAGGGATTGTTCCCTCTGCCACAGCGACTCGGGGTGCTGGGGGTGGCAGGGGGCAGAACACACTCACCCCAAACATCATCTGCCAGAGCCAGAACCTGGAGCCTGGGGACAGTGGGGCACCCACCACGGCCACACCACAGCTTTGCCAAACACATTCCCTCCCCCAGGGCACACAAAGCAGGAAGGCTCCGAGGGGTTTAGGACCCGGGTGATGTTACAGTGATGTTTAGGATTCATTTAACCATAAGGATTTGCTTCTTCAGCTTCTGAGTGGTGGATGGGTCATGAGCTCATCTGGGAGGTGGGTTTGGGTCATTTAATGCTCTTGGCTCTCCCTATATGGAGGGTTCCTCCTGCTTGTTTCATTCAAAGTGTTACAGAATCTGTGCTGGGAAAAACTGCAGCACAGCATGAGGCCTCCCAAAATGTTGGGGTTATTAAGAGATGATGAACACGACAAAAAAATGGGAAAGATTTCCCAGGGTGTAAATGTAACATCGAGTTAAATGAGCGTTGCAAGCCAGGAAGGAAAGAGCTGCCCCAGATCAGAAGGGAATGAGAGCAGCATCCAGGAAAATGAGCCAGGAGTCCACATGGAAGGGAAATCCAGCGGGGCTGGGATAACCAGAGACCGACAGCCAGCAGACAGCCCGAGCAGCCCCCGGAGCCTGGAGCAACAGATGGCAACAATTGGGCACAGGATAAAATCTGGAGAGCCCAGAGCTCTCCCCTGGAGGAGGCAGGGTTGGTCCTGGTGGATCCCTGTCCAGGCAGGCAGCAGAGCTCCTGTGCCCAAGCCCAGGGGATGCTCAGCAGCTGCCCAGGAACAGCTCCAGGATCTCAGGGAGAGGGAAGGATGGGTTTAGGAGGGGCAGGTCCTGTCTGACCAACCTGATCTTCTTTTATGACCAGGTGACCCACCTGGTGGATGAGGGGAAGGCTGTGGATGTGGTCTATCTGGACTTCAGCAAAGCCTTGGACACCGTCTCCCATGGGACACTCCTGGAAAAGGCTTGGACAGGGGCACCCTGTGCTGGGTTAGGGACTGGCTGATGGCCCAGAGAGTGGTGGGGATGGAGCTGCATCCAGCTGGGATCTGGTCACCAGTGGTGTCCCCAGGGATCAGGGCTGGGCCCAGTTCTGTTTAATATCTTTACTGATGATTTAGATGAGGGGATTGAGTTCACCATCAGCACATTGGCAGCTGACACCAAGCTGGGGGTGTGTTGATGTGCTGGAAGGCAGGAGGGCTCTGCAGAGGGACCTGCACAGGCTGGAGAGTTGGGCTGATTCCAAGGGGATGAGGTTCAAGCAGGCCAAGGGCCGGGTCCTGCCCTTTGGCCACAACAACCCCCGGCAGCTCCAGGCTGGGTCAGAGGGGCTGGAGAGCAGCCAGGCAGGAAGGGAGCTGGGAGTGGGGATGGACAGGGAGCTGAACAGGAGCCAGAGTGTGCCCAGGGGGACAAGAGGGCCAATGGATCCTGGCCTGGCTCAGGAACAGGGTGGCAGCAGGAGCAGGGAAGTGATTCTGCCCCTGGACTCAGCTGGTGAGGCCACCCCTGGAGTGCTGTGTCCAGTTCTGGGCCCTCAGCTCAGGAAGGACATGGAGGGGCTGGAGCAGGGCCAGAGAAGGGCAACGAGGCTGGGGAAGGGACTGGAGCACAAGTGCTGTGAGGAGAGGCTGAGGGAGCTGGGGGGGCTCAGCCTGGAGAGGAGGAGGCTCAGGGGAGACCTCCTGACTCTGCAACTCCCTGACAGGAGGGGGGAGCCGGGGGGGGTCGGGCTCTTCTTCCAGGAACCATCAGCAAGACAAGAGGGCTGGGTCTGAAGTTGTGCCAGGGGAGGTTTAGGTTGGATATTGGGAAGAATTTCTTTCCAGAGAGGGTGTTCAGCCATTGGAATGGGCTGCCCAGGGAGGGAGTGGATTCTCCATCCCTGGAGGTGTTTAAGGTGAGACTGGATGTGGCATCAGTGCCATGGGCTGGGAACCACAGCAGCAATGGATCAAGGGTTGGACTTGATCTGGGAGGTCTTTTCCAACCTGTCTGATTCTATGATTCTGTGGCAAAAAATATTGTCCCAAACTCGTCATTTCCTGGGAAGGGAGGAAAAGGCCCCAAGGATGTTGGCTGGTGTGAGAATACTGCAGGGGGATGTGAAGAATGACACAGAAAACAGGTTTTGCTTCACACGGGGAATTCTCAGCCCGAGTGCCTGGAGATGATGATCCCTCCTGACAGTGGGGGTGGGTGGGATGGAGCTTCCATTCCCATCCCAGTGGGGAATGCTGGCACCCCAGCATTGCCTGCCCTTGGCAGCAAACCATCTCTGACCATGGGCTGGCACTTTTGTCCCGGAATCCCCAGGTTTCCAGAGGGCTGGGCAGGAGCCTGGGCCAGTTCAGGTCCTGCTGGACACCTTTGGAGTGATGTTGGCTGTGAAGCTGTGCAGGGAGGGATCAAAGAGAAGCCACACCTGGATGCTCAGAGCACCATTGAAGTCACACACTGGTTTCTCCCCAACTTTTCCCTGACTCCTTCTCACCCCATGGCCTTCCTTCCCAAAGCTTTGAGGAATCATTCCAGCAGGATTTCTAAGTGGAGGTTGTACTGGTAGCTTCCCAAAGCCTGAGAACCTCTGGGGCATCCAAACCTGCAGGGTTTGGCCCTTCTGTGTGATTCCCAGCAAACCCCATGTCCAAAAGGCTCCTGGCACGTGGGCTCCCCCTTCCTCCCCTCTCGTGGAGCAGAGGATCCTCCTCATTAGGATAATGCACTTACACAGTAATTCCCATTACCCTCTAAGCCCCTTCCCGTGGTGTCCTGCCCTGAGCTTTGACCTTCCTCCTTGTTTTTGCTCTGTCACACACACCCTGGCAGCCAGAGCAGCTTTCCCTCTTCTCCACCATTCCTGCTCCTGCCTGGATGGACTCATCCATCTGTTTGGGGTGTGTTGAAGTGTCCCTTCCCTCCACCCTCCTCACATCCCCCTTCTCCCTCTCCCTGCTCCCTCCCTGCTCCCCATGGCTGCCCTGCAGATGTGCAGGACCAGCTCTGGGCTCAGTCCCATCCCTGCTCATCCCCCAATCCTCAATCATTCTGCCTAAACCTCTTCCTGGATTCCAGGATGCTTTTCATGATCAGCCTTCCCTTGCCTTTATTCACCCTCTGTTCCCTTTTTACACCTTGGGACTGACTACCCAGAGAAGCTGTGGCTGCCCCATCCCTGGAAGTGTCCAAGACCAGGTTGGACAGGGCTTGGAGCAACCTGGGCTAGTGGAAGGTGTCCTTGCCCTTGGAATGAGATGAGCTTTAAGGTCTCTTCCAGCCCAAACCAGTCTGGGATTCTATGACTTTTTTTTTTTTTTTAGAATTTTTTCTACAGCTGTAGGACTTTAGAACTTCTTTTTCACACTTAAACCTGTCCTAGGTAAGGCCAACCAAGATGGAGCATAAACCCTTCCCTGGATGGGCTCATCTGGGTTTGTTGGATACTGGTACAGAAATTCTTGTTCAAGGCCAGGAGTGAGAAGGAAGGACTCCAAAATGGGGCATTGATAATCTTCATTCCCTGTAATTCCTGGATGCCCACAAGGAGATGAGCACAGGAGGTGGGTTTTGCTGTGACATCCATAGGCTGGAGCCTCTGGATGTGTTCTTGCTCCACCAGACAAGGGGATGATGGCAGAGCTCAGCTGTGTTTAACACTCCCATGAAAACCAGGAAAAAAACCTAAAATGCAACCTGAGTCTCTCCAGACAGGATTTCAGGTTGTTTGTATAAATTGTCCCCTCTGTTTATAATGCTGGAAACACAAACCAGAGTGAGTCCTGCTCCAAGATGAGAGTGAATCCACCTCACTGACATCCCAACCCAGAGTTTTCCTCCAGGACAAACCCAAAGGCTTCCAACCCAAATGCCCCCAGACCTCGAGGTGCTCATCCCACACCAGGGCTTGGCTTCCCCAAAAGGTGGTGACCACAGATAAAATCCCCTTTTGATCCTGCAGGCCTGGATTGGGCAGGAAAAAGCTCTCTGGAGGACTCAGTTTAATCCCAGCACAGCCCTGCTGATCTCAGCACCTCCCACGAGTCCACGCACGGATAAAACTGAGGCACCTTTTCCCATGGGAGCAGCTCACGGGGCATCCTGGAAAGATGCCGAAGGCACCAGGGAAACACAAATGAGTGATTCCCTCTGGACCACTCGGATTTCATCCCTGGACAAGCCTGAGCTGGTCTAATTAAAGAGCAAAGCACCAGAAGCTCAGCAGGCAGAGGCACGAGGACGTGGGCTGACGGTGGAGCAGCACTGCCAGGCTTCATCCTGCATCCCAAATATCCAGCACTGGAGAGGGGATGGATAACCTGGATAACCTCAGCTGTGCCGGCCCCCTCACTCTGAGAGGGAATGGCAAAATCCCAGCTCCTCTTCTGCTCCCTCCTGGGGCTCCCAGCCCAGCTGACATCGCTGCTTCCCTTCCCTCCTGCTCTCCCCTGAGCTCCCAGTTCCCCCCGGGGAATGTTTCCATCACTTTGGGCTAAAAACAAGCACTTCTGGCTTTTACCACCACGTGGAGCAGGGTTCCTGCTCCCCAGGGGCGGGAGGGGGGAGGTCCCCGTGCAGGGATGCAGGGAGGGCTCTGGGAATGCTGCCGCCAGGGATGGAGCTGCCCGGCAATAGGATATCCCTGAGGAAAGATCTGTCAGCTCCCTCCCCAGGCTCTGACACTCGGGCTGGGCAAAGCACGGGAGTGGGAGCAGCTCTGGGACAGCAGGAAGGTCCCCTCCCTGTGGCACAGCCCTCCCCGCTCAGTGGCACCAGGGAAATGAAGAACTCCCAAAAATCACTGGTGATAGTCCAGCTGTGGATGTTTTCTGTGGGAACAGGGCAAATCCCGAGGGCTGACAGTGCTGGCAGCTCCAGGAGAGGGAACAGCTCCATGAGCCAGCTCAGCACCAGCAGTGAGAGAGACCCTCAGCCCACATGGTTTGGGTGGGGATGGGGATTGTTCCTTAAAGAGAATTCCCCTGAGCCCACCCCTGATCCCCCAGGCTGGGGATCCCAGAGCTCCCAGGGGAGAGATGCTGTCCTGCATCCCAGGGAGGGATGGAGACATCCCAGGGAGGGATCCCACAACATCCCAGGTAGGGATCCCACAACATCCCAGGTAGGGAAGGAGGATTTCCAGCAAGGGATCCCAGCACATCCCAGGGAATGGTGCAGGGAGGGATTCCACTAAATCCCAGGGAAGGATGCAGGGAGGGAGGAATCTCACTGAACACCAGGAAGGGATGGGAGCTTACCAAGGAGGGATGCAGGGAGAAATCCTGCCACATCCCAGGGAAGAGTGCAGGCAGGGATCCCACCACGCCCAAGGAAGGAATGGAAGCTTCCCAGGCAAGGGTGCAGGGAGGGATCCCACCACATCCCAGGGAGTGATGGAAGCTGCTCCAGCCACTCCCAGCCCAGCCAGGTGTTTGCCAGCCTGTGGGCTGTGACCTCTTCCAGGGCTGGGGAGCAGCCCCACCTCCACCCCCGTCACTTACTCACCTTTAATTAACTGATTAAAGGTAACCTGGTGTGGTGGGAGGAGAGCAGGCATTTCCTTGGGGAGTTTGGGGTGCTGGGTGAGCCCCTCTCCCCCACACTCCTCAGTCCCTTCCACTGCATTTGGATCCTTTTCGAGTCCAAGGGGGAAACTCAACAGCCCCTTTGACATGAGGGGGTTGGAAACCCCTGCCCAGCCCCTTGGAGAGGGCCCTGCACCAGGGATGAACCAGCCCTGCTCTTGGAGCGAGGGAGGTAAACAGGAGGTGATCCAAAGGGAGGGAATTAGGATGGTGGAGCCCTGGATAATGGAGCTCCCACTGTAACCTTCACTTAACTGCTCCAACACTCCACAAGCTGGAATTTTGCATAACAAACATGTTACCCACCCCTCCATCCCTTTAATTTTTCAGCAGTTTCAGGCTCCCCCCTCCCCAAACGGCTTTTCATCCCCTGCTCCAGCCTGAGCATCCCTGGTGGGAGCTGAGGGACCCGATCAGAGCTTCTGGGACGGGGACAGGAACATCCTCGAGTCTGCCAAGCGTGGGGGTGGCACAGGGATTCGTGCCAAGGGAAACCCAAGGAGCTGTAAGGATGCTGTGGGCTGTGGGCTGCTGGGGGGGCACAGGGGGCCAGCTGGGTGCCTGCAAGCACATCCTGGGCTGGGTGCCACCCAGGGCTTCGTGGCAGAGTCCCCAGGAATTTCTGGAACGCAGCGGGACGGCCTCGGGCTCAGCCAGGCACTGCAGGAGCCTCCTCTCCCAGCACGAGGTCCCTCTTCTCCACCCGCCACTGGTGGCACCTGGAGAGGGCCACGGTCCAGCTGGGAATGGCTGAGAGGGCAGCAGGGTGTCCTGAGGAAGCAGCACTGAATTTGGAGGAGGCAGGATATGTGCAGGCACCCAGATAATTCATTGATTTGGGGGAGCAGAGCCAGCTGAAGGCTTTCCAGGCCACCAGCAGCAGCTGGTACCTCCGGCTCCCCGGGGAGCCCCAGGCATGTGCTTCCCCCAGGCCCCTGGATGCCGGCAGATCATCTCCTTCCCACTGCAACTCATCCCAGGAAGGGGGTGGGAAACTTCCAGGACACCCTGCTCTCCAGGCAGCATCCACTCACAAGGGGTGGAGAGGCCCTGCATGGAGGCAATCCAGCTGTTTTCCTGCATCCCTGTGCAGATCCCGGGATCATCATCAGTATTCTCCAGCATGGTGGCTGTCACAGCACTTTCCCCACCACCCAGTGACACCCACTCAGCTCCCAGGGAGCTGCCAGGGAAGGGACCAAAAGCCAAGGAGGGAAGAAATCCATGCAGAGACCCTGGAATCTGTGCAGGCACCCTGGGATCAGGGGCATGGCTGGAAATGCCCATCCCTGAGGGAGCAGAGCCGGATCCAACCCCCCTGGGCTGAGCCAGGGGCCAGAACCGCCTGCCCGAGGAGCCAAGGGCAGGGCAGGGCAGTGTCCCCATCCTGTCCGTGGTGCCGTGTTCCCCCTGGGCCCTGGAGCACCCTGTCCTGTGGGGGAGCACAGGCCAGGGCAGGAAAGGGGGACAGAGATCCTCTGGCTGACCCAGGGGATGAACCCCAAGGTTTTGCCCCAAAAGTGGCTGTGACCAAACCCCAACAACCTCCCCCCCGAGCACCCCCAGCTCCAGCTGCTTCCCCCTCTGCCTCCCAGCATCCCAATCTGGGGAGAAATGCTCTGACTCCCCCAGTCTCAAAAAGTGTCAACCTGGCTCAGCTGTCGTGGTTTCACCTCCAAAACCTTCTCTTTTTTTTTCTTTTTTCTTTTTTTTGGGTGGGGGGAGATGGTGCTGAGGGGATAAAGGGTGGAGACAGGGAGACAATGTCCATTCCACCCCCACCCCCCATTACATCTCCCACCTCTCCTGCCTGGCCGTGCCCACAGGGACATCCCAGTAGGAACCCCCTGTGCCAGCAAGGCCTGAGGTGTCCCGTGGTGGACACCCCAAGGTCACGGGCCGGGAGCATTCGGGGTGAGCACAGCACATCCTGCCTCTGCCACCTCCCCGCTGGCACTGCCGCGCAGCCAGGGGACAGGAGCCAGCTCCGGGGACCAAAGGGACCCGGTCCAAGCATCTGCAGGGGCAATCTGCCAAAATGATGCCCTGAAGGTGGGGAGGAGGAGTTGTCCCCGGGGGAAGCCCTTTCCTGCCGACAGGATGCCGCCCCGGGAGGAAGCACCAGACGAGCGTGTCCCCTGCACCGACCGGGTCTCAGCTGTCACTGCGTGGGGACCCCCCGGCTCCCCGGGCCCCGAATCATCCGGGAAGCTCTGATCTGGGAAGCTGAAGGCTGGAGCTGGAGCGGGGGGAGGAGGGGAATTGTGGCGGTCCCTGAGATGAGGACAGGGCAGGGTGAAAGGTGGAGGGGGCAGTGGTGACCCCCAGACCCGCCAGGGAGGAGAGGGCAGGGGGTGGGTGCCAGGGAGGGACAGAGGTGCCACCACGGGGGTTGATCTGAAGTGCCCACCCTGAGACAGATGTACCTTGCTCGGTGCCTGACCACTGCTCCCCCAAATCCTCCCCGGAGCCCCCCGCTCCCGGTGGGATGGGCAAACCTCCCAAGCCCTCGAGAGACACTCCCTGCCCTGCTCAGCACCGCAGCTGCCACAGACCTTCATCCCCCCCAAAGCCCCTGCCCCCCGAGGTGGTGGGTGTCCATCCCCTGCCCCTCCCGCCTCTCCACCGGGGAGGTGTCCAGGGGAGACACTCCTTTCCCGGGATGGGCTCCCAATCCCCACGGGAGGCTCCTGTTCCCCAGCCCCCAGGAGCACAGGGCAGCCCCGCCGTGGCCCAGGGCCTCGGTGCCACCGCGGCACCGTCAGCGCTCACCTGGTGGCACCGGCGACACCGGCGCGGGTGTTGGTGTCGGTACCGAGGATGGGGTCGGGGTCGGGGCCGGGGCCGGTGCTGATCCCGGGGCCGGTGCTGATGCCGATTCTGGTGCCGATGCCGGTGCCGGTGTTGGTGGGGGTGCCCGTATCGATGCTGATGCCGGTGGTGGTGTCGGTGTCGATCCCGACGCTGATGCCGGTGGTGATGTCGGCTGTGGTGTCCCGGTGGTGATGCCGGTGGTGATGTCGGCTGTGGTGTCCCGGTGGTGATGCCGGTGCCGGTGCCGGCGGTGCTGCCGGTGCCGGTCCCAGTCGGGCGGCCCGGGGAAGGCAGGCAGGAAGGCAGGAAGGATGCTCGGCGCTCGGCAGGAGCCGCGGGGAATCCTCGGGCTCCAGGCGGCCCGGGGGCCCCCGGGGCCGAGCCGCCGCCGCCGCCGCCGCCGCCCGCCCCGCGCCGCCGCTCCCGCCCGGCCCGGCCCCCGCTCGGCGCGGGGGGGGCCCCCCCCCGGGCCCCCCCCCCCCCCCCCCCCCCCCCCCCCCCCCCCCC
>NW_016690360.1:626389-640947 GCF_001604755.1 Lepidothrix coronata
TGGGGGACCCTCCGCCGGCCCCGCCCGCCGCCCCCCCGCGCTCCCCCCGCCGCCGGGGCCGCCCCCAAACCCCCCCCGGGCTGCTGTGTCCCCGTGTCCCCCCGAGCCGAGACATCGGGGGAGGCGGCTGTGACACCCATCTCCCCCCGGGGCTCCCCGTGACTCTGCCCCGGTGGGTCCCCCAGCCCGGGCAGGGGGCTCGCAGCCCGGCGTGGGCGCCAGCCCCGCTCGGGGAAAAGGGCGATTCCCCCCAATTTCTTCTGAATTCGTGTTCCCGGTTGCAGTCCTGGGGGAAGAGCCCCACGGGGGATGGGCTGAGGGGGCTCAGCTCGCCCACCGGGACAGCTCGGCCCCAGCACACGCTGCTCCTCGAGCATTTAGTGCAGCCAAAACCAATCGCCAGGCTCCAAAAAAATAATGAAAGAATGTGTGGCTGCACCCCTGCGGTGTGTGGGGGATGAGAGGAGGGGAGTGGGGGGCTGGGAGACCCTGGGTCCGGCTGGTAAATCCAGAGGATCATGGATTTACCTGCCCAGCACAAGGACTGTCCCCGCTGGAAGGACGCTGGACACAGAGGAGATGCCACCAGCTGCTCCTGGCCTGGCACCGGTGTCACCCTCGGGGGGGGCGGCTAATGCCGAGAGTGTGGGATGGGGGTTCCCACCCCCACCCCTGAGGTGGGTCGGGACAGCGAGGTGGGGGAGGCGGCCGTGACCAGAGTGGGAATTAAATTCAACCGGAATTTGCACACAGGGCCAGCAATCACCTCCCAAAGCTTCCACTAGCATTCCCACAGCCGGGACACAGCGTGGGTTTCCTCCAAAATGTCCCTCCTGGCCCTGAAGGTGGATGTCCCAGGGCTGGGGGAGTGGGGTGTGCTCTAGGGAGAAACCCCCTCCCCCCACTGGGTAATGTGGTCCCGGCCCCCCATCCCTGCACTGGGGTGCAGCTCCCGGCAGGAGTGCACCCTCATTTGGGGTCATCAATTTGGGAACAGCCTGGGAGCACGTTCCCAAATTCCTGGCTCTGCCCATCCCTCCTGTCCTTGCTGAAGGGGAGGGTCACGACGGGCACCTTGCTCCGGGAGCTGAGTGCAGGGCTGGGGGCGCGTTCCCAAATCCCTGGCTCTGGCCAACTCCTCTCCTTGCTGAAGGGGAGGGGTGATGCTCGGCGTCTGGAGCGAGGTGCCCATCCTGCCCCTGCCCTGGGGAGCTCCCGGGCCATCGGGAGAACCTGGCAACCCATCCATGCCCGGCAGATGTTGCTGACCCGGGAAGGGCGATGCTTCCCCGATCTCCGCACCCGCCAGCAGGGCAGATCCGGCCGCGCCTCTCCATGGGCAGGGACAAGACCCTCCCAGGCAGCCAGAACACGGCTGGTCTCAGCCCTCTGGTACCCCCAGCTCGTGGGGCCGCATCCCCGGGAGGCAGCGGGAGGGACACTGTGCCCCTGTTCGCTCACGCGTGTGACGGGCGGTGGCAGCTCCCGCGCGGCCGCCGGGGAGCGGAGCCTTCGCCAGCCGCTATTTTTAGCTGCTCACGCTCCGCTTTCTCCTTGACTGTCTCCCTTCTCCGGAGCAGTCTCGGGCCGAGCAGCCGCGATGTTTATCCTGCCTGGCACCTGATCGGATGTGACACCGGCTGTCGCGGGTGGAGGGGACGGCTGCCAGCCCCCTGCCATCCCTCTGCCTCCGGGAGCGAGGGAGGAGATGCTGGGATGGGGAAGGGAAGAGGGAAACCCGTGGGCATTTGGGGAGCCACCCTGGAGTGGTTCTGCCTTTCTCCAGCTCCTGGGTGGCTCCAAGGGATGCTCTGGGGGTGCTCAGGGGGAGCTGCAGGCTCATTTCCACCAAGGCTGAACACTTCCCTCTGTCGGGGTGATCCTTTGGGGATGGCTGGGATAGAGGAGCTGGGGAAACTGAGGCACACAGGAGGTGTGTGAGTCCCTCCATATCCCACCAGTGCATTGCTGACATGGAATAACCCCTCTGAACCTGCCTGCACCCTGATGGGGAGCATGAGGAGCCCAGACTCCCAGCTGGAGCTCACACAAGCCCCAGGGATGCAAAAACCCAGGGAAGGGAAAAATTATTCCCTTATCAGGCAGCTCCCACTGGGACTTGGTCCAGGGCAGTGCTGCTGTGCCTGGTGCTGCACCAGTGTGGCTGCTCTGCTCTTCCTCTACTCCTTCAGCTCCTGCTCTGGGGCTTTGCAAATGTTGGGATCCTCTTCCCAGGATGTTCCCAGCAGGAGGAGCATCTCTGTTGATGGGATACCTAAAATAAACCATCCATGTTCTCCCGAGCATTGTGAGGGTCCCTGCTTTATCCACCAGGGAGGTGAAGCAAGCGAGGATGGGCTCAGACCACCACCCTGCTCTGCCACCTGCTCTAAATCCTATTTTCTCCTAAAAACCGGGATCCAGAACGGGGAGGAAATGGGCTTGGGAGAGGCTGTTCTCCTTCTCCCGCGGCTGCCCAGCTGCTTTATCCCCCTGGAACAGGAGAGCCATTAACACCCCCCTGTCCTCGAGCTGTGCAGGGCTGGGGCAGCCCCTGGGATGGAGGCAGCAGGGAAGGAGAGGGGCTGTTTTCCACCCTCCTGCCCAGCACTGCAGGCTCAGATCTGGGTTAAAAGTCACTGCTGAGGTGACAGCCCTTTGCTGTTCCCATTTTAGATGTGTCTTTCCCATTTCCAGCCCGGATAAGACCCTGGTTCCCCGCTGGGTACACAGGTGACGTGGAGGAAAGATTATTCCTGAGATGAGGGGCTGCGTCAGTCCCTCTGTTAAGGTGCTATTTTGGGACAGGTCACAGGGTTTGGGGACCTGCAGGTCGTTCCCTGGCTGGGAAACTGAGATTTTCCATGAGCCTGAGCAGGACACGGTCTCAATACCACCCCTGGGCAGAGAGACCAGTCCTGGAGAGGTGGATGGATCTGCAGAAAACAGGCTCATCCCTTGGGAAAAAACCTTCCTGCCCGTGAGATCTCAGGGGCCAAAGGAAGTGAGAGCATCTCATTGCTTGGGGGATTTAAAACAAGAGGGAAAATGCCAGCAAACGCCTCCCAGGGAGGTGCTTTGTCACCAGGCAGGGCTGGAGTGTCACACTGAGAAGAGAGTCTGGACATCTCTGACAGTCTGGACGTCCCTGTGCCACCTCAGCAGGAGGCATTGAGGTCACAGCAGTGCCCTTCCCAGGCATCCTGTTTGGACTCAGCCATCTGGATCCGAGTGCACTGCACTGCCCTTCCCAGGGCACATCAGTTCTTCAGCACCACCTGCCCCCCGGGCACGACGTGCTGGAGGTTTGGGACATTCCCCCGGCACATCCTTCCATGGGGGACAGCACAGGAGCTGCTTTTCCTATTTTTATTTCCTATTTCATGCTGTCAGGGCGGCTTGATCGCCTGCAATGAGTTGCACAGGTCTTTGCAGCTCATCTGCAGCCTCACCGTTCCCCAGCAGAATGGAAAATTTCCACCCAAATAATGGTTATTTTTGTTGTTGTTGTCGCTGCAGCAGAAGCTCTTTCCTGACCCAAAGGTGAGGTAGATCCCACAGCCAGATGCAGTCCCAGCCTGGGGCTCATCCTGCTGCCAGTTCATCACAGGAGCTGTGGAAACGAGGTCCCCGTTCAATGACTCAGCCGCTCTTGGGGCCCAACGACCAAAATATTCATCACCTGCCCCAGCGGAGCAGCAGAAAGTGTAAATGATTTCTGGGACAAAACAGCTACAGTTCTGGAAGCCTCCCTGAGTGTGCATTGACTCCAATATTGGCTTAAATCTGATGGGGTTTGGGCAGCAGCCTGGTTTGCACAGGCAGGTGAGCACAGGCAAGGTCGGGACAGCTCAGGACTGCACAGGAGGGTTGGGAAGAGCTGGGATGTGCTGGGATTTGCCCAATTCTTGCTTTATGACACTGGAGCAGGAGGGGGAGGTGAGTTTTGGAGGAAAGGTATGTTTGAGACAGGTGAGCATAAAGCAAGAAGCCCAAAAAGATGTGCTCATGGGAAAAAAAAAAAGGTGCTCTAATCCATTCTTCCTGCTCCAGGAACTTCCAGATGTACCCAGGTGTGGACGTGGGAGCCTCACAAACACCTCCCAGCTCGGGGGAGCAGGTTGTCCCTCCTGCCTAACACTGTCCCTTGACAAAGAATGGGACACCTGACCCAAACTCAGGGATTTAACCAAACCCTCCAGATCTCAGGCCCTGTTTAACGAGCTCATGGCTCTGGTGGAAATACCCAAATTTGACAGGAGAGGCAGACACTGAGCTGAGCCCACGGGCGAGTCCTGTCCCCCCTTTGCAGACTCTTTGTGGGGTGTAGAAGAGCCCACGTGGTGCTTCCCTGGGTTTTGGGTTTGCTCCCTACACCACAAAGCCCCTCGGCGCCCAGCTGAGCACCAGGATGCTGCAAACAGCCCAAATCAGCCCAAAATCACTGCAGCAAATCACCGGTTGCGTGGACGGGGAGTACCCACGACACGAGGGGGACGGAGGTGCTGCCTGCAGCCCTGCCTGCCCTCCCGCAGACACGGGGATTTGTGCAAAGCTCCCAGCGCCCGGGTTGGGCTTTTTTTATCCCTGGCTGCTCTTACGTTGACATTCTTAGCTGTGCCACTGGCTCCAGCGCTGCTCGCTAACCCCTTTTACAGGCGGCTAAATATAGCGCAGGCAGCTAAGCAAAATCTGCTCGGCAGGGCCACGTGGGGCAGCGCTGCCGCAGCCACGCCGGGCCGTGGGGGCTGCCAGCACCGGGGGGGCCCCGCCAGGGCCCCGCTGGTGGCATCTGTCACCCCGCGGTGTCACATCCCCACCCTGGGGAGCGTCGCCTCGCCGCCGCTTTGATGCTCCCCGGCGGCATCTCGTCGCTTCTCCCCAGCTCGGTGGCCTCGTTCCTCTGCCACCCAGAGGTTTCCTGGGGTCTTCCCGCCCTCCTGGAGCATCTGGACTTTGTTAGCGTTCCCTGCTCCTGGAAAAGCGCGGTGTAAAAGCCGGGCTCAGTGCTGCGACTAATAAGGAACAGCTCAGCGGCTCCGGGCGCCCGCAGGGGTGTTGTGGGAGGCACGGGGTGCAAGGGGCAATCCCAAAATCCTAGGAGGCACCACATAGGCTCATCCACACCCCATAAAAGGTGTGCTAAGGGGGGACAGGACTCCCTAAGCTCTTGGGTGCAGCTCAGTTTGTGCCTCTCCTGTCACAGGCGGATATTTCCTCCGGAGCCATGAACTCATTAGTCAGACACTGATCTAATTGTCTCCATGCCGGCACTTGTGGGGGTTTTTCTTTTGGGTTTTGAAAGGCAAGAAGGAGGTGAAAGGCCGGCTGGAGACATCTAATTAGATCCCCATGGCTCATTAGCCATTTCTCCGAGAGGGAGAATCATCAAGGCTGAAAACGAACAGACTCAAAAACCGCCCGTGCTTTACACGGCTTTCCGTGGGCATCCCGAACTGACCATCCCACTGGCACTGCCCTGCCTGGGCTGTGCTTTCTGGGATGCCCTGTCAACCAGGGGACATGGAAAATGCATGGAGGAGCTCAGGGGGTCTCCTGATGGAGTTCAGAGAAAGGCTTTGGGCACCAGGAAAGGAAACTGAGGAGCTCAAATCCAGAGCATCGAAACAGGAGCACCCAGGAGGGCCAAGGCTGCAGGCTGGGAAGAAAAGGACCAGCTCCTCCTGCCAGGTGGATGAAGGACACCCTCAGATCAAGGTCTCACTCTGCTTCCTCCTCCAACCTCCCTGCCCCACCAGCTCTGTTGATTCAGATCCTGGTACTTGGGGAAAGAACGGAGCTCACAGCAGAGTAACCCCTCAAATTTTCCACCTCATGAGAGACCCAGCGGTTGTGGGAGCACAGAATCTTTGGTGTGACACTGCCATCCATCACCAGCCAGGTGTCTGGCCACTGCTGAGAGAGAGACAAACAGCATCTGTCCGAGCTCAGCAGGGAAATGCTGCAGCTTTTCCAGCCAGTCCCTGCATCCCTGAGCTCAGGATAAATCAGGCTTCAAGGACACAGGATGGCTCTTCACCCTCCTGGCTGTGAGGCTTTGGGGAGAAGACCCCAGCGTGATGACAAGTGATAGGTTTGGTGGTGGCCCATCATGGAATCCATCAGCTATGTCAGCTCTGCATCACCCCACTGGCCTTTGAGACACTGGCAAAAGGTCCTTGAAGAGGGTCTCAGTTGCTCAATGGATTTTCCAGAAGCAATGCCAGTGAGTGGGAACCCCATCAGTAAACTCAGAGGGTTTTCTGGGTCTCCATCAGGCTCCTTGGTTGGGTTGTTCTCAAGGCTTGATGCACAGGCTGCCCAGGGCAGTGGTCACGGCCCCAAACCTGCCAGGGCTCCAGGAGGGTTTGGACAACGCTCAGGGACAGGGTGGGATTGTTGGGGTGTCTGTGCAGGGCCAGGAGTTGGAATGGATGGTCCTTGTGGGTCCCTTCCAGTCAGGATTCCATGATTCTATGATTTGGGATGTTCCAGTGGTGTGGGAGGAAAGGAGGGTCCTGGTCAACGAAAGGGACAATGTAGGAGCTCAGGCACAGAAGTTCTGCAGGTTCCTGCAATATTCCTCCTGAAAATCCTCCCCCTCGTTTCCAGTGGCTCTGAGTCCTGGATCCAGTGACCCTGAACACCCTCCCTCTGTCTGTAATTAAAGGCCAAGCAATTGCCCATTGCTCCCGTGTCTGTGTTTATTACAGAGGAGCTTAGTGGAAAACTAATTCCCTGCCTCAAAGGCATCCTTGGACAAGGGGGAAGGGACGTGCTTCAATCCCAGGACTTCTGCATTTGTCCTTCCCATCCCAGACTGGCTTTGTGCCTGTTCCCCTTCTCGTCTGGGGGCTGCAAACCCCGAGGGAGGCAGCACAACTGAGGAGAGACACTGCTGGCAATGACTGGGGGCTCCACTCCTGTCCCACCCCTGCAGCACAGGGTGGGCAGGGGGACCCCCACACCTCCCAGCACCCTGAGATCTTGGAGCAGCTCCTCAAAGCTCCCAAAACACAAGGCTGGGATGTGCTGGATGGCAGCTGGTGTCTGAGGGGAAGGGCCCTGTGCGCCTTAAATCCCATCCAAGAGCACCCCAGGGTGCCAGAGGCAGGACAACCCCATGAACCAGGGGGTTGTCAAACCCCAAACCATCACCCCAAAACCACACCTCGTGCCATGGCTGTTTGCCTGCACCAGGCAGGGCTCTGGAGATGAGGTGCTCGATGAATTTAGCTGGTTCTCCAAGCACAGAATCGATTATTAATTATTATTAATTGCTGTAATGTGGGTTTATCCATGAATTGCACGGCTCAGGAGCAGCAGGAGCCCTGCTGGCTGTGCCCACGGCTAAGCTGGAATTGTCCCAGATACAGTCACATGAGAGCATTTGTTCTCCAGGGTGGGAGGGCACCCCTGGCAAGCTGCTCCTGGCCCTGCTCTCCCCAGCCCTATAATCCCCCCGGGGTGGGCAGGAATAGTGTCCTTGACCCCTATCATGGGAGAGGGGAGGTGCCCTCTCGTGCCTCGGGGGTGCTGAGTGAGGCAGGAGAAGGAACAGAGGGGTAGGCAGAGGAAAATAAAGGTGTTTTATGGGGATGCACGAACAAGGATGCTCCCAGAAGTGGGACACGGGGTATTCTGCTGTTGGGGTGGCTGGAGGCAGCCCCATATCCCCGGGCTCCAGCAGCATCCCACATCTCCCAGTCCTCGTCTTTCCCTGTGTGCAGGGTGACAGAAAACCAGCCTGTCCTGTGGTACCCCGGGGCTGTCAGAGCTCTGTCACTCGTGGCACTGCTGTCACATCACTGTCACATCGCCGGGACACGCAGGACCCGGGGCAGATCCCGCTGGCCACAAGCCCCCTCCCGAGAAGGGGATGTCGAGGGGCTGGTGCCGGGGGTGGTGGCGGTGGGGTGGCCTCTGCTCACCAGCAAAAGCCAGGCGTGGGGACACCCCTGCGAGGAGTTTGGGAGCCCTCTCCCTCCTGGCAGCCGGGAGCGGGCAGGGACCGAGCCCGGTCCCCGTCCCCGGTGTCCGGAGTGTGAGCACCGGTGTCACTCCGGCACTGCCACCTGGTGGCATCATCAAAGGGACCAGGGGACAGTGTCGGGGGGACAGTGATCCCTCCAGGGTCCAGGGGAGGGTTTCTGCTCCTGGCAGACCAGCGGGCTCACGTGCCTGCAAGAGGACAGCAGGACCAAGGGGACAAACACCCGTCCGGCCAATTCGCCCTTCCCGGGGGGACGGGGACTGAGGGACATTCCTGCTGCCGATGTCACAGGGCTCTGATATCCAGCCAGGAGGAGATGGGAGCTGCCGGAATGCCCACCCGCACCTCCGGTGGGCCGTGCTGGAGCCAGTCCATCCTGTCCCCGAGGCTGCCGGCGCTGCCAGGCCCGTGCCCGCACACGGCCGGGGCGGGGTGTCCGCGCACACCCCCCGGCGCCTCCGGAAAGGAGGAGAAACCTGAGACCCCATCTGAGATCAGAGAGCAGCTTTTGGGTGCTGATCTCGCCTGTTGCAGGACCGTGCAGAGCCAGCAGCTTTTGGGAGCCCCACGGAGGCTCAGAAAAGCTTTTGTTAATTTGTGCCAGCTGCTGATCGGGGGCCAAACCCCGGAGCTTTACCTCTGGAGCAAGAAGCGTGACACCCTCCTCTTCCTCAAGGACACAGGGGACGTGCTGCCCCAGCCCTGCGCCCCCGAGACTGTCACTGCCACATACTCATGTACTTTCCTGCTGTCTAAATTTAGGGTCTGGAAGTGGGCTGGCGTGTCCTGGGTTATCTCGGGCACTGAATTATGTATGTCAGCGACAGAGCAGCACTCACTGCTCCGGGGGGATGTGCCAAACCCTGGCTGGGCAGGAAGAGCAGCCCCCTCACTCAGGGTCTGGCCCTGCAGGGGGAGTGGGTTCGGACTGCTGAGGCTGATGGTGGTGCTGGGGATGCTGGAAGTGATGGGAATGCTGGAAGTGATGGGAATGCCTGAACTGGTGGGTCTGCTGGTGCTGGTGGGTCTGTTGGGAGCTGGTGGAGCTTCTGGAGCTGGAAGCTGTGTTGTCAAATCCAGCAAGAAAGGCTCCTATAGGAGACAAAGGGAAGACTAGGGAAAATATATCTTGCTCCACAAGATGGGAAACCTGGTGCCACAGGACCAGGGACTGAATGGTGCTTTTGGCTCTTTACTTGCCAGACTGATCTTTAGGAATACCAGGTCCCAGATGATCAGAGATCCCATGAGGAAAGGCTGGAGCAAGGAAGACAGAACCCTTGGTGGAAGAGGATCAGGTCTGGGCATATTTAGGCAAAGTGGGCATACTTTAGTCCTGCAGTGGCACAAAGTCCAGTTGGAGGCCAGTAACCAGAGTTCTACTCCAGAGGTCTGTACTGGTTCCAGTCCAGTTTAATTAATGATTAATTAATTTAATTCATGATCTGGGTGATGGGGCAGTGTAAGCTCAGCCAGCTGGCAGATGACACCAAGCTGGGAAGGGAGGCTGATACAGCAGGGGATCATGCTGCCAGCCAGGGGAGGTCCTACAGGGTCTGCACATGCACCAGCTCCAGATCAGCCACCAGCTCCAGCACATCCACCATCCCAGAATCCCAGAAGGGCTGAGGCTGGAAGGCACCTCTGGAGTCCATCTGGTCCAATTCCCTGCTCGAGCAGGGCCATCCAGAGCCATTCCCCAGGACCGTGTCCATATGACATCTCTCCAAGGATGGAGACTCTGCAACCTCCCTGGGCAACCTGGGCCAGTGCTCAGTGAAAACAGTGTCTCCTGATGCTCAGAAGGACCCTGCTGGGCTTCAGTTTGTGCCCGTGGCTGCTGGTCCTGTCACTGGGCACCACTGAAGGCGTCTGGATCCGTCCTCTTTGCACGTTCCCTCCAGGTGTTTATAAACACTGACAGGATCCCCCTGAGCCTTCTCCAGGCTGGTCAGTCCCAGCCTTTTAGCCTTTCCTCACATGTAGGATGCTCCACTGTGGCCTTGGTCAGACTCTCTCCAGTAGGTCCGTGTCTCTCTTGTCCTGGAAAGCCCAGAACTGGACACAGCTCTCCAGGGATGGCCTCACCAGTTCTGATCACTGGGTCCCTCCCTTGATCTGCTGGCAGAGCTTTGCCTGGTGCAGCCCAGGACACCATTTACCTTCTCTGCAGCAAGGGTACATTGCTGCCTTGTGTTCCACCTGGTGTCCACCAGCACCCCCGGGTCCTTTCTGCAGAGCTGAGTGGTCTCCATCATATATTGGAGCCTGGGATTTTTCTTTCCTATGGGGCAAAACTTACTTTGCCCTTCTCCTTGTTGAACTTTAGGAGGTTCCAATCAGACCTCCAGGGCCTAAAGGGGCTCCAGGAGAGCTGGAGAGGGACTGGGGTCAAGGGATCAGGGACAGGACAAGGGGGAATGGCTTCCCACTGCCAGAGGGCAGGGCTAGATGGGATATTGGGAAGGAATTGTAGGCTGTGAGGGTGGGGAGGCCCTGGCATAGGTTGCCCAGAGAAGCTGTGGCTGTCCCATCCCTGGAAGTGTCCAAGGCCAGGCTGGATGGGAATTGGAGCAACCTGGGCTATGGAAGGTGTCCCTGCCCATGGCAAGGGGTGGGAACGAGATGGGATTTAAGGTCCTTTCCAACCCAAACCATTCTGGCTTTCCATGATCCCTTCCCGCAGGCTGTTCTGAGCCCCGGCTGGGCCCCCACCCGTCCCCCCCAGCCCTGGGGGTGTCCCAGAGCCCCCGGCCCGGCCCGAGCTCGTGGTGTCCGTGGGGCCCTCTGGGCGGTAACCAGGGATGGGGGTCCGGGGGGGAAGGGACGGAGGGAGTTGGCGAGGGGATGGGGGGATGGAGGGAGATGGAGGAGGATGGAGGGGGATGGAGTGAGGACGGGGTGGGGGCATGGAGAAGCAATAGAGAGGCCCCCCCGAGGCCGGGAGGAGCGCGGATCGTCCCTCTCCTGCCCTCCCCGCCGCCGTAAGGGCCGCCCCGGGGGAGGCGCGGCCGGTCCGGGCGGAGCCGAGCGCGGAGCCGGCGGAGGGGAGCGGGGAGCCGGGAACAGGAGCCGGGAACAGGAGCCGGGAACAGGAGCCGGGGGCCGGCTTGGGAGCGGCGGCGGCAGCACGATGGGGGCCTGTCTCGGGGTCTGCTCCCTGCTCAGCTGCGTGAGTGCCCGCCCGCAGCGGGGGGACCGGCGGCACCGGGGGGTTGCGGGGCCGCAGCGGCGGGCGCGGCCCGGGCAGGGGGAGCTGCGGCGGCTGCGGGTCCGGGGAGGGTCCGGGGGAGGGACCAGGGAGGGCGGAGGGACATCCCGGGGCGGAGGGGTCCAAGGGGTGCCAGGAGGGTGCCCCGCGCTGTACCCGGGAGAGGCAGGGCACCCCCGGGAGATGTGCCCGTGTATATGGGGGGATGCAGGGACCCCCGGGATGCGCTGTGGATGCAGGGGACCCCCTGGGGATGCATCCCTGTATATGGGGGGGATGCAGGGGACCCCCTGGGGATGCATCCCTGTATATGGGGGGGATGCAGGGGACTCCCAGGATGCCCTGCGGATGCAGGGGACCCCCAGCAGGTCCAACCCTCAGCGCATCCCTCCCTGGGGGATGTGGGGGTTACCCAGAGCAGGGCATCCCACAGCACCCAGGGGTGTCCACGGGAGACGCAGAGGGTTCACCCCAGGGAACTCGGGGGCTTAGGAATGTCATGATTGAGGGGAACATGGAGGGGAACGGGGAGGGTGGTGCACTCCTGTGCACCTGGGGGATGTGGGGAGCCAGAGCAGTGATGCCCCTGCTGCACCTGGAGGAGTGGGGGGTCCTGGCCCCCCTGCCCTGCTACCCTGGGGGGTGCAATGAGGGGCTGGGGGCCTTGCCTGGGTCTCATTGCTGAGCCTCAAACTGGGGGACTGGGGATGGACTGAGAGAAGGAGCTGGAGGGGGGGCTGCAGGCTCTGTGTGGGGTGCCATGGGCCAGGGCAGGGATCTCAGGTGCCATGGGCCAGGGCAGGGATCTCAGGTGCCATGGGCCAGGGCAGGCTCAGGGGTGTGATCTGGGGTGCCCTGCAATGCTCAGGTGTGTGATCTGGGGTGCCCTGCAATGCTCAGGGTGTGTGACTGGGGTGCCCTGCAATGCTCAAGCTGTGTGATTGGGGTGCCCTGCCGTGCTCAGGGTGTGTGATTGGGGTGCCCTGCCGTTCTCAGGGGGTGTGATTGGGGTGCCCTGCCGTGCTCAGGGGTGTGATTTGGGGTGCCCTGCCGTGCTCAGGGGTGTGATCTGGGGTGCCCTGCCATGCTCAGGGGTGTGATTGGGGTGCCCTGCCGTGCTCAGGGGTGTGATTTGGGGTGCCCTGCCGTGCTCAGGGTGTGTGATTGGGGTGCCCTGCCGTGCTCAGGGTGTGTGATTTGGGGTGCCCTGCCGTGCTCAGGGTGTGTGATTGGGGTGCCCTGCCGTGCTCAGGGTGTGTGGTTCCGGGTGCTGTGCCCTGTGACGCAGCCCCTGCCCACGACTGGCATTGCCTTCCCTGTTGGTGCCTCACCTGTGGGCACGGGGCCAAGGCAGGGCTGTGGAACCAGCCCAGGAACTGCCGGCCTGGAAACCTGGGAGCAGGGCCTGTTGTGCAACTTGACCTCAAAGTGTTGGAGGTTTAATGAACAGGAACTTTTGAAATGAGGGATCAGTTGGAGGATGGTCTGCAAGGCCTCCCCCTGTAACACACTCCAAACTTTTCCTCATGGACAAGTACTGGGAAAGCTGGGAGTTACTCCAGTCCAGGGGTGTGGAGTTTTCTGGCCTAAATCTGGACTTTTTTCCCCAAAAAACTGTTCTGTTACCCAGCCTGTGGTAACAGAGTAGAGCAACTATATAAGTTTAATTTAATTCTCCTGTTCCTTCTGGTGGAGGTGGTTGACTCAGGGGCTGTTTTAGTTCTGAACTGAAGAACCACGAGACAGAAAAAACACAAACCAAAACCAGATACCCCCTCCCCCCAATGTGTGTAATTTTTTTTTTTAAATTTTATTTTTAACAAGAACATCTGAACTGACTCCTTCAGCTCTGCCTGCAGCATTTGAGTCACAGCAGCATCAGATTGCCAAGCCCTTTCTTCTTTCCCATTAAAACTCTAGAAGTTGTCCCTGAGTGAAAACACTTTGGAACACACAACAAAAATTTCCCTTTTCCTGTGACTTGCCCTGGAAATCACTGGAAAATCCAGTGATTTTCCAGATTCTGCCCACAGTGGTCATTGTTCCAAGCTGTCTTCCTGGGGGGGACAAGGTTGGGGCTGCCCAAGCCAACACAAACCCTGGGGGCTCAGACGTGGTTCGGGCACCTCATGGGCACAATCAACCCTGTGACACCAACCCAAAGCCAGCTGCCAGGCAGGAGAGCCACCAGCTCCCCCAGCCCTGGGGGTTTGGTACTGATTAACCTGCCTGGTCACGGGGTTGGCAGGAGATAAACTCTGGTTGCTCGGCGTTGCTTTGGGGTGACTCAGTCCCCGTGTTCCTGGGATTCCTGGGGTGACTCAGTCTCCGTGTTCCTGAGATTCCAGGGTGGCAGAAGCTCACGGGGGGGTTGCTGGGGTGGTGTTGGGTGGGTGTTGTTGGGGTGGTGCAGTTGGGTGGGTGGTTTGGGGTGGTGTTGTTGGGGTGGTGTTGGTGTAGTTGGACTGTTACAGGTGGGCTGGAGGAGCTGATCTGGTGCAGTTGGGTTCATGTTGTGTTTCCCTGCCTTGCCTGGCCCTTGCCATGCTCCCAAATCCTCCAGGAGAGGAGGGAGCAGAGCAGCCCTTCCACGTGGGTCATGCTGGAGGTGAGCTGGGTCCCATGAGGAAGTTGATAGTGAAACTGGAGACATTAATCATTCAACTGCAGCAGCTGAAAACCAACCCTTCCTCATTAACCCACCCCTTCACTGCTGCAGCCACCTCCCTCCTTGCCTTTTTCCACCCTGCTCTTTGGCCCTGGGCCATGTTCACACTTATGGGCATCTCTGAAAGCCTTTGGAAGGAGAATCAGAGCGTGGCCAGCACTGCTTAACCTGGGAAGGTTTTCTTGCTCTTAACCCACTTGCTTTTTAAAGAAAAAGGCTGAAATCACGAGGTGCCTGGGCTGCAGGTCAGGGCAGGGTGTGGCACAGAGGGTTCCTTTGCTTCCTTGCAGAGGAGTTTTGAAGGAGGTGGCCAGAAAGGGCACCAGGAGCTGTTTTCATGGCTCCTGGTAGCACAGGACTCTCGTGTCTCTGCTTCATGGAGCAGGTCAGTGGGGTGGGGATGTTGTACCCCATCACCTCAGCAGCTGAAAGGGCCTGTGAAAACTGAAATACAGCTGTGCAGTTTGACTGTGGAAGAGTCATCCTTGGAAATAAACCCCCAATAGGCTCCAGGGATGCTGCAGGCTCCCAAAAAACTCTAAAAAACCTGTTGGAGTGAGTCCAGAGGAGGCCCCGGAGATGCTCCAGGGCTGGAGCCCCTCTGCTCTGGAGCCAGGCTGGGAGAGCTGGGGGGGTTCCCCTGGAGAAGAGAAGGCTCCAGGGAGAGCTGAGAGCCCCTGGCAGGG
>NW_016690360.1:641304-649199 GCF_001604755.1 Lepidothrix coronata
TGGGCTGGTGGAAGGTGTCCCTGCCCATAGAGGGGATGGAGTGAGATGAGCTTTGAGGTCCCTTCCAACCCAAACCAATTTGTCCCCCTGCAGCTGTCCCAGGGGTCACCCAGAGGGTTTGGAGGCTGCACATGGAGCAAAGGTTTCCCTTCAGTTCCATCCTGGCCCTCTGGACACTCCTGTGCCCTCCCTCCCCCTGCACCGACCCTGAGGAAAACTTGACACTTGAGGCTCTGCCTCCTGCAGGTCTTCAGTGGTGCTTGGACAGGGGGCTGAACCCCCAAACCCACAACTTCCTCAACAGCACCAAACCTCACACTTTTCCTGGCCAGATTCTGGGATTCTGGGATTGGTGCTTTTTGTTTCAGTTGGCACCGAAGGGAGAGGAGCTGGAAGGATGGATGGTGCACTGGGGTGCTGTGCTACATCAGGTGAAATGATGCAGGAGTTCTGCACTAAAAGGGATTTTTAATGCTGTTCTCTATTTGTTTTTTAATTTGCAAGGGAAAACACGGCACGGCTGGTGCCTTTTAAATGCACTCTGCTGCGAGTGGTGCATTTAATGAGTCTGAAAGGAAGCCATCTCTAATTGAAGGCCATTTTCATGGGCTTCCAAGTTGAAAACGTGAAGTTCTGCCCCTCGAGCAGCTCCTGGAGAGGTGGAATGAGGGTCTCCATGGGATCCAGGGACTCTCTGACCCATCCTGACTCCTATGGGTACCACCCATAGGGTGGGGCTGTGGGGCTGGGATGGGGGTAAAGAGGAATAAATCAGGAAGGAGGGGATTTTTTCTCAAACGATGATAAAATCAAATCAAAATCAGATCAAGTAAATCAAAGCCACCTCTAGTGATTTGGAGGCATCAAAGTGATCCTTTGTGAACCTCCCTGAGCATCCCTGCTGAGGGAAGTGACCTGCTCACACTGCAGGTTTTGTTTTCTGCCATGTCCTTTTTCTGCACTGATTTTAATGCTGAGAAATGTGTGTTTTGAGTTGTTGCTGAGCCATCTTTAATTAGTATCGATTGCAGGGCATAATTAGGAGGTTCATACCCATAACAAGCACACAACAGGGCATATCTCTTAATAGTGGGACAGAGCTGGGCCCTCCTCCTGCCTCTGAGTGGCTGATGGGCTCCAGTGCAGGAGGGGAAGGGCCGTTCCAAGGGAAAGAAATGAAATATCAAAGCAAAATAAATCAATGAAATTATCTTGTGAATGGGGGGAAAGCTGTTTACTGAGGAGCTTGAGATGGTCACAGGATTTCCTAAGAAGTGATACAGGAGCTCAAAACACCCAGTGCTGTAAATTTTGAAATATTTGGGAATGCAGAGGTGAATATTTGGAAAGCAGTATTTGAAATAAACTCCTTCCAGCGCCTGCAGGGGAATTTCTTGTTGTTCCCTGGACTGCTGGGTGGGACAAAGGAGGTTGTGGGTTTGTGGTAGCTTCAGTGAGGGTTAGAAAAAGAAGGAAATAGCCTGAAATTTCCTTATTATAGGGAATATTTGAAATTTCCCTGTTTTAGGGAATATTTCACCCTTGGGGTGTATTTTGCTGTTCCCTCTCCCACCATGGGGAGTGGAGCAGAGTTGGGAATTCAATTTTAATTTAGTTTTTGGGTCTTTTAAGGTTTTATTTAGCACTTTAACCTGGTAATTCACACAGTGACCCTGGTTCAGCAGCTGGGGGGGCACCACCACCTGCTTTGCCTTGATGTGGGATGTTGGTTTTACTTCCCCAACCAAACATCTTCAATCCAAACTGGAGAGACACCTTATTCTCCTATTGTTTCCCCAAATATTTGACATGGAACCTTCACATGGAGGATTAGTGACCCAGCAGTGAAAGGCCCACCCCCAAAATGCTTCTTCCATTCTCTTGCTGAAAAATGCCCTATTTATTGTCCAACTTCTCCCTGTTTTGGGAAAATAGGGGTTTCAGGGCTTGGCAGCGAGCCAGGAGATCCCAGGGCTGGTGAGGGGGATGAAGAGGCTGAAAATCCTCCCCACCCTGATCAGATGGCACAGTCAGGGCTGGCTGTGCCTGTATCCAGTGCTCCTGACCCATCACAGGTTTAAAAACCTGTTATGAAAACCCCTGCACCTTTTCTTCCTCTAAGGCAGGTGATTGGGGCTTTCCCACACCCTGAGAGTATCCAAATCAGAGGAAAAACTGGTGAGAATGGTGTTTACTGGAGCAGCAAAACTCAACCCAACCCAACCAAACTCAACCCAACTCAATCCAAATGAACTTAACTCAGTGCAACCTGACCCAACTTAACCCGAATCAACCCAATCCAACCCAATTCAACCCAACCCAACCCCAGTCAACCCAACCCAGCCTAAATCAACCCAATCCAACTTAATCCAACTCAGCCCAACACAACTCAGTTCAACCCAACTGAACTCAACCCAGCTGAGCCCAGCCCAGCCCAGCTTCTGGGTTTCAAACGATGATGGATTGCAGGACCCAGGGAAATCTGAGAATACAGTTTAATAGAACATTCCTTTTCCCCCCCTCCAAGCCTTATTCTACACCACCCCTGTGCAGGAAACCCCTGCTGATGTTTTGCAAGGCAGTAAGGTCAGGTTTTGTTAAGCCAGGGTTTCCTTGGGTCCCGAGCAATGGAACCTCCCGGAGCAGGGTACACTTGGCAGCGCTGCCCGTGCTCGATTTGGGAATTCAGGACCCACCATGGGCTCCTGGGGATGCTGTTCCTCAGTTTCCCTGCCTACAAAGCGGCCTTTGGGGAGGGGAAGGGTGGCAGAATGAGCTGCTTTCCCCAGGGTGCTGAAATCCATGTTTCCCCCTTCTGAAATTATTTTGCAAACGTGTTTCTGCACTGAAATGAGGCTCCTGCAGGGCAGGACTTGGTTAGACTGGAGCCTTGCATGGAGCAAAAAACACGTAGGTGTCTCCAGGACTCGCGGTGTCTTTTCCCACCTTGGCTGGTTGTTGTCAGTTCCTGCAGCTCTTTTCTTTTTCAGCACCTTTTGGGGGTGGTTTGGCCCCATTTCCGTGACATCTCATGGGCTGGTGGGGAGCTCTGAGCAAAACGCCTGGAGCAGCAATGTGGATTCCTGGGAGGTTTTCCTATGGATCAACCTGGGCACGTGTTTTGGGGCCGGTTTGTGCCCCTCTGCCACGGGGCTGCTCTCGTTGCAGGTGTCCTGTCTCTGTGGCTCTGCTCCGTGTCTGCTCTGCGGCTGCTGCCCCTCAGCCAAGAACTCCACCATCTCTCGCCTCCTCTTCACCTTCTTCCTCTTCCTTGGCACTCTGGTGTCCGTCATCATGATAATCCCCGGCGTGGAGAAGGAGCTGCACAAGGTAAATAACTCCTGGAGGTCACTGGGAAGAAGTTCAGTTCCCGCTGAGTACGTGAGGCTGAAGCAGAAAGGGAATTTTTGGGGCATGATGTGCTTCTGTTCCTCTTTGTCTGAGCACCTCTCTGGAAGAAGTTGTTGTTAACCCCGGTTTTCCACAGAGGGGAAAATGCAGTGGGATATAATTTCGTTCCTGGATGTCTCCCGGGAAAGTTTCCTACCTCCCATTTTTGGGGTTCAACTGATGACTTGCAAGTCATGGAGGTGGGACATCAGGGAGAAATTTTTTACAAAGAGAGGGATCAAACATTGGAAGGGGCTGCCCAGGGAGGGGGTGGAGTCACCATCCCTGGAGGAGTTTAAGGACAGACTGGACGTGTCACTCAGTGCCATGGGCTGGGTAACAAGGTGGAGTTGGGTCACAGGTTGGACTCGATGATCTCAGAGGTCTTTTCCACCCTGGCTGACTCTGTGATTCTGTCATTCTGTGACTTCAGGTGGAGGGAGAGGAGATCTGACAGCTGAGCTGGTGCTGCTGGGCTGGGCTTTTGGGAAAGGCTGGTTTCATCCCAGCTTTTCACTGACCTGCAGGGTGGCTTTAGCTGTGTCATCCCACCACTGTCCCCAAGCAAGAGGCATTAGAGCAGTCATGGTCTGGCTCATGTTTGGTGGCACCAGGGCTTGCAGTGGATGTGGAATCCAAGAATCACAGAATTGTGGAATCACAGAATGGTTTGGAAGGGATCTCAATGAGGGGGTCCCAACCCCCTGCCATGGGCAGGGACACCTTCCACCATCCCAAGTTGCTCCAAGCACCGTCCAACCCGGCCTTGGACACTTCCAGGGCTGGAGCAGCCACAGTTTCTCTGGGCAGCCTGGGGGCTTCACAGTCCAGGAGCTGATCTTCAATACAAACAGTAGCTCTTCAAGACCCTCCCACAATCTTCAATCCCCAGTAGGATGTGTCGGGACACACTGGGGTGATGCTCACCCTCCCATCACCGTTTCAGCTCCCGGGCTTCTGTGAAGGCAGCGGGTCTGTGCTGGGGGTCCAGACCCACGTCAACTGCAGGAGCTTCCTGGGCCACAAGGCCGTGTACCGGATGGGCTTCGCCATGGCCGCCTTCTTCTGCCTCTTCGCCGTGCTCATGGTGTGCGTGCGCAGCAGCAAGGACCCCCGCGCCGCCCTGCACAACGGGTGGGTGCCCGGCCCCGGGGTGCTGGGGGGTGGGGAAGGGATGGACCCCTGCAGGGTGCAGACCGTGCCTCCTCTCTCCTCCCACAGCTTCTGGTTCTTCAAGTTCCTGGTGCTGGTGGGGATCACGGTGGGCGCCTTCTACATCCCCGACGGGGCCTTCACCTCGGGTGAGGAGCTGTGCCCTCTGCACAGGGCTAAACCCCTGTGCCCCCAGGGCTCGCTCTCCCTGTTCCTAACTGGTTTTTCTCTGCTCTCAAGTCTGGTTTTACTTCGGTGTGGTCGGCTCCTTCCTCTTCATCCTCATCCAGCTCGTGCTCCTCATCGACTTCGCCCACTCCTGGAGCCAGCTGTGGCTGGGCAAGGCGAGCGAGAGCAACGCCAAGGGCTGGTACGCAGGTGGGTGCAGCAGCACCACGGAGGGTTTGGCTCATCCCAGGGCTGGCCAGGCCTAGGGGGTTCTGCTCCAGCCTCTTTCCTTTTTGTTTCCTCCCCCATGATACCGAAAAGCGGCACAAACTTCTTATCACCAATTTGTAGGAGCTAAAAAGGGCGTTCTTTGTTCAGGAGGAGAGCTCCTCTGAACCAGCGAGCCAATGACAGGTGGGCAGGGCTTTTTATTACACACACTGTTTATGTATTCATTAGATATTCTCTCTTACTTAATACATATTCATTAGTTTGTTCTACTTAGCCACACCCCTACTGGAAGTCCTTCTTTGGTCCTTTTCTTCATCACCTCAACCTCAGTTCTTGAGCAGGCACAGGGCCATTGTGCTCCACCACCAAAAAGTGTAGTGTTTGTTCTTTATTTGGGTGCACAGAGCTTAGTTTACATCCTGTTTGTTTACATCCCTTATCTAATTCTCAAGAGCTTCTCTAAGATTGTACAGTTCCTTATTTGGGGGATGCTGTGAGTAAGGTTTGTATTTCTCCTTTCAGTGTCCTGCATCACCTGAAATCAGAGAACTAATCTCTGGACAATTTGAGTATAGGAAGGTAGAAAGCAGTTCTTTAATTAATTTAGGCCTCGAGGTGCACAAAGGTACAATGCACACCCCACAGCACAGGCGTTTTCCATTTTTATGGGGATTGTGGTTTCCAGTCCCACCTGGGGTGCCAAAAACGATACCGAAAAGCAGCAGAAACAAACTTCTTATCACCAACTTGTAGATGTTAATTCAAGAGGAGAGCTCCTCTAACCCAACGTGCCAATGGCTGATGGACAGGGCTTTTTATTACACACACTGTTTCCAGCAGATTCATTGGGTATTGTCTCTTACTTAATACATATTCATTAGTTTGCTCTACATGGTCACACCCCTACTGGAAGTCCTTCTTTGGTCCTTTTCTTCATCAGTTCTTGAGCAGGCACAGGGTCATTGTGCTCCACCACCAAAAAGTGTAGTGTTTGTTCTTTATTTGGGTGCACAGAGCTTAGTTTACATCCCATCTGTTTACATCCCTAATTCTCAAGAGCTTCTCTAAGATTGTACAGTTCCTTATTTGGGGGATGGTGTAAGTGAGTGTAATGGGTTTATTATACTCCCTGAGAGGGAAAAAAAGAAACGGGAGAAGTCATTTGATGTGTTTTCTGCCAATAAGATATTCCACACCATGTTACGTCAGCCCAGCTATTTAAGGTTTTTGTTTCTCCTGTCCCCCAGCCCTCTGCACCGTCACCTTCGTGTTCTACGCCGCCTCCATCGCGGCCGTCGCGCTGCTCTACGTCTACTACACCAAACCCCAGGGCTGCACCGAGGGCAAGGCCCTCATCAGCATCAACCTCCTGCTGTGCCTCATCGTCTCCGTGGTGTCCATCCTGCCCAAGATCCAGGTGAAGGTGGCTCCCAGGGGGCTGGTGGCCGTGTCACTGCGGGGTGCAGGCCCGCCCTGAGCGCCCGCTGTTGTGTTTGCAGGAGGCTCAGCCGCACTCGGGGCTGCTGCAGGCGTCCCTCATCACCCTCTACACCATCTACGTCACCTGGGCCGCCCTGGCCAACGTGCCAGGTAAGCAGGATGTGGCCTGGGTTAAGGCCAGGCCGAAAGGGAGCTGGGAGAGTGGATTGACAGGAAGCTGAACAGGAACCGGAGTGTGCCAAGGGGGGCAAGAGGCCCAATGGATCCTGGCCTGGCTCAGGAACAGTGTGGCAGCAGGAGCAGGGAAGTGATTGTTGGCCTGGACTCAGCGCTGGTGAGGCCACCCCTGGAGTGCTGTGTCCAGCTCTGGGCCATCAGCTCAGGAAGGCCATGGAGGGGCTGGAGCAGGTCCAGGGAAGAGCAGCGAGGCTGGGAAGGGACTGGAGCACAAGTGCTGTGAGGAGAGGCTGAGGGAGCTGGGGGTGTTGAGACTGCAGAGGAGGAGGCTCAGGGGAGACCTCCTGACTCTGCAACTCCCTACCAGGAGGGGGGACCCAGGTAGGGGTTGGGCTCTTCTGCCAGGAACCAGCAGTAGGACAAGAGGGCTGGGTCTTCAGCTGCACCAGGGGAGGTTTAGGTTGGATTTAGGAATAATTTCTTTCCAGAGAGGCTGATCAGCCATTGGAATGGGCTGCCCAGGGAGGGGGTGGATTCTCTGTCCCTGGAGGTGTTTAAGATGAGACTGGATGTGGCATCAGTGCCATGGGCTGGGAACCACGGCGGGGTTGGATCAAGGGTTGGACTTGATGATCTCGGAGGTCTTTTCCAACCTGTCTGATTCTCTGATTCTATGATTCTATGAGGGGGCAGGACCACACACTGGGGTAGGTGTTTGTCCCCTCCTTGGTGCTGACCCCCTGTGTGCCTCCCCCCAGTCCAGAGCTGTAACCCCACTCTGCTGGTGAGGAACAGCACCAGCACAGCGACGACCGCAGAAGCACCGACAACCTGGTGGGACGCTTCGAGCATCGTGGGGCTGGTCATCTTCATCCTCTGCACCCTCTTCATCAGGTGAGGGCTTGGCTTGTGGCCCTGGGGATGGCACTGTCCCTCTGCCTGGAGCAGAGAGCCATTAGGAGGCTCTCAGGGAAAGGGGAAGTCACACCTTGGCCCAGGGTGCCTGGTGGTGGGCACCGGGAGGGTGAGGGGAAGAGGGTGCCCTGGACCTCAGAGAGACCTGCATGGCTGTGGTCACAGTTTTTAGGGTTTCTCCACACCCTGCATCACCCAAACTGTTCCAGGGATGGCCCCAAGGACAGAACATTCCTGTTCTACTCTGCACTGCTGCAGCTTCACCTGCAGCATTGAGGCAGTTTGGGCACCACAGTATTAGGAAGATATTGAGCCATTGGAGAGTGTCCAAAGGAGGGCAAAGAGATGGGGAAGGGCCTGGATTTGAAGCCATGGGAGGACACTGAGGGCACTTGGTATGTTCAGCTGGAGCAGAAACTGCC
>NW_016690360.1:649245-651455 GCF_001604755.1 Lepidothrix coronata
GGAGTTGGCAGATTCCTCTGATCCCTCTGTGAGCAGGGACAGCACCCAGGGAACGGCTGGAGCTGTGTCAGGGCAGGCTCAGGGTGGATCTCAGGCAAAGGTTCTTCCCCCAGAGGCTGGTTGGGCACTGCCCAGGCTCCCCAGGGCAGTGGGCACAGCCCCAAGGCTGCCAGAGCTGCAGGAGGGTTTGGCTGATCCTCTGGGGCACAGGGGGGGACTCTTGGGGTTAGATATGAGGATATCTAACTGTGCAGGGCTGAGGGTTGGACTGGATGATCCTTGGGGGTCCCTTCCAGCTCAGCAGATCCTGTGACTCTGTGACACCCCAGCCATGGGGGCACTGAGCAGGAGGTGCTGAACCCCTGCCCCTCTCCCTGCAGCCTCCGCTCCTCGGACCACCCTCAGGTGAACAAGCTGATGCTGACGGAGGAGGGCGGGTCTGGGCCGGGCCCGGGGGAGGCGGCAGAGCCGGGGCCGCACCGCGCCTACGACAACGAGCAGGACGGAGTCTCCTACAACTACACCTTCTTCCACCTCTGCCTCCTCCTCGCCTCCCTTTACATCATGATGACCCTCACCAACTGGTACAGGTGGGCAGAGCTCCCGGGGCTGTTCCCCTGCCTCTATATCCCCTCCTCCTGGGGTCTGCCCCGCTCTCGGGCAGAGCTGTTTGCTGAGGTGCATCTGCGTGTGAGGCTGCTGAACGTGCTCCCTAATCATGTTTGGGAAGCATAGGGCTGTGCCAGGGCTCGCCAGCACCCTCTGCTGCAGCCTGGGATTCCCTCGGGAGCAGGGACCCGGCCCCTGGGTGCTGTGAGTGCAGCTGTGGGGTCACATCTCTGGGATAGCTGCAGCCACGGGGCTCCCCTGTGTTCCCTGCATGCCACCCATGGGTGCTCACAGTTCCTGTCCCTCTCTGTGGATACCACAGTGATGGTGCCACCCCCCTGTTTGCTGTTCCAGGCCGGATGAGAGCCTGCAGGTGCTGAGCAGCCCCTGGACCGCCGTGTGGGTGAAGATCTGCTCCAGCTGGGCTGGGCTCCTGCTCTACCTCTGGACTTTGGTGGCTCCACTGGTGCTGCCGGACCGGGACTTCAGCTGAGGTGGCCCCGGGCATCCTGTTGCCAGGTCAGAGCCGTGGTGGCCTTGTCCCTCAGGGCCAGGGACAGCCCCAGCTCTGCCTTAGCCCCAGTTCTGCATGTGGGAGCTGCTGTGCTGGGTTGTGCCTTCCTTGCAGGTCTTTTGTTTTCATTTGAAAGGGATGAAGTGCCAAGCAGAGAAATCAAGGGCTGAGGATGTTTTTGAAGCCCCCTTCATGCCCATGTTTGTCCAGTGCCTTTGGTGGTGCCTCCAAACCCTCTTCTCCCAGCAGAGACCAGTGCCTTGCCTCGGGAGGGTTTGATTCTCACCAGCTGTGTTGTCTCACTTGCTGTCCTGGGACCGTGGTGCCTTTTGGGGGGCACTGGGGACCAGGACCCAGGACCTGGCCACTGTTGTGTCCCCAGACTGCCTGGAGGAAAACAAATTGCTGAGATTTGTGGCTGGAGGCAGATATCCCTCTGCATCCCCCAGCCTCGGGGGTGGCCCCAGCTCCTCAGGGGCTCTCCTGCCTGGCTGTTCCCATGGGAGAACAACCCCCCTGGTCATTGCTAGAGGACAGGTTGGGTTTCCTGCAGACTGTGCTGGCCTGGCCCCAGCACCTCACCTTGTCAACAGTCTTGTTTGCAATAAACCTGGTGGATTTGTCCTTGGATCTTTCTTGGAGCGTGTGCTGAGTGTGTGGGAGGCAGAGGAAGTATTAAACAGCCCTAATGCTGGGGTGGGGGCACAGCTGGGGGCACAACTGGCTGCCAGGAGGTGCAGGTGGGGATGGCATCACTTTGGGGCATGAAAACTTGGAGCCCTGGACCCCATTGCCAGGCTGTGGTACCCTAAGAGCTGCTGCTGGAGGTGGGCCCGTGGCTGGCAGGGCAGGGGGTGGTGGTGAGCAAAGAGGGGGGTGCAAGGTGTGGTGCACAGGGTGGGTTGCACACAGCGTGGGGTGCAGAGCATGCCCAGGGGCACAGGGGTTCTTACTGTAGCAGGGGTTCCCTGCAATGGGATGCCATCCTGGTGCCCTCCAGCACATCCCCATGTCCTTCAGCCCATCCTCGTGCCCTGCAGCCCAGCCCGGGCTGTGAAGCCCATCCCCATGTCCTGCAGCCCATCCT
>NW_016690360.1:652610-666613 GCF_001604755.1 Lepidothrix coronata
CACCCTGCATCGTGTGTCCTGCACCCTGTGCTCTGCACCCTTCTGTCCTGCCTCCTGCACCCTGCATCGTGTGTCCTGCACCCTGCACTCTGCACCCTTGTGTCCTGCACCCTGCACCCTGCATCGTGTGTCCTGCACCCTGTGCTCTGCACCCTTCTGTCCTGCCTCCTGCACCCTGCATCGTGTGTCCTGCACCCTGTGCTCTGCACCCTTCTGTCCTGCCTCCTGCACCCTGCATCGTGTGTCCTGCACCCTGTGCTCTGCACCCTTCTGTCCTGCACCCTGCACCCTGCATTGTGTGTCCTGCACCCTGTGCTCTGCACCCTGCTGAGGAGGTTCTGGAAGGGCTGGATCACACCAGGGTCCGCTGTGAGACCTATTTTCCCCTCATGCCTCCTATTCATCATTTATTTAAGTGACAATGATCCCTCTTGTCTTTAGGAGACATTTCAAACCCTGGCAGATACACCCCAAAATGACTGAGGAAACTGAGGCAGGGCAATCAGGGTGGCTCTGGCTGTGCTGCTATGGCTGCCCCTGACATCCCTGGATTTTGGGATTCAGCAGAGAAACACCCCCATGGCAGGTTGATGTGTTTGTCCCATCCTGCTGTGTTTATCCACCCAAGGTACCCCAAGGGGCTCAAACCACAGGCAACCCTGGCTGTATAATTTAATGAGAATAAATTTTAAAAAAACCCAGATGGATTGATGGCAAAAGCTCCCCAAAAGCCTGAGCAAATCATGAGAGGAACTCAGTTCAGTCTGAGCCTCCCCAGTTCCCTCACAGGGCTCGTCATGGGAATGGAGAGTTGTGGCTGTTCTGCATGTGCTTGTTAGCAAGGACAATCCATGCCTGAGTTCAGATATCCCCTTGGATGCAGGCAGGGAGGAGGGAAGCAGCTCCCTGCCAGCCGGGCATCCCGCTGAGCTCAGCCCATGTTGGGGAGAGGCTGCAGGGAGAGTCCCATGGAGGTGTCCTGTTCCAGCTGCCCTGAATTGCCCCTGGGATTCCCCAGCCAGGGCTTGGCTTCCCGGCTCTGATGGCAAAGGCTGTGCCACAGAGAGCCTGGGGAGTGAACAACTGGCCCAGAGTCAGGGAGGGACTCAAAACTTCCTTTTTTTGGTGACAGTCACGTCCAAACAGGAATGTCCCGTGCTGTGCCTGTGCCCTGCAGCAGCAGCTGCATTTTTAGGAGGCTGGATGGGGATTTGAATATCCAGCAGGGTTGCTCCCAGCTCTGCTGGTGGAGAGGTGCAGGCTGTCTCTGCTGTGTCCTGGCTGAGGCAGCACCTTCAGCCTCCACACCCCTGTGGCTTCAACCCAGTGTCAATCCATGGGCACGGGTCAGCCTGTGACACCACAGCCACCTTGTTTTGGAATTGGAGTGGCCTGAGGGAGGGGATTCCACCCCTCTGCCCCTCTCAGAGCTGCCCCAGCCCTGGGGAACAACAGCACAGGGACGTGGAGCTGCTGGAGAGAGTCCAGAGGAGGCCCCGGAGATGCTCCAGGGCTGGAGCCCCTCTGCTCTGGAGCCAGGCTGGGAGAGCTGGGGGGGTTCCCCTGGAGAAGAGAAGGCTCCAGGGAGAGCTGAGAGCCCCTGGCAGGGCCTAAAGGGGCTCCAGGAGAGCTGGAGAGGGACTGGGGACAAGGGATGGAGGGACAGGACACAGGGAATGGCTTCCTACTGCCAGAGGGCAGGGTTAGATGGGAGATTGGGAAGGAATTGTTGGCTGTGAGGGTGGGGAGGCCCTGGCCCAGGTTGCCCAGAGAAGCTGTGGCTGCCCCTGGATCCCTGGAAGTGTCCAAGGCCAGGCTGGATGGGACTTGGAGCAACCTGGGCTAGTGGGAGGTGTCCCTGCCCATGGCAGGGGGTGGGACTGGAGCTTTGAGGTCCCTTCCAACCCAAACCATTCTGTGTTTCTATGACAGTTTTCTGGGTGAATAATTCATCAGCAAACATCTGCTACCTCTTGCTCAGCAGAAAACACAGCCCTGGGCTGGTCCCCTCCCTGTCTGTCCCTCCCCATCCCACACCTGAGTCCAGCCTGGAGAGCAGGATCAGACCATGCTGGGACCCCACACACTAACACTGTCATTATCTACCCCGATGACTTTAGTTGCTTTAATTTCTCTCACTGGGGTCCACCCCAGAGGGGTGAATATGGGGGAAATGAGGGACATTGGGGGGCCCAGGCAAAGTCACACAGCAGTCCTTCACCATAAATTACTGTGATGACTGCGTGGCAAAATTAAACTGAATTAAACACCCAGGGGTGGGGATGGGACCCTCCTGGGGTCACCAAGGGGGTCAGGACCATATGAAGGGGAATACTCAGGTCTGGGTGGTGGGAGCAGCTGCAGCCCCAAAGCACCCCCTGCCCACCCTGCCCAGCCCTGCCAGGGGCTCCACGGCACCATTTTATTCTCTTCAATGCCTGGCCTCCCTTGTTTTTTACTTTATTCCTGGATTAACACATCGGGCAGCAGCCAGACTGGCTTCTGCTCGAAGGAGGAGGGGAAAGCGTTTATATAATTCATTTAAATGAGGCACCCGGGGAAATCCAAATTGGACTTCCAGCATGTTTACAGTGCCACGCAGGGCTCCATGATCCGCATCTGGAGCCATTAATGCCTCCCAGCCGGCCCACAGAGCATGGATAATTAATTGTGGAGCAAAGCCCTTGCCCAGCCTCCAAAGATATCGCTCGGGGGCAGAGGCAGCGCTGCTTCCCCTGGGATGTGGATTCATTTCAGCGGGGCTTTTCTGCTCCGTAAAACGTTCAGCCAGCCTTCCTCGGGGTGAGAAATGCTGGGCACCCCTGGGGGTGAAGCTGCAGGAGGAACGAGGCGAGCTGGGCTGTGAAATCCTTGCTGGGTATGGGGGGAAGCATCACCTGCGAGGTGTCCTCGGGCGGGGTGTGAGGCCCTGTGGTGTTGGGCAGTGCCAGGGCTGAGCCCTGCCCTGGCAAAGGGGCACAGGGACCCCTCAGAGGGGAGCAAACCCGCTGCAGTGGGGAGCAAAGAGCCCTGGACAAGCCAGCCCCCGTTTTGTTTGGCACAGGGATGGATCAGGCATCCCCTGCTCCAGGCACGGGGGGTTTGCTGCTGGGTGAGACATTTGGGGTGTTCAGGGGCAGGCTGAGCCCCCTCCCTGCCCTCGGGGAATCTCTCCGTGGCTGAACCAGCGCTGATCTCACTCCCTTGGGTGCTCCAGCTGCAGTGCCCGGAGGCAGCACCCGCTCCCACCCTGCTGGGAGCCAGCCCTCCTCCGGGGAGGTGCTTTTAGCCTTCCAAAAACGTTCCCCTGGGACATTGCAGGGATATGGAGGGCACCTCGACCCATTTAAACCCTTTATTTCTGAAAGCCTGGAGCGGGGATGGACTCCTCTGCCTCCCCACTGCTGTCTCTGCGTTGCTTTGAAGAGCAAAGGAGGGATGGGAAGGGAGACAGGGAGTGAAAGAAAAACTTAAAAAAAACATTTAAAAACTCCATCGTGAACCCTGCTGCTCGAGAAACATCTGTATCTATAAATACCCCTGAAGTGAGTGGGAACAGGCTGTATCTCCAGCAGCTCCCTGAGGCAGCAGAGCAGCCTCGCCCCGGTTAAACCCTTTCCAACACATGCTCCTGGAACACACACCATCCCCTGCAGCTTTGCAGGAGATTTTTGGGGATAAGTCCCCTCCCCTCCCATACAGGTCTTTAAAAAAATCAGGATATAAATGAGAGCTGTTTTCTTTTTTGCAGCTGGGTGCCAGGAAGGGTGAGGGGTGGCCCTGGGGGTGTGAGGGGCTCTCTGGGGTGAGCAGGGCTTTCCTGCTGATCCTGGCTGGGACACGATGTCCTGCCTCCTGTGTCCCTCCAGCCTGGATCACGTGTGCCTGGAGAAATTTGGATCACAATCACATATCACAAATCCTGGATCACAATCCTGATCCTGTATCAAAAAGTCAGGTCCCCATCCTACATCACAATCCCAGATCATAATCCCAATCCCAAATCCCAATCTGATATTACAATCTGAATCCCAAATCCCAATCTCATTTCACAATCCCGATCCCAAATCACAATCCCAAATCCCACTCCCATATCACAATCCCAAATCCCACTCCCATATCACAATCCCAAATCCCAATGCCAATGCCATATCACAATCCCAAATCCCAATGCCAATGCCATATCACAGTCCCAAACCACAGTCTCAAAATCACAATCCCATGTCACAATCCCACATCACAGTCACAACCCTGTGTCACAATCCCATATCAAAATCCCATCTCACAGTCCCAAATCACAATGCCATATAACAGTCCCATACGACCATCTCATATCACCATCCCATGTCCCAGTCCAGTGTCCCAATCCCATATCCCAATCCCACATCACACGCAGACTCTACTCCAGCCCACACAAACCCTCCAGCAGCCCGTGTGTCCCCAGGAGCTGCTTCCCTGCCTGGGAACCCCTGAGGTCCTGGGTGGGTCCATCCTGCCCTGGCTCTGTGCCCGAGCCCAGCACCAGCCCCAGGCTGGCAGGGCATGGTGGTTGCCCTGCCCCCTGCCCAGGACACACCAACCACTTTGCTCCTCAGGGTTAAAACCAGCCTGTCCTTCTCCTCCTCCTTCTCCTCCTCCTTCTCCTTCCTCCCTGGTCCTTCTGCCCATGTCTCCCCAAGGACACACAGGCATCCCCCCCGGAGTCTCCCCATGCCCCCTGCAATGCCCAATCAGTCCTGACAAACAGCATCCTAATTTCCCTCCCGTTACTCTGGGTTTTGTCACTGATGTGTTTTAAGCCACTGATGGCTCCCTTTCCTGGTTATCCTTGGCTCTCCTGGTGGGAAGAGCTCTCAGGGAGGGACCAGCACTGGGAGGCAGCTGTGCCAACACCACAAGTTGGCCCATGGAGAAGCCAGTGCCAAAGAACTTCCCCAGCAGGGTTTTGTTCTGCAAGTGCAGACCATCCCAATTCCAAGTGGTTCCCAGGACCTTCTGCTGCCCAAGAACTGCATCTGCTGGAGCAGGGAAAGGGATGGATGGGGACCTTTCCCTGGAGTGGGAGCTGCTGAAGCCTCACTTGCCCAGAAAGCTCTTGCTGGTGCTGTGGCACCCACTGGGTTCCCACTGGTGAGGACCTCATCACCTCGAGGTTTTTCAAATCCCAAAGTAGGATTTACACTGTGCCCATCCACATGGAGCCGACTCTAAATCCCCCAAATCCTTGTTCAGACCACCCAGAGCCAGCAAAGGAGGAGATGAGGTTGCCTGGGCTCCACCACCCTCCCCACTGCTCATGGAGGTGTTTGGGGCAACAGGGACATGTGGGGCATCCCAGAGCTCCTCCAGGCAACAGCCATGGGGTCATCCCATATGGCTCAGTCCTCCCTAAAGTAAATCCCCTTCTTCATCCTTCCTCGATAGAAGCCTGCACAGACGTGTGCTTCCAGGGGTTACGGGGTGTCTCCTCTCCCATCTCCAGCAAAATTACCCTCTTCCATCAAAGTCCCGTGGTCCCACAGCCTGTGGAGGCTGCCCAGCTCCCTGTGACACTCTGGGGGGTGGCCCTGCCAGGCTGGTCTCAGGTGGCCTTTTCTCCACATCACACTGTTGTGCTTTTCATCTTGCACCAACCATGTTTTCTGGGCTTGGACTGGGACCATCAGCGTCCCCTCAAGGAAAGGGGGTTGAGCCTCCCAGCTCACAAGATCCCTGGGGGCTGAGCAAGGAGTAGAAACCTTTTCTCTGACAGCCCCTTGCACCTCTGGCTCTTCTCCCTGGGTCCCATCTCCCCTCTGTTCCTGCCTTCCCTCCTCCCAAACCCCAGCCAGGCGACGCATCACGCCCCAGCTTTGCGGGGACTCCGCTCGCTCCAGGTCCTGGAGATCCCCCATCCCAGGGGCATCCTCCCTCCTCGCACGTAGGGCACACACAGATGGGCACAGCAGCCCCGTGGGGGCACTGGGGACCCTCAGACCTGTGTCTGTGTCAGCAGGATGGGAAGCACAGGCTGACCTTACATCACCCCCTTCCCAGGGGCTTCTCCGGAGCAACGGGACAGTCCTGGTTTGTTTTTATCTTCTTTTTTCCCCTTCTCTTTTCCCCCCCATCTCCCAGTAACAACCAGGACTGTTCATAAGCCACGTCCCTCCCCCCCTTTTCCTCTCTGACTCATTCCCTCTGCCCTTGCAGATGGGATGTGCAGCTCCCCACGTCCCACAGCAGCAGCACAGAAAGGGCAACCCCAGGGCAAGGGACAACAAGGGATTTAATGCAACACAGTGAAAGTTTTCTTCCCTTTTGTACCAGTTCTAGCAGCAAATTTCAGTGCAAGAAATAAACAACTTTTTCATCTCAGAGGTTCACAAGTAGAAATCCCCCTCCCCGTGGCAGTGGAGGTTTCATGGAGCAGAATGGTTGGATTGGTGACCTTAGAAGTGTTTTCCAACCTGAGTGATTCCATGCTGGATGCAGCTGGAGATGTGGCAGCATGAGGACATGCTGGTCAGAGTCTGGCCATGGAGCCAGTCAGCTGCTCCAGCACCACCCTGTGCCATCCCTGCTGATGTCTGGGGGGGGCATGGTGTGTGTCACCCAAGTCCCACAGTCCCTGCTGGGCTGAGGGTTTGGCTGCTGGTTTGGGTGTCACAGACACCAGTTCATCACCCCGGCACTGGGGTGGCTCTCTCTGTGTCACTGGCCACGTCTCCAGGCTCTTTAACCCCCTTTAATGGGGTGCAGACTCCCCTTAACTGGGCTGGAAGTGGCTCTGTGAGCCCCGGTGTTTGTGCCCAGAGCAGCAGCCTGGCAGTGCTGTCACAGAGCACAGGTGATGTCACCTGTTCCATCCTTTCCCTACACCCGAGAGTGACCTTCAAAGCCCATGGAGTTAATCCTCCTGACTCCTGTTTCTGTCCCCAGAGCCCTCTGGCTGTGCTGCAGCACTTTCACCTTGTGAAAACGGAGGGGAACAGAAAACTTCGTGCCCCCAGCCCCTTCCATCCCCTTCCCTTGGGCTAAAAGGATACAGTGATCCACAAATCCAGCTGTGACCTCTCTTCAAGCATCACACCCCAACCCCACCTATAATCCCAGCACCCCCCACCAGCCCAAACTCATCAGCCCCATTATGGGGAGTCTGTACCCCTTAAAGGGGGTTAAAGGGCCTGGAGACGTGGCCAGTGACACAGAGAGAGCCAACCCAGTGCTGGGGGGATGCACTGGGGTTTGTGACACCAGAGCCCACACAGGGCACCCCTCACTGTGGTGTGGCTCATCCTGGAGGCGTGGCAGTGGGAATGCACTGAGTGTGCACTGAACGTGTGGGGCCGTGGATCCACTGGGCTCCAGATTATTGAATCAGAGAACCACAGAATCCCAGAATGGTTTGGGTTGGAATGGACAGTAAAACTCATCTCATTCCAGCCCCTGCTCTGGACAGGAACACCTTCCACTAGCCCAGGTTGCTCCAACCTGGCCTTGGACACTTCCAAGGATGGGGCAGCCACAGCTTCTCTGGGAAAAATTCCTTCCCAATAACTAATCTAAATCTAAATCTAAATCTAAATCTAAATCTAAATCTAAATCTAAATCTAAATCTAAATCTAAATCTAAATCTAAATCTAAATCTAATCTAATCTAAATCTAAATCTAAATCTAAATCTCTCCTCTTTTATTTTAAAATGATTCCCCCTTGTCCTATCCCTCTGTGCCCCTGTGAAAAGTCACTCTCCCTCTTTCTTATAACCCTCCTTTATGCACCTGAAGGGGGTCTAAGGTCTCCCCAGAGTCTTCCCTTCTCCATGCTGAAGACCCTCAGCTCTCCCAGCCTGGCTGCAGAGCAGAGGGACTCCAGCCCTTTGATCACCTTGGTGCGTGGACAGCTCCCAGCGCCACTAAATGTGCAGGTTTTGGGGACAAACCCAGTGGGGTGCAGCAGAAATGAAGTTTAATCCCTGTGCAGTTGTGTCAGAAAACATCTCTTTGTTCACTGGCATCTTTCCCAAGGCTCTGCAGAGGGTGAAGCTCCGGGCTGTGCTCCCGTGGTGCCACTGCAGTGCCCACAGCCTGGCTTTGCAGGATTTAAGGGCTCAGTCACCCAGGGATTTATAAGCTTCATTTTGTTGTTTCCAGTGGAAACATCTGGGCAGTGAGGAGGACCCAGTGCTGGCTGTGCCCTGGGAGGGGAGCCATGAGCACCTGCCCTCTGACCCTCCTGCAGATGCAGTGGTGCCCACGGCCCCTCCTCTGTGTCCTGCCTGCTGGTGTCGACTTTGCATCCCTTCCTTGGTGCCAGATGCTTTTCCTCCTGGACTCTGGGGGAGGAGGGCTTTTTGCCAAATTTATTAAAAGCCTTCAAACACATTTTTGTGTGAGAGAGCAGGAAAGCCCCCAGATCTCTGCTGCTGGGACCCAACTGGGCGAGTTGCTGCTCATTGGCATCAGTTGCTGTGGGAGCTGAGCTCTTAGGGTGACACCCTCAGTGTCCCAGGGCACTGGAAGCCCCTCACCCTCACCCCTTCTGCTGCCAGCCCTGGGGAGGGTACAGGAGGGTGCTGGGGGTGCCTGCCCACCCACCACCAGCCATCTGGGGCTGCAGTGAGTGAGGCTCAGCTGACAGAGCAGAGCTTCGTGGGCGCAGGGCCCGGGGCAAGGACGGCTCGTCTGCGCTGCCCCCGCTCCCAGAGATGCTGCCGGGGGGAGCTGGGGCTGGGAAAGGAGCAGACGTGCCTTTTCCCAGGAGACAGTGGCTGGGGAGGAGGTAGGGAAGGTGTTTCTTAAAATAATTGCTCCAGAGATGGACTTGAGGAGGGAAAGAATTCTGCTGGAAGAAGCTCCTCCCTGCTCAGGGTGCCCGGGTTCCTGTCCCCGTGTCTCCCCGGGCACAGCAGCTGCTCAGGCAGCCTCTCCCTTTCTCACAATATTGTGGTTGTCGTGAGGATAAAGAAAACAAATGAGCAGCTCAGGCTCTGCCTCTCCACATTCCACCTCTCCAGCAACTTGGGAGGCTGGTCCAGAAACAACTGATTGTGACAGGGCAACCTGAGCACACCCACACCCCTGCACAGTGGCTGCTGTGGATGGAGATGGTTCTAGATCATTCCCTGTGTGGCTGCAGCAGGCACAGGAGTCCCGTGGGCGTGCAGGTTCCTCCTGCTCCTGCTCACTGTCCTGCACATCACCTGGTGTTTCCCTCAGGAGCCCAGGGGTGTATCTGTAAACCCGTGTGAGCCCCTGATGACCCTAATGACAGATATTTCTCTCTCTGGGCATTAAATCCCTGAGAGTAAAATAAATTCCTCAGGCCCTGGGGGTGTTGAATCCTCCTCAGGTATGAGGTGGGTCCAACAGTGCCCTGCCAGTCCCTCTCTGCAGTGACCATTCCCGAGCTCCCTGTGCACATCCATGGGCAGGTGAATATCCATGGCCATGCCTCCCCACACCCAGCATGGAGCAGCCTGGCACCTCCACGTGTCTTGGAGCTCTGTTGCTGTTGGCACATCCCACAGCCCAGTTTCTGAGCTGTAGCAGCTCGGCAGGGCTGAGTCACCCTCGGCATGTGATCAGTTCGAACCCCTGAGCTCCCACCAGCCCTTCCTGCCTGCTGGGTTTGTCCTGCTGAGCAGCTCTGACAGAGGCAGGGTTAGGTTGGATATCAGGGATAAATTCTTCTCAGTGACAGTGCTGAGTTTGCCCAGAGAAGCTGTGGCTGCCCCTGTATCCCTGGAAGTGTCCAAGGCCAGGTTGGACAGGGCTTGGAGCAACCTGGGCTAGTGGGAGGTGTCCCTGCCCATGGCTGGGGGTGGGACTGGCTGTTTTTAAGGTGCCTTCCAGTTAAACCTAGTATGTGATTCCATGACTCTTTCCATGGTCCTAAGCAGGTGTGAGCCAGAGTGTCAGTGAAATAAATCACAGAGACCATAAAATCCCAGAACATCCTGAGCTGGAAGGGACCCACAAGGATCATCCAGTCCAACCCTCAGCCCTGCACAGGCCCAGCCCCAAGAGTCACCCCCTGTGCCCCAGAGGATCAGCCAAACCCTCCTGCAACTCTGGCAGCCTTGGGGCTGTGCCCACTGCCCTGGGGAGCCTGGGCAGTGCCCAACCAGCCTCTGGGGGAAGAACCTCTTTGTAATACCCAGCCTAAACCCCCCTCCCGCCGTTCCCTGGGTGCTGTCCCTGGTCCCCCCAGAGCAGAGCTCAGTCCCTGCCCCTCCTCTGCCCCTGCCCAGGAAGATGGAGACTGCAGTGAGGTCTCCCCATCTTGCAAACACCTCCAGAGTGTTGTCCTTGCCTGTGAGGGTCATCAGAGAGGGATCATGAAACAACATCCTGGGGCCCTGAGCATCATCCCCAGACTGGCAGTTCCAGGCTGCAATATTCCTGATGGGCTTTATTTTTAAGGGAGCGTGAGATGGATCTTACTAGGATTCTGAAAAGTGATGCAAAGTGGCAGGAGGGGTTGCAGGAGCTTATTTCCAACTGTGACGTGCCCTGGGACAACAGAAGGAGCAGGAATGTGGCCACAGCAGAACTGTTCCCCTTGCCAGGGACACCTGAGTCCTGTGGCTGAGGGCACAAAAATATGCAAGGTCTGGAGAGCAAAGAAGGCTGAATGGAAAACGAGACACAGGGAGGGATGTGGGAAGAAATCCTTATGGATTCAGAGTCGATAGTTGGGCTTATCAAAGAAAGGGCTTCCTTACAGAACACAGTGGAAAAGACCATCAAACACAGCTTAGAAAAGCTTCATAAAGAGCAAATGTTGTTAAATGAGCTGAAGGAATAGAAAAATCACCCCCTCCTGGGATGATAAAGGGGTTTTATGTGCACAGTGACCATGGAGAGAAGCACCAGGTTAGAAATCCAGGGTGGTGGCTCAGCCCAGCATTGCTCTGCTCTGGCATTTGGGGTGACTCTGAGTCCTGGGGAGCAGCTGGACCTGCCAAACTTCCTTCTGGGCACCTCAAAATCTCTCTGATGTTCCAATAAAATCATTTCAGTATCATGCCTTTTTTTTGCTCTGTAGGAAATATGGCTGCAGGAATTTCTTTCACCACACATTTCCATGTTCTAAAACATTTTTGAATGTAAAAAAGCTGAGGGTGAATCACATTTTTGCTTTAAATAAATCTCCTTTCATTCTTAAGGATGTGTTTGTCATCGGCTGTGTGACTTCTCTGATTGAGCAGTGCTTAGAAGGGATAAAGCAGCCAATAATCATCCCTAAATTCCACCAAGGAGTGCTTTATTGAGGCTGAGATAATGAGAGAGCCAAGGTTTGTGGGAAGAAATAAGTTTTTTAGTAAATCAAATTACAGACCTGGAAAATAAAGACTGGCTTTTAACCACAAATCAGAGTTTGGCCATGGCCATTTGCAAATATGCCCATTTTTTTTTCACTCTATGTTATTTAATGTAATGATGGTTGTGAGTCAGACCTGCCTCCCTTCCAGCCTCACACAGGAAGAGCTGTCACAGCACTGGCACAGGAGGGGACAACAGAAGTCATGTTCTCTTCTGCCAGGTGGGGGAATTTGAGAAATGATTTCTGGAACAGGGAAAAAAGTAGATGTCACCTTTCCTTGCTGCATATCTCACCTTCCCTTGGCTGTTTTCCTGCGGTTTCCTCGGGATGTTGTGCCTGGAGCCCCAGGGAGTGCCGAGGGGTCGGGGCTGTCACCAGCTGGGTGTCCAACACATCGTGGACTTTGGTGGCCTTTTCTCCAGTCCAAAATGTCACGAGGCTTTTTAGGCAATAAAAAGCAGTTTGGGCAGCTGGGCTGGTAAGCCAGAAAACTTCCTGCAGTGCCTGTTGAGTGCAGGGCTCAGCACCTCCCAGTCCAGCCTGGCCCTGGGAGTGGGTGCTGAGGGGTCACAGCCACAGGAGATCCTTCTGCTCTGATGGGCAGAACCTGCTTTGTCCTTCACTTGTCCATTTTATACAACCAACTCCCTTGTTTCTCCCAGCTCAGGAACCTTCCAGCCCCCTCAGACCTGCACACTGGCGAGGGCTGAGTGACCCATCCCCGTGTCCCCCCTCCAGGAAGGGTTCTGGGTGTGGGGAGGGCCTCCAGATGAGGAGGGGGCACAAACAAGGCCCTGGTTTGGTGTATTTTTGGTGGCTGGCAGGACATGGAGCTGAACAGGGAGGTGTCCAGAGAAGGGCAACCAGGCTGGGGAAGGGTCTGGAGCACAAGTGCTGTGAGGAGAGGCTGAGGGAGCTGGGGGGGATCAGCCTGGAGAGGAGGAGGCTCAGGGGAGACCTCCTGACTCTGCAACTCCCTGACAGGAGGAGGGAGCCAGGGGGGGTCGGGCTCTGCTCCCAGGAGCGAGCAATAGGACAAGAGGGCACAGCCTTGGGCTGTGCCAGGGGAGGTTTAGGTTGGACACTGGGAAGTTCTTCACAGAGAGGGATCAGACATTGGAAGGGGCTGCCCAGGGAGGAGGTAGGGTCACCATCCCTGGAGGTGTTTAAGGACAGACTGGATGTGGCATCAGTGCCATGGGCTGGGTGACAAGGTGGGGCTGGGGCAAAGAGTGGACTCGATGATCTCAGAGGTCTTTTCCAACTTCTCTGTGTGATTCCATGATGTGATGTTGTGCTTAATCTCGGAACAAACACATCGAGACACAAATGTTTGTGTTGACAGTGCCAAGGTTCCTTCTGGGGCCATGTGTGTTATTTCCAGGCCTTCTCCTGCCTATCAAATATGAGACTGTTCAAAGAAACCTCATTTTCACCAATCTTTCTGGCTCCCAAATTTTCTTTTGAGAAGAGCAGAGGAGGGGCAGGGACTGATCTCTGCTCTGGGGGGACCAGGGACAGCACCCAGGGAACGGCTGGAGCTGTGTCAGGGCAGGCTCAGGTTGGATCTCAGGCAAAGGTTCTTCCCCCAGAGGCTGGTTGGGCACTGCCCAGGCTCCCCAGGGCAGTGGGCACAGCCCCAAGGCTGCCAGAGCTGCAGGAGGGTTTGGCTGATCCTCTGGGGCACAGGGGGTGACTCTTGGGGCTGGGCCTGTGCAGGGCTGAGGGTTGGACTGGATGATCCTTGGGGGTCCCTCACAACTCAGGAGATTCTGGGATGCTGTGGCATCTCCTTTCCCAGGCTCTCACACTTCCCTCGGAGCTCACCACGTGTCTGGTGAGGGTGACACCAAGTTGTCCCAGCTCTAGCACAAATGGATTTAAAGCCAGGACAAACAAGACAACTCATTGCCTGTAAACCATCAAAAATTGGTCCACTTTTTCTTACACAAGTTTGGGAAGAGGTTCTGGAATCTCCACTGCTGCTCAGTGGTGAGAAAAGGCTTTGGAGTCTTGGAGAAGGTGGGAGTGGAGGGTGTCTGCAGCAAAGCAGACCGATCTCCTCCTCCCTGCCTGGCATCATTCTGCTCATGGCTTGGGGACTTGGTTGGATCTGGGACAATCCAGAGCCCTGAGCACCCTTTGTAATGACTTTACTCAGCCTGGTGTGTCCATGGTGCTGCCTTTGACTCCGCAGCTGGTCCCATGAGGTGGTGAAAGATGGAGAGAGGGCTGGAGGAAGGAGGTGACATGTGAGGAAGACCCTTTGCTCCTCAGGGTTAAAACCAGCTGCTCCTCCTCCTCTCTCCTCCTTCCTTCTTGTTCCTTCTGCCCAAGGCCCCCCAAGGGGACATGGGAGTCTCCCACACCCTCTGCAATGCCCAATCAGTCCTTACAAGCAGCAACCTGATTTCCCTCCAGTTACTCTGTATTTTGTCACTGATGTGTTTTCAAGCCACTGATGGCTCCCATGCCTGGGGATCCTGGCTATCCTGGTGGGAGAGCGAGGGACTAGGATTTGGAGGCAGCTGTGCCAACATTACACCATGGCCAGAGAGTAATCCAAGCAGAACCCACTCTTTTTAACAAGACATTTGAAAAACAGCTGCTTTGCCCCATGATACTTCCTGCTTTTTCTCTCCCTTCAGAGAATCCGTGGATCTTAATTCCCTGGCCAGACCTGAAAAAATCCACT
>NW_016690360.1:666803-687780 GCF_001604755.1 Lepidothrix coronata
GAGCTTGGCTGTGCCAGTGCAGCAACCTGGGGGTCACAGAGCCAAGAGAGGGCCTACAGTGGGCAGAGACAATCGGTGGGTGATGGTGCCAAACTCTCCTTGGTGCTGTTGGATGGGAAAAGAAGGAGCAGTAGGCACAGCCCTGGCTTTGGTGGGGTGGAAGGTCCTTCATGTGGAAGGTGCTGCAGCCCTGGGGCTTCTCCACACTTTGGGGTTTTCAAGGCTTGGCCAGACACAGCCAAGGATAGTGATAGTCCTGTTCCTGTGGGATTAAGAACTGGAGAACCTTTGCAAACATTTCATGCCCCAAATCAGGGCAAATCTTCCTAAACAAGCCTCTTCCTCTCCAGGTCAGTATGAGGGATTTGCTGGGTGGGAATGTTTCCTCCCTCTTCCTCAGAGCTCAGAGATCTTCTCCTGCCCAGTAAAAAAGGAGAAATCTTGGATTTGAGTTAATTGACCTTCCCATTGCCTGTTATTTTCCTGGAATAGCTGGTTTCCAAATGGCAGAAAACAACCAGGGACATGACAGAGTTCTTATAAAAATGAATTTACTCTGTCACATGCCACAGGCACTCTCATTTCAGTTACCCTGGACCAAGGAAGCACACAGTTATTTTGCCAGAAGATGAACCAAAACCTGATTTCTTTCTGCACAGTCCATGTCCATATATAACTTTCTCTTCCCATCCTGAGCTACCCACATGCAATCTGCCACTCTGGAGTTCTCTGGGCTTCCATGAAGTCCCTGGGGAGATGCTGAGGCAGCTGCTCTAGTTAGTGAGTGTGCTCAGAGCCTCTTTTATAGCTGGGTTAAAATATTTTCTGCTCCTTTCCTTTCCCAACTCACTAGGGAGACTGGGGGAACCTTTCCAGTCAGGGAGGCTTTTTCAACCGAAACACTCTCCTGACCTAAAATTTCTTCTTATCTTTCCAGCAGAAAATAATTACTTTACTAGAAAATCACTTTTTGCTCAGCAAATAAAAACCTTCAGTTCTCAGCTTGTAGAAAAGAAGAGTTTTATCATTCTCACTGAACACCAAGGAGTCGAGTTTTTTTGCAAATAAACTTTCCCATCATCTGTCCTGGCGGGCCCATCCCCAGAGTTTTCAAACTCCAGCTGATGGCGGGGAGCCAGCAGCACATTGGTTTCCTGAAGAGATGCTCAGCTCCTTAAAACCGGCAACAATGAGTAGGAAAGTGTGATAGTTTTAGTCTAGGCCTTCCTTGGTGACCAGTTTGTAACCAAGGAAGTGGCCATGTTCCCAGTATTCCATACGATTTTTACGTAAGCAAGGCTATAAATAAGAAGGAGAGAGAAGCCTTTTCCCCTTTTCCCTTCTGGTGGATCTGAAGGCCATAACAATCAATAAAGAACTAGCAAAAGAAAATCTTACTACTCTCCTTGAGACAGCAGAATCGTGCCAGGCACCACCAAAAACCTTGGCCTCCCAAGGCCTACAAGGCCTCACTAGGCCTCACTAGGCCTCACTCCCCCACACGAGCAGGACCGACAGCAGAGAACCTGTGCCTTCAGGTCCACCAGAAGGGAAAAGTGGAAAAGACTTCTCTCTCCTTCTTATTTATACCCCAGTTTATGTAAAAATCGTATGGAATACTGGGAACATGGCCACTTCCTTGGTTACAAACTGGTCACCAAGGAAGGCCTAGACTAAAACTATCACAGAAAGCCAAAGAACCCACCAGCCCCAGCCAGCAAAACTCACCTGCCAAGGTGGTTGAGTTCTGAACACCCTTCTGAGGGTGCTGTTGGCAGCTCTGCTTCCTTGGCCTGTGTGGATCCGTCCCTGGAAAGGCTGTGGATGTTTAATAGCAAATGTGTGGGCATCTCATCCCCTTCTCCACCCAGGGCAGAGGCAGAGGGCAGTGATGCTTCATCTCTCTGCTCTGCCAGAGCAGCTCAAGCAAGACCAGCTGTCCTTGCACAAGCCTGATTCCCTGGATTCAGTGCTCAGCTGGAGGAAAAGGAGCCTCTTCCAGGACAAATGATGGGAAGGACAGTGTCTGGTTTCATCACAACCGTGCTGGAACCACAAGATCTTCCCTTTGGATTGTCCCCCTAATACACCCACCCTTAGAGAGCCCTGCTCTTGGAATACAGGGTGTCCTGGGACTGGGAGCAGTTGGAGAGGTTTCCGTGGCACATCTGCTCCTCCAGGGCATCTGTCCCCCTGCATTGCCTCATTTTTGCCCACTGTCATAAGGGCTGGAAGATTTCCAGGAAGACTATTCCTATCCCAACATAAACTTTCCCAAGGAGCCGTGGTAGCAACTGGAGCCATCCAAGAGGGACAACATGTGTGTTAAACCCAGAGTGGCTTCCTCAGCTAAAGCCCTGGCAGTGTTTGCATATTTTTTTCCTGTGGATACATGAAGAAGATTCATAATAGTAAATCTTTCCAGTAAGGCATCATGACAAGGACCATTTCTAACACATTTTGCCCAGTCCTCTCTCCCCAGCCTCCCTTCATCCTGCCTGACACATCCCAGCCTGGGCTCTGCTGAGGCTGCTGGGTTTCACACACCTTGACCTGCAGACACAACTCCTTCTGACAGGAGGTCTGTAACAGCAGGGACGATACTCTTCAAAGGCCTGAACCCCAAATCTGTCTGCACAAAACCTTGATCTATGGTTATAAATATAAACCCCCTCTAAACCATCAAGTCCAGCTGTTAACCCAGTACTGCCAAGCCCAGAAATCCCAAATCTTATGTCCAGATTTGGGACTGTCATTACAAGAAGGACATGGAGGGGCTGGAGTGTGTCCAGGGAAGGGAACGGAGCTGGGGAAGGGGCTGGAGCAGCAGGAGCAGCTGAGGGAGCTGGGGGGGCTCAGCCTGGAGAAAAGGAGGCTCAGGGAGGACCTTCTGGCTCTGCAACTCCCTGACAGGAGGGGGGAGCTCCCAGGGAACAAGGGACAGGAGGAGAGGGAACGGCCTCAAGTTGCACTAGCGGAGGTTTAGATGAGATATTTAGAGAATATTTCTTCATGGAAAGGACTGTCCAGCCCTGGTAGAGCTGCCCAGGGCAGCAGTGGAATCCCCACCCCAGGAGGGGTTTCAAAGCCCTGTAGATGTGTCACCTGGGGACGGGGTTAGTGCTGGGCTTGACAGTGCTTGATTAACACTTGGACTCAATGACCTTAGAGGGCTTTTCCAACCTTAAGTATTCCTTGATTCCATAAAACACATCAGATCCTGCCCCTTTGGACTCATGTCCAGTTGTCCAGCACGGCCCTGGGCTCTGTTATCCCCTGCTAATGCCACACCGGGTGCCCGAGGGCTTTAATGCAATTTATCCTTAAAAACCTTCCATTGCCACAGCAAGAGGTGAATCCCTTCTTGTTTAAAGAGCCTGCTGGGTCCATCTTCTGCTGCCATCCTGGCATCCTAAATCTCGAATTACACCCCTGGCCATGGGATTACAGCAATCATCTGGTCACAGCAGTACAGCCATCAGCAGAGGAGACATCTGGACTCACGCTCAGAAACACCTGCAGAATATGCTGACCATTTCTTACAGGAACAAAATACGGGAATTTGATTGGAAGCACAGAGATAAGCTGTTAAAAACTGTTGTAAAATCTGACATGAATTGCTCTTTGAATATTATTATTGCAAGAGGATTTAGGCTGAGAGACGCTGATACAAAAACATAAGTGTAACATAATTAATAGCAAACATCAGCGTGGTGAGGTTTCTTTCATTACTTCATAATTCCGAAGAGAAACTCTTTGTGGGATCTTCTGGGATAAAAAAAATAATGCACAGAACGTCTGCTCCAGACAGTTTGAGAAGAATATGCTGGATCAGATGGAAATGAAGGAACAGCCTCCAAGGCCTGGAGTTTGTTGACTTCTCTGCTGCTTTTATTTCCAGTTAAAGTGTCATCTCACTTGAATCTCCTATCACAACTCTTTGAGACAGATTTGGGAATGTGTGAAGCTCAGGCCCATCAGGATCCGTCTCACACAGCGCGTTCCATGTAAGGCAACAGAGCCCAGGCTGTCTCACAGCTTTCCCTGTGCCAGCTGCTGGGAGGGGGGAGTTGTCTTGTTCTCTTTTCCTTGCTGAGGCACAGAGCAGCAGCAAACCCCTCAGCAAACCCAGGGACCCCCAAAGTCAGCCCCCAGCAGCTCCCAGCCCTCCCCACCGCGATGGGCATTGGATTGAAACCAAGGACAGGGATTCCCACATCCCCTGGTATCTGCAGGGAGGTACATGTGCCATAATTTAGGGCACCAAAAATTAGGTGCAGCCCCCTTGGCTCCCTCTGAAGGCAGTGGAGCTCCTCCAAAGGGCAGTTTGTCTCCTGGGGTGTCTTTCCGAGGCAGGGCAGGGGACCCTCCCAGTCTGTCTCAGAGGTTTAATGTGACACTTTGAGATAAAATTTAGCTCAGAGGACTCAGTTTACAGAGTTTTTCAGAAGGAGCATACATTTTCCCACCTCTCAGTGACCCAAAATAATGGGAAGGAAGAGCAGAGAGCTGGTAGAGTCCTTGTCAGAGTAACCTGAAAAATATCTGTATCAGGGAGCAAAAAATGGCTCTAAAGAAGACACTGGAGCTGATAAAAAGATTTTTGAATATTTTGATGATTATAGGAAAGCAGTTCCAGATGTGGACAGATGCAGGAGAGCTTGGAGGATGTGGACAGTAGTTTCTTGGAGGAGATTTCCTTGGAAGACACACAGGGAGTATAAAGCTCAGTGGCACCAGCCTGGAAGAAACTCCTGGAGAGTCAAGGTCACAAGTGTCTGGGACTAAAGCATCAGGGAAATGAAGCTTAATGGGTTTGGTCAAGAGCATCTTCATGGATCAAACCAACAGGCAAAGCAATGTCTGTGCAGGAGAAAGCAGGACAGAGGGTACAGCAGGAGGGGAGGTGAAGCAGGGCTGGACCAGGTCAGCAGAGCAAAACTCAGCTAAAAGAATTCATCAAATGAGCATATTCCAGTAGTGAGAGCTGAAAACAGCCACCAGGAGTCACAGAATTCCAAATGTAGAGGTCATCCCGTTCTACTCCCTGCCATGGGCAGGGATACACTCCACTCTCCCAGGTTGCTCCAGCCCTGGAGACCCGGACACTCTAACCCAGGGATGCTGAAGATGTGAAAGAACTGCTGTCCATCACAGGGAAAACCTGAAGGCAGCAGGGACTTGGATATTCCAGTCAGGAACAGTCACCTGGAAGAGGAATATATCCTGCCATTTTGATCTCTGAACAATTTTGCAAGTTGGCAGAAGAATTCGGGCTCTGGGAATCACGCCAGGACATGGCCTGGGTTACAGATGAATCTTTATTTGCAGGTCTAGCAGGAAACTTTCACCTTAGCAGCGCTGACTTCACCACCACCCAGAGGACATAACGTGTCAAACTGGAGGTGCTGGAAGATGAGAGAGAACAACTGTTGAAAAAGTAAATTAGGAGTCCTTAGAAAGTGTTTGGTGAGGTGCAGAAAAAAATCCAAAAACCAGGTGTAGCTGCAACATGTGGGAAGTGGAATATGAACTGAGGGAATTTGAGAGGAGGTGATAAGATCTTGCTCTTTCACCCAGCAACAGGTTCCAGGGGTAAATTGTCACCTCGTCAGGGAGAAGGAAGAGACCCCTGGAGACATGAGAAAAGGGGCTCCAGGAGAGCTAGACAGGGCTTGAGACAAGGAATGGAGGAAGAGGATGAAGGGGAACGAATTCCCACTGCCAGAGGCCAGGGTTAGATGGGACATTGGAAAGGAATTTTTCCCTGTGCGGGTGGGGAGGGGCTGGGAGGGAATTGCCAGAGAAGCTGTGGCTACCCCATCCCTGGAAGTGTCCAAGGCCAGGTTGGACAGGGCTTGGAGCAACCTGGGCTGGTGGAAGGTGTCCCTGCCCATGGTAGGGGGTGGAATGAGATTGTCTTTCAAGTCCCTTCCAACCCCAAATCATCTGTGATTCCATGAAACACTCACCCCTGTCGCGCTGATTTCCTGCTGGTCCAAAGGGAAACGACAAAACAGACCCAGACAGGGTCATTTACCTTTTTTTCTTTTCTTTCTCAAATGGGTGCAGAAAGACAATCTTGTTCTTTGCCTTTCTCCAGGCAGCCCAGATCAGGCTGTGAGAGCGATTTCAACCCAACCCAACCAATCCTCCCTGGTGATTCTCAGCCTCACAGTCTTGGCCAAAGAGCTGCAGAGTTCTGCAGAGCTGCCAGCTAAAGGAGCTGGCAAGGAAACTTCCACGTGCACAGATTGCTGGGAGACAGCAGAGCTAAAAGCAGCTCTTAATTTCTGTGCTAAACCTTCAGCTTGCGTAGAGAGGAAAAAATGCCACCTGTAATTCTGGCACGTCAGTGCTGTGCTGACACAAATGATGCTCTGGCTTTGTGTGGGTGATGAACAGCACCTGATCCTTCCCAGACCAGGGTGCCACTTACCACACAGTGCTGCTCTTACCTGGAAATGCAAATTCTGCTGGAGTCGAAGAAGTGGAGGCCCACAATGCCCCAGTTTGGGATATCTGCTCCCAGCTTGCTCAAGTGTTGCGAGATTGATGTAATAAATGTGAGTGTTGTTTGCAGAGAACAGGTTTGGAAAGGAAACCTTGGAAAACTCGACCAAGGCTGTCAAGAGACAAGTGGTTTCCTTTGCCTTTTGCTCTCCATTACACCCACCAAGCAGGAAAGCCAACTCCAGGAGAACATCCCACATTCACTTATGGAAAAGAGCTTCGGTTTGGGAGGGTTCTCCACTGGCTGCCAGAGGAAATGGAGCAAGGAGAGGGCTTTTCCTGCCAGAGGTGTGCAGGGAATGGCTTCCTGCACATGGGTTCTGGAACAATGAGTGAGGGAAGACAGAGCTTTGCACTGTGCCAGGGCATGGATGTGCCAAGGGGCTGATGCTCTGAGCCCTGAGCTCCAGGGGATGGATGGTTTGTAAATGAGTCCTGTCTTGTGTTGTCCAGGGAAAAAGCAGCTGCTCAGTGATCCTCACACTTTGAGCATCCTCTGGCAGTTCCCAATTTCCCAACCTGTGCCTGCTGCAGCCCCTTGGTGGCCCCCTCCTGTGCCTGTCACCCTCAGGGAGCGGATTTGCTCTTCTTGTCCCACCACCCTTCGAGCTCTAAATCCCCCAGGATGGAATGTTTCTCACTCTGGGCACACAGAATCCATCAGGACAGAGCTCCCATTCTTACTGGGGCTTTCAAATTCTCCTTTGATTCAAGCAGCTCTACCAAAGCCCAGGAGTGGTGTGTGTTCATGGTGTGAGGCCCTGGGGATCAGGGAGGGAGATGAGAAATCCCCATCCTGCAGTGGCTCCCTGACTTTGGGGGCTCCTCTGGACTCAGGGCCAGACTTTGGTCTCTTGGGCACAAAGGTCCTGCCTCTGACACCCTGACTGACCAACAAGGGAGTCAGTGACCACGTGGAGCTGAGTCCTTCTCCAGGCCAAGTGTGGACATTTTTCTGCTCCAGATGCTTTAGCCAAGCAGAGGGAAGAGGTGAAATTTTATCACCACTCTGATGATGATGATGATGGGGGGGAAACACCAAAAGACAACAACTTTGCAAACAGGCTGCCATCAGCAAGGGACGAAAAGGAGCTGGGAAGGTTACTCTAGTTATTCCACCTATAATTAAAATACAGACTTTATTCCTTCTTCCAGTGAGCCTCATGCAGAGAATTAAACACAAGATTAATGAGGTGTCCAATGGTTTGTGTAGCTCCACTCAGAACTAAAGCAACTCTTTGCTCCTTGAGTGACTGTGTGAGAGCAGCCTGTTCCCCTCCAGATGATCTGCTCTGCTACCAGTGACAGCTGCAGATGGGTGTTTGTGCTCCATGCCAAGCTGTTGGGGAAAGCAGGGACACAGAGCTGAAAGGAACAGGCTCAAACTCTCTGCTTTGAGTCACACAGAGGAGAACAAAAGCTCAGGGAAGGAGCAATAAATACCCAGCACTGGGGTCGGGCTTTGAGCTCTGGACAGGTGACACTCACAGAGAGTCACAGAATGTGCTGAGCTGGGAGGGACCTCCAAGGATCATCCAGTCCAACCCTCAGCCCTGCACAGGCCCAGCCCCAAGAGTCACCCCCTGTGCCCCAGAGGATCAGCCAAACCCTCCTGGAGCTCTGGCAGCCTTGGGGCCTCCCTGATGCCCCCAGGACAGGGTTGACCCTCCTGGCTGCCAGGGTACTGCTGACTCAGGGACAACTGGCACCCACCAGGACCCCCAGGGCCCTTTCCCAACACTCCTTTCCAGCCTCTCTTTCCCCGGGTTTCCTCATTCCAGGGGCAGAAACTGGCACTTCCCCTTGTTGAACATCCCGTGGTTGGTGATTCCCAGCCCTCTAATTTGTGGAGGTCTCTCTGAAGGTTCTGCTCATCCAGCTGGGATTAGAGCTCTTAACCTGAGGTGGCTGTGACAAGCATTGTGACCCTGTGCAGTCCTGCATCCCCGATGAGCAATATATATTTCACTGTGTAACCATGTGCTCCAAGTGGACATGTTATCTCTTGCTTTCCTCATTTTTTGTTTATTTTAAGGACACCCAGTTCAAGTATTAACACCCAAAGCACTTGGGCTCCATGTGAAACCCGTTTGCTCTTCCCAGACGCTCCAAACACAGGTTCTCCCTGCTGGTTCCAGACAATGATGCTTTCTCCTGTGAGGGCTTGAAGCAAGTGTTGACCCTCAGAGAGACAGACTGGGACCAAAAGAGATGAAGCAGGAATTAGAAATGCCAGTATGAGAAATAAAATACATGTTTTTTTTGTAGGTGCATCGCGAAGTTGTGACATATCCAAGTTCCAAACTGGACCTGGGTATCAGAGTCCTTTTTGGCTCGATAAGGGAAATATAAAAGTTCCTAAAAATTAAAATCTTTCTGGGCCATGTGGAAATTTCATACACAGAGGTTTCTTTTCTCTCTTTGGGCTAGGAACAAAGGAAGATCCATCATTTTTAACGGAGGGCTCCTTGCGACCAATCGGAAGGAAGGGAAAGCCCCTTTTCAGAGAAAAGAAACCTTTTTAGGCAAAAATCAATATATTAAACTTCTCTGAAAAAGGGTGGGATTTTATGAAACTATAAAATATGTGAAATTTAAACCCAAATGGTCTTTCTCCCCAAAAAACTTGTTGTGAGACCGGACCCAGTGCGCTGAATAAATTCTTTCTTTTTGTTTCATGAGTTTTGGCCATCTTTCTAAATTCAAGGTAGAGATTTTTCTCACATCAGTCTCTTACCTTTCCAGAATTTTCTGAGCTCTTTTCTTGCTTTTTTCCTGCAGCCTTCATACAGAGCCACCATGGCTTCAGCTGTGCCTGCCAGGAGAGGATCTTCCTCTGCACCTCCTGCTTCCTTTCCTCTGTTGGGATATGTGGTGAGACTCAGCAGACTCCTTTTGCCTTCTCCTTCTCCCTGTCCCCATAAATGATAGAGGAGCTCAGGGATCCATGCTGGTGGTCTGGGGTTCTGGGGCATCACAGAAACCTGGTGGAGTTCACCTGCTCTCCTTTCTGAAGAAGAACTATGGGCTGAAAGATTTCTGTCCAAGAACACAAGGCTGGAGACACCCCAGAAGGTGCCATGGGCCATCCCCTGTCTGTGCCACCCGTGTCCCTGGTGGGCACCAACCTGGCCAGACCCACCCCCAACCACAGATAAGAACCTAAACCTCTTCCACTGACAAACCTGGGGCTTCCCTACTCTCCCACCAGGGTGTTCTTCCTAAATGACTGGAAATTCCCTTCTCCCTGAGGTGGAGAACAGTTAATTCCCATCTCCCTGCAGGAACCCCTCACATAGCTGACAGCTGTTATAACGTCTCCCTCAATGTAGACTAAACATTGTGGACTAATTTGTAGACTAATTGTAGACTAAACAAGTCTCCAATGTAGACTTGCAGACCAAACAAGCCCTGTTCTCGCAGCCTTTCCCCACAGGTCGCATGTTTGGGACCTCTGACCACGTTCACTGGACTGTGTCCTGCTGATCCTCGTCTCCTTCTGAAGGCAGTGCCTGCTGGATGAGGTTCTCTGGCCATGGACACGAAGCAGAAGGTCTGTTTTGCATATCTCATGGACAGCCTTTGGATTTATACCTCCCAGGGGAGGGGAGAGGGGAGAAAGCCAACCTCTCCTCAGCAGCTCCACTAATCACCCGTTTACGACACTGCCTCCCAAATCGGGCTCCCAACAGCCAACAGCCACAAGACAGGGGGTTTCAGGAATTTTCTTCCTAATTCTGGTGTCTGGGTTGATGAATTCCGGTGTTCCCTGCACCTGAGAAGACTGGAAACCCTCTGACCACCCCCAGCAGAGAGTGCTGAGAGATTACAAACGGTCAGATGATGGCAGAAAAATCACAACATCCATTCCTTGGGCAAGGATCAGAAGATATTTAGTATTTTTCCCATAGAATACCATAATTCTGAGAATTCTGGGCTGGAAACCAATAATTTTTTTTTTTTTTTTTTAATTCCAGAAATACTCTGCAGTGTCTTGTGAATCTTTCTGGATCTTGCTCTCTGTTCTCCAGCCAGATCCCATCCTTAAAATAGCATCACATTATCCTTAAGTTTGGAAAAGTCCCAGCACCACCACCATGGTCACCACTGAACCGTGTCCTCAAGTGCCACATCCACATGTTTTCTGAACACCTCCACAGGTGATGAACCCACCACTGCCCTGGGCAGCCCCTTCCAATGCCTGACCACCCTTTCCAGGGAGAAATTCCTCCTGATGTCCCACCTGACCCTCCCCTGGCACAGCTGGAGGCCGTTCCCTCTCCTCCTGTCCCTTGTTCCCTGGGAGCAGAGCCCGACCCCCCCCGCGGCTCCCCCCTCCTGTCAGGGGGTTGCAGAGCCAGAAGGTCCCCCCTGAGCCTCCTTTTCTCCAGGCTGAGCCCCCCCAGCTCCCTCAGCTGCTCCTGCTGCTCCAGCCCCTTCCCCAGCTCCATTCCCTGGACATGCTCCAGCCCCTCCATGTCCTTCTTGTCACGAGAGGAGAGCTGAGAACTGAGGGTCTCACTTTTACCACTTCTCCAGAGCTTCAGGAAAGGTTGATGGGACAGGACTGGGGATGAGCTCAGATGGAAACACATTCCCCAGTACTAACCAGCACCTCATCTTGTCCTGCTTTCCCAAACACATCCAAATGGGGAATTAATTGGGCTTGCTCCCTCCAAGCCCTCATGCTGCAAACCCACTGGAAGCTGTTTCCTAACCGAGGGGCTCTCACAGCCCTTACAGTAAGTAATAAAACCCCAGGAGGGTTTTCTTGTGGTTAAACTCTGAGGTCTGTTTTGGCCAAGCAAAGTGGGCTCTGCTCCGTCCTCCGGATGAAGTGGAAGTGGATTTATTTTTATTTATGCTGCAGTTTCAGCATTACTTACAAGGTAACATTACTCACAGAGCTGCTCTCCTGCACAGCTCCCCTTGTTTTCCTTATGTTTCCCTTCCTGCTTTGAGCTGAATTCTCCTTGGCATCAGCCATCAAACACCAAAGTGCCCATGGATCACGTCGTGTCAGGGGCTGGCAGGGATCCGGTTTGGCCTCTGCTCTGCAGCTGTTGGAGAACTGGTTTTACTGGAAGGAGGGTGGTCTGTGTCTCCTGTCCTTTGAAGTCCAAGGAGCCCCTGGACATGTGCTCGGACTCTGATGTGTTCTCAGCTCATCCAAATGGCAGCTGGGCTGTGGCTGCAAAGCCACCCTGTGGGAGGAAGCTTTGGGCTGTGAGGGGAAGAGCAGGAGTGAAACACCCACCTTGGTGCTTCAGAGAATCCTGGAGTATCCAGGGTGATGGAAGGGACCCCCAAGGATCATCCAGTCCAAGCCCTGGCCCTGCACAGACACCCCAACAATCCCACCCTGGCCCTCAGAGCGTTGTCCAAACCCTCCTGGAGCTCTGGCAGCCTTGGGGCTGTGCCCACTGCCCTGGGGAGCCTGGGCAGTGCCCAACCAGCCTCTGGGGGAAGAACCTTTGCCTGAGATCCAACCTGAGCCTGCCCTGACACAGCTCCAGCCGTTCCCTGGGTGCTGTCCCTGCTCCCCCAGAGCAGAGCTCAGTCCCTGCCCCTCCTCTGCCCCTGCCCAGGAATTGGAACTGCACTGAGGTCTCCCCTCAGTCTCCTCTGCTCCAGGTCTCTGATGTCTCTTCCAACCCTTGCTAAACCCTTCTATATTCTGGGACTGTCCTCATGTTTTGTAACTCTTGATACCAGACTCTAAATAATCACTCCCCAAATTACCAGTGCCCTCCTCAGGCTTTAAATTATTTTCATAGATTCTTTGCTTGGAATCACAGCAGACTTTTTAGTGCAAAGCTTCATGGAAAATAAATCATGCAGGCAAGAGATGGGGCAGGGAAAAATCTGTGCTCCTGCAGCTGAGTCTGTAAAACCCTGCTGTGGGATGGCTCCTTCTCTCCCTGCTGCACAAGACATCTTTCCCCTCTCAGAAGAAGCTGGGTCTAGGCCTGGCTCACAGTTTCTTGCCTAAAAAAGCAAGTGAGCCCCATCAAATTGAGCAGTGGTGGCCGAATCAACACCTCCCTGATGCCTCTTCCAGGCTGTTGCGTTTCACCACGTCCCGCAGAGGTGACTCTTGGGGACAAGGGGGTGTGGGGCTGTGTCCCAGCGACTCCAGGATTTTTGGTGGATGAGCTTGAACCCACCCCTGAAGGCTGGGCTGAGCCAAGTGTCAGCCGGACTGAAAAAGCAACACTGGGGGATGCCCGGAGAGGAATTTCCCCTCCTTGTCTTGTGCAAAGCTGCTGCCCCGGGGCATGAACATTCCTTCCCAGCTAATGGTCTCCCTTTGGCCGCAGCAGAGCCGGGAATTGCCTGGAGGCGGGGCTGGATTTCACCGCTGCTAATGAAGAGTGATCCCTGCCCGACCCTCGCATCACATGGGTTGGCACAGGAGCCCTGGCAGCGTTTTACAGGGCAAAGACCTGTAAGAGAGGAGAGAGACTGAAGTTTATTGCCCTGTTTGAATTCCACATGCCTCCAGATGAAAAACAAGCCACTTAAAATTATAAAAGAGCCTGCTTTTTATTTAGTGGAGTGTCAACAAAACTCCCAGCCCCATCCCTCTCCCAGGCTGGATTCGTGTGGATCGGACACTGCCAGTCACAGAGGTTTTCCTGAATAAAGCAACTGCAGGAGAGGTTTGAAGGCTGCTGCAGGAATTGCTGCCTGTGTGGCTGGAGTTAATCTGTCCTTGCATCATTCCCTCCCAGCCCTCCTGCCGTGGCACCATCCCTACACCGTGTGGGGGAAAGGCAGGATGAGGGGCAAGGGATGGAATCGGTGGTGGGTGTCCCAGAGGAGCAACTGTCGAGGGGTGAAAGGGGTTGGAAGGGAAGAGAGGAGGTGTCGGGCTGATATTTGAGTTGGGTGGAGACAATCTGGGACAGGGAGAGATTGCAGATCTCTGAGGAAGATGAAGGTAGAGAAGGGGAGCAAGGAACGGTGGAGTCGTGCCCTTGAGAGGGGAGAAGGGGGAAGGGCAGAGGGTGAACTCCCAGGGCACAGGGAAGGAGGAACAGCCCTCCCTCAGCCCATCAGTGGGGTGGGACAGGAGAGAAGGGGGGACAGCCTGAGGCTGGGCTGAGCTGTCCCTCCTGCAGCCCCGGCCCAGGCCCCACAACCCGAGAGCATCCAGAGATCAGGGAGGGAGGGAGGGAGGACAGTCGGGGTCTCAGGGGATCACCTGCCAAACAGGGGGAGTGTGTTCAGCAGGGCTGAGCCAAACTGTGCTCTGAGAGCTCCCCCAGCTCACCCTACACGAGACACTGCTCCCGGGGGAGCCTTCCCAGGCTGAGGGTTTCATGGACAGCCTGGGGGAGCTGCGAAAAGCCCCATTTTCAGCTTTTTCCAGGCTCCCAAACCCTCCTGGTCGTGCGTCAGAGAGTGTGAGAGCCGCAGTCCCCCGGGGCCGGGCTGCAGGGACGGGAGAGGGGAAGGTGTGTGACAACGAGCCCTCCCCGAGGCACTTCACCCCCTGTGCCCCGCTGTCCCCACCCGTGTGGGAGCGATGCAGATGCAGATGCAGAGGGCACATGTGCTCTCTCCAGCATTACCTCACTGCAGGCACACGGCAGCAGGGAGCAGTGCAGGCTGTGAGCAGGGCCAGGGCAGGCTGCTGCCTTCTGCTCAAAACAAACCACTGCAGCACCTGGGGGGCTGTGGAGCAGAAAACATTCGGGTTTTCACCAGCCTCTCATCAGCCAAACACTTGTGCCACGGTCCTTCGTGCTCCTTTCTTACCGTGAGGGTGGTGAGATTGCCCAGAGAGAGGTTGTGGACTCCCTGTCCCTGGAAGTGTCCAAGGGCAGGTCGGACATGAGCCAAGCCTGGCACTGTTCTCTTGCAGCCCTGCAGCAACACTGCACATGCCAAACACAGGCAGGAGCCCTGCCATGGGGCACAGCCACACTGCCCTCCACACCCCGTGACCCCTCTCCAAACCAGGTCATTCTTCATCCTAAAGGATGTCTGAAATACAAGGTAACTTGTTCCCATTCCCATTTTAAACTGACAGAGGGCACAGTTAGATGGGATATTGTGAGGGTGGGGAGGCCCTGGCACAGGTTGCCCAGAGAAGCTGTGGCTGCCCCTGGAACCCCGGAAAGGGCCAAAACCAAGGTGGAACAAACCGGGCCGGGGGGAAGGGGCCCCGCCCAAGGCAAGGGGTGGAATGGGATGGGCTTTAACATTCCTTCCAACCCAAATGGTTCCATGACTCCATGAGGTGTCCAAACTTTCAGTGGCAGGACCCTCCAGCCCCCTTTGCTGTGGTTTAGAGGTTGCTGTGGGAGAAACAAAAGGGTCTGTTCAAGATGCCACCCTTGGATAGAGAACAAGCTGTCATGGCAACCACATCAGTGCCATCCCAGTGTCAGGACACGTGTGGCAAAACAGATACAGCTCAAGGTGTCACCCCATGGAGCCAGAGGAGCCTGATGGGACATTGTATCCCAATCCAGAGGCCAGGCTGTCCCTGTTGGAAGTGGTAGTGAGTGGATATTCCCCTCTGGGGCCATGTGTGAGATGATTTGCATCCCATCCTGGTCCTTGTAGAAGCCATATGGGACCCTCTGTCAGCCCAAGAGGGTGGGAAGCTGGACCTTGGAGCAGGAGGAGCTGTGTTAGTGTTGGGATGGTCAGGGGTAATCCCAGCATGTGGGGCAGAGCTCTGGGCTCTCCTGCTGCCTCCCAGACCCCAGTGCTCCAGGAGAAGGTTGTGTATCTGTTTATAGACACTTCATTATCAACGTGATGCTGATAAATTGGAGCAAATTCCTCCAGGGGTTTTTGTGAGGCACAGCTTTGCAGAGGAGGCTGAAAGGACTGAATGTGCTCAGGATTTATAAAAGGGCTCAGCTCAAAGACAACATGCTGTCTGTCAGGTGGAAATGTTAACTGCCTCCGAGGGGAACAACAATTTGAAGTGATAGAACGTCTTGGGGTGAATCTGGGCAAATGGAAATGGAGGCTGGGCCTTGGAAAGTTTAAAAGGATGTGTCAGAAAAACTTGCAGAGTTTTTTTAAAGGAGAATTTAATGGAAGACCAAAAAATTACTTCAAAAGATAATATAAAACTGATTTTTCAGAAGAGTTATATGGTATATTCCCTTTCTGGGATCCTTCATGCAGCTCTGGTGAATGAAGGGCTTGGTCGTTCTTCCACGTCCTCATTTTCTATGGTCATTTTTACTCCTATGAATTTTAGGCAGGCAAACACTTTGCTGCATGCAGTTTATTACAATACCCACCCCCTGTTTTTCCCATTTCCTCACTGAAACACAGAGAACTTTCTATGACTTTCTGTGCTCTTCGTTTATTTGGCAAGTGCAAATAAAACCCGGGTCTCCTGTCACCCACAGAGTTTTTCCAGGGTTATTCCCAGGTTGTGTGTCAGACAAAGATGTGAACCAGTTTGCTGGAATCCACGGCACTACTGCTGATTTTTGACCAGCATCCCAAAATCCCTGTAGTGCTCTACAGGCACTTTTGGCATGACATTTTGTGCTCCTTATACAGGTGTTTGAAAGGACAGTGAGAGTCCTACGAACAAAAACCCACAGATGTGAGTGGTGTGTTCAGAGAGAAATGACTTCAGAAATCACCAGAAGATTTATAACCCTGCACTGGCTGTCTGAGCATCCTGGGGTTGGGAATTCTGCCATCCTGGTCCTTTCCAAGTGCCTGATCATGTTACAGCCACGGGCTGTTCCTGCACAGACAGGTTGGCACGACTGGCACGGCAGAGGGGCTGGTTCCCTGAATCCAGGGATGGCACCCTCTGGGAGAAACCAAAAGCAAGTCGGAGCACAGGATTGGAATTCCAAGTGATTTTGACAAGTTGGAGGAATGACCTGCAAAAATAGACCTCAATTCAGTGCCAGAGGCAGTGCAGGAAGGTGTTTGCATCAGTGAGGTACAGAAAGAACTGTTGGGGCAGAGAGGAAAAGGAAAACAGCAAAAGTGGGAGGTGGTGGGTTGTGAGCTGGACACGAGTGGAAATGTGATTCAGGAGGAAAGTAAATCACAGGGAGAGAGGATGTGAGCAACAACAGGAAAACAGGAGTGTGGAGAGAGTGACCTGCAGGGAGGGACTGGGGGACATGTGGGACTGGGGCTGCCCCAGAGCTGCTGGGATGCCCAGCAGCCCTCACCCACATCAGTGTCTCCTGCAGAGAGGGAGGAAGGCTCTGAAGAGCACAGACACGAGCTCAAAGCACATCCTGAAGAAGATTCAGACCCACTTTAGGACCAACATGAGCAGCAAGGAAGCTGGAAAAACAGACCTCAGGGAGAAACCCCCACCAGAGAACTCCTCCAAGTCTCTTCCTGGCTGATATTTTCTGTTGTTCTTTCAAGCTGACTTGAGCATCAAAACTGCTGGTAGGTGGTGCAGTTAGAAAAAGCAGCACAGTCCTGCCCCAAGTGCAGCAAATTCCTCCCTGGATAAATCAGGCAGCAGGCTCAGAGTTTCCACTGCTGAGCCATGCCCAGCCTGCTCCGGGTCCAGCTGCCTCTCTGAGATCAGCTCCAGGACCGTGCTCTGACCTTCACCTCTGCTCCCCTCACCATTTTTGTATGTTTACTAAAATAATTTCAAATTCCTACATGTTTGAGCACCTTAATGTATTTAGGAGCTGGTGAGGGAAAGCAGTAACCACGAGTGCCCTGTGAGAACTGCAGGGACTGATCTTTACTGCCCAGAAACCTCAGGTGAAAGGGAAAATAGGTGTCCAGCTGCATTTCCTGGGGCAGGTGCTGGCCGTGCTTCCCAAAATTTTCCAGAATGGTGTGAGCAATCTGGTTTGTTTTAGCTCAGTAAATATTATGCCTTGGGTTTGGTTTGTTTTATGAGCTTTTTTTCTGTTAAGGAGGGCAATAACTCTGGTGAACTTATGGTTCACCAAGAGACATTTCTAGAACCATGGAATCATTGAGGTTGGAAAAGCCCTCTAAGATTATCAACCATTCCTCAAGCTCTAAAGGCCACCACTGACCCCTGTCCCCGAGTGCCACATCCACACATCTGCTAAATCCCTCCAGGGCTGGTGACTCCAACACTGCCCTGGGCAGCTGTGCCAGGGCTGGACAACTCTTCCAGGAAAGAAAATTTTCCTTATATCTTATCTCAACCTCTCCTGGTGCAACTTGAGGCCAGTGGTGAGCTAAATTTAGATGATTTAATAAGAAAAAAACCAGGATTGCACAGGGTTAAACCTCTGGGAAAGCACGTGCTGCTGCTTGGGAAAGGATCTCACCGGCCTCAAAATGGACATCTTTGATTTTCATGTCCTGTTCTATATTCTCAGGGGGAGAGGTGGGCTTTGGTTCCCTCCAGAGAAGGATCAGGTTTCATCTTAGCACTAGTTTATTTTTTATATCGTCCTGCTTGTCTTAAGGTTCTTTGTGCTGAGATTGGATTGGAGCTGAAGCTCAGATTTTTAAGGGAAAACTTACAGCACCTGTAACCCCCCACCAGCAGCACTGGGAGCAGTTTTCTGAGAATTCCGAGGTGGTTTGGGTTGGAAGGGACCTCAAAGCTCATCTCACTCCACCCCCTGCCATGGGCAGGGACACCTCCCACTAGCCAAAGTTGCTCCAAGCCCTGTCCAACCTGGCCTTGGACACTTCCAGGGATGCAGGGGCAGCCGCAGCTTCTCTGGGCAACCTGTGCCAGGGCCTCCCCACCCTCACAGCCAACGATTCCTTCCCAAAATCCCATATAGCAGTGGGAAGCCATTCCCTGTGTCCTGTCCCTCCATCCCTTGTCCCCAGTCCCTCTCCAGCTCTCCTGGAGCCCCTTTAGGCCCTGCCAGGGGCTCTCAGCTCTCCCTGGAGCCTTCTCTTCTCCAGGGGAACCCCCCCAGCTCTCCCAGCCTGGCTCCAGAGCAGAGGGGCTCCAGCCCTGGAGCATCTCCGGGGCCTCCTCTGGACTCTCTCCAGCAGCTCCACGTCCCTGTGCTGTTGTTCCCAGGGCTGGGGCAGCTCTGCAGGGGGGTCTCACCTGAGCAGGGCAGAGGGGGACAATCCCCTCCCTCAATCTGCTGCTTGAGAAATTTCATGTCTTTTTTCCCCAGACATTAAACCACGACTTCTCCACACAAGAATGGACCCCGAGGGACCCAGGGACTGGAGAACCTGGCCCAGCTCTGCCTCTGGCATGGACCTGGATGGTGCTGCAGAGACATTCTGCCTCCTGTGTGTCCACTGTGTCCAAGTCAGCAGAGCTTTACCAGGGCAAGCTGCTTCATTTTTGTGCAGTATTTGGAACACTGGGGGTTTCCAGACCCCTGAATTCCAGAGGATCCTGGAAATCAGCAGCATTTTTTTTTCAGAAGGTCCTGCAAGGTTTGATCTCTCCCTGGGACATGGAGGAGAGCAGAGCAGAATGACAACTTCTTCCCCCAGGCAGTGTCTGTGTAACAGCCATGAAGGCTCAGTACCAGAGCAACCCACAGATATCCCTGTCTGGCTTTCCTGGGAGCTCATTGTCCTCGTGGAGGTCTAATTTCTTCAGCCACACTTCTAATTTCTTCAGTTGGCTGTGCCCACTGAAGCAGCTTCACTGCAGCAACTGCCCTGAAGATGCGACTTTTTCTCTCCTAAAATTCCCCTGCCAGGGAGAAACAGCCACTTCTCACCCACCTGGAGCACTCAGCTCTCCCTGGCCGTGGGATTCTTGGCTCCAATTCCTTCAGGCCAGAGGATTTCTCATTGTCCTGCAGTGCTCACCAAGCTTTGCTGCAGGGTAGTTTATCATTTTTCCTCCCTCTCTCTTTGCTTCCAGCTTGGATAGACAACAAACATCTCAGGTCAGTGAATTGTGCTCATAAATCAGCACAGGAGCTCTGGGGTCACTGAGCAGAGCCAGGGGTTGTACCTGTATGTCCATATAGGGTGCTGGTGCCATAAACCCGTAGCATTTCATGGATGTGCCACCAAAATGATGAGCCAAGTCCTGCAGTGACATCTGTGATGCTCTCTGCATCCCTGTGCTGGTCCCACCCGCTCCCTGCTGCCCTGTTTGGCCCTGCTGTGTTTTCCTTCTTGCCCCATTGCCCAGCCCAGGCCCTGGGAGGTGTCACAGGGGTGTCACAGGGACAGCAGGGCTGGTGTCACAGGGGTGTCACAAGGACAGCAGGGCTGGTGTCACAGGGGTGTCACAGGGACAGCAGGGCTGGTGTCACAGGGGTGTCACAAGGACAGCAGGGCTGGTGTCACAGGGGTGTCACAGGGACAGCAGGGCTGGTGTCACAGGGGGGTCACCAGTGAGAGCTGGGCTGGATGGGTGGGAGAGGAAAAACATATTGGAAAGGAGAGATCCGAGGCATCATCCTTGTTTTCTTCTTCATGGAGGAGGACCCCCCAACACCAGAACATCCCTCCGCTTCCACTGGCGCAGCAACACTGACTCCACAGGGATTTCCTCCAGTGCCTGGCCCAGGAGCTGCCTCACAAGGAGCCAGGAGATGTTGAGCTGCATCCTCTGCCCCCCAAACCCCAAACCCACACAGGTGACACACGGGGACAGCCCACCCCGTGGCCCATCCTGGGATGCTCCCATGGCCTTTTGCAGGACATGTTTTCCCAGCAGTGTGCAAGGCCCACCCCCCTGTCCCTCCCACGTGCCAGGCAGGCTGAGCTGGATTCAGCCCCGGGGCCATCCCGATGTGTCACTGCAGAAAGGTCACCCCAGCTCTCCTTTCCCCGCTGGCCTGGTGCCCAGGGGAGAGTGTGGCATTACATAACCCAGCCTTATCGGGGTCCTCCTGCATTGGCAGGGCAGCCACACCTCTGATTATGATTATTTCCTGAAAACAAGCAGCTCTGCAGCCCCCTCAGAGCCCCCCTGTGTCGCTGCCCTGTAGCCGAGATGGAGATGATGCTGCTGCTTGGTTGCTCTCCAGATCCTCCAAGCTCTCACAAGGCCAATCCTCTCTGCTGTATTTTCCTTTCCTGATGTATTTTCCTTTCCTGGCAGCTGCTGATACCAAACCTTGAACCTGAGGAGCTGCAAAAGCAGAGCCAGGAGAGGAGGAACGATGGCAGAGTGGAGAGCAAGGAAATAAATAGTGACAGACAGTAAAGAACAATACAGGCTGTGATGCTCCAGAGTCCTCAGCAAGCAGGACAGGGAGGGGAATAGTCCAGGGAGGGGGCTGATGTGCTGGGATTGGTGCCCAAAGTCCCTCAGGGTGATGGGCACAGAGGTGGGAGTGAGTCCTGCTGCAGGACTGGGCTCTGCATCAGCAGCTGCCAGCGCAGCCCTCGTGTCCATCGTTGTGTCACCTCTTCCTGGGGGCTCTTCTCGATCTCCTGAGCTCCCCAGTCTGATCAGAGAATCCCAGAATGTGCTGAGCTTGGAGAGACCCCCAAGGATCATGGAGTCCAACCCTCAGCCCTGCACAGACCCCCCAACAATCCCACCCTGTCCCTCAGAGCG
>NW_016690360.1:689592-691281 GCF_001604755.1 Lepidothrix coronata
GACTCTTGGGGCTGGGCCTGTGCAGGGCTGAGGGTTGGACTGGATGGTCCTTGGGGGTCCCTTCCAGCTCAGCATATCCTGGGATCTCTGGCTCCCTGCACCATCCCTTTCCCAGCTCTGGATAATCCAAGGCTGCCCGAGGCTTGCTGGAGGTCAGGAAAAGCTCCCTGGAGATGTGGCTGTGAGGGAGGGGGACCTGCCCCAGCCCTGTCCCAGCCTGCAGTCGGGATGTGGGAAGCCAAGTGTTTGGAACCAAAAGCTGAGGAGCTGCTCTGTGTGTGCAGCCCCGAGCACCAAAGTGCTCTGATTCACCCCAGGAGGGGCCTTGCATCAGGAATTGCCTTTTTTGTTTTCTTCAAGGACTCCAGTATTCCTTCCCCAGATCTTCCACATCCCCATGCCTTGAACAAGATGATCCTTTCCCATGGGAGAATGGGGAAACAAAGCCCAAAGCACTGGAGACATCAAAGTGAGGGAGCTCTGGAATTGATGATGTCTCTGACAAAATTCCTTCTCCAGAAATAGGTGGCAACGTGAGGGGAGGAACACTTTGGAGAGACATGGAGCAATTATTAAACACGTGTCTTTCTGAAGGAGGAATCATGTGCTCAAAGGCAGCAGAGGATTTGAGAAAGAGAAGGAAGTGACAAGGAATAAAATAAAATAATATGCAAAAATGAAGCTGCACTGAGCAAAAGGATCAGGTCTGGACATGGTACTGCAGAAATGCAGGTGGGAAGGACGGAAAAGCCCAAGCCAGGGATGAATCAGAGCTCCAGCCCAGCTCTGGCTGCCTGGGGAGGTGCTTTCCCTCAGTCTCTGGGCCACTCCCAGCCAAAGGGGCTTTGACTGTGCCACTCCAGGGCTTCCAGAGGCACCAAAATGTCTTTTTGGTTTGATATTTGGTCTCACTGGGTCTTGGCAGCTCTGCTAAGAAAGTGCTGCCTCTGTCCCTTACGGAACGTGATGGAGATGGAGCCTTTGCACTCAGGGATCTCCTGCCTGGGAGGGCTGGGAGAGGGTTAACATCATCCCCAGCTGACAAATCCCCCGTTCCTGAGACCTGTCAGAGCCAGGAACAGCTCTCACCTGCTGCACTGGAGTGTCTGGCAGGAGAACAATACCCAGCCCAAAAATGCCGACGCAGGTGTCACTGTGTCTCCTGAGAAACACGTCCCACCGCTCGGATCTTTCAGGAATTAATTGAAAATGTATTTGTGGGGTTTGTTGTAATGGGGGTTGCCATGACAACTGCTACAGCTACTCAGAAAACAGGAGAAGGGCTCACACTGGCACTGGGGCCATCTGTCCCTTCCCTGGAGGGGCATTTGGAAGCCCTGCCCCAGCCCCCACGAGCCAAATCATCTTTTAAGCCTTTAAAAGTGGTGGGTACAATTTGTCAAAAAGCTTCTGTCCTGTCCTGTCTCTGCTCTGACACGATAATTTCCTCTCTATCGGTGCAAATTAAATTCTAATGAGGAAGCCTGGCATTCCACTGGGATGGAGAGCTTTGCTCCCCTCACAGGCACAGGAGAATCGAGCCCTTTGTGGAGGCAGGAGAAGGGATTAAATACGAGCTGAGGTGCTCGAGACAAGAACACACTTTCCTTGTCTGGGTCTCTGGTGCTGCCTCCAGTCCTAGAGGGGCAGGAAGGAAGGAAGGAAGAAGGAAGGAAGGAAGGAAGGAAG
>NW_016690360.1:694103-712773 GCF_001604755.1 Lepidothrix coronata
GCTGTCCCTGCTCCCCCAGAGCAGAGATCGGAGCTGCCCCTGGGGAGGAGCTGCAGCCCCCGCTGAGCTCTGCCCTCCCTCCTCCTCAGGCTCCACCTGCAGCCAAGGCACAGAAGCAGGGACCCCGGGGGGCTTTTCAGCCCAAAACCTGACATGAGGAAGAGGAACAGGATGGGACAAAGTTGTGCTTCACTGCAGCAACAAGCCCAGCCAGGTGGGTGTTTCCCACGGAAAGGGAAGCCATGGACACCCCATCCCCTTGGGCAGCCTGGGAGTGACAGTCCAGGGTCAAGCTGCACTGCTCCCAACTGACCCCCAAACTCAGGGGTTCTGCTTCTTTTTTCCCCACTTTTACCATCTCTGCTGATGGGCCTGGACCTGAGGAAAACCTCCCACATCCCCCAAAATCCCAGAGGAAGGAGACAGAGCTGAATTTGTTGGTCGTGATGGTGGGACACAACACCCAGGCTGGTCCAAGAAGGGTTTTGGACAGGGAATCTGAGCCTTCTGGGGCACCCCAAGCACAGCCTAAAGTAGGGAATGGAACACACAGAGCTGCAAAATCAGAAAAGCAAACTTCACCCGTGTTATAATATCTCTCTGATGAATTTTAACAGTGCTTTAGTTATTTATTTTTCTTCCTCCTTCCTGCCCTTCACCCTCTGTGGGCTGGACAGTCACCTCATAAGCTTGTGCTGTTGCAAGCAACATAAGAAATCAATAAATACAAACCAATAGTTCCCACTAACATGGACAGTCACTGTTCTAATTCCACCCCTGTGCCCCTTGGCCAGCAAAGGGACAGGAGATGTGTTCTATGCACTAACCAGACCAAGCTGTAAAGGTTTGGCTGTCCCAGAACAAAGAGAGTTGATGCAGCAGCTGGGCAGAGTAGTTAAAAAACTTCCTTAATTTGTTCATTTTAGATGAAAGACTTGTTTAACAGCTTTGCAAAATTCAGTCAAAACAGCTTCTAGCAGGAACAGATCAGGAACAGACCTCAAGCAGTGCCAGCTCAGCTCTTTGTCAGGTGAAGGTAAAAAGAAACAACAACATAATTCTCTGTTTCAGGAGATAAATCATTCAGCCTGCTGGATGAAGCTCTGCTGCAAATCCAGGGATGTCAAAAATCCCGGTTTCCTTTGCTTCAGCCCCCCTTTCATTCCCAGGTGAGTAAGTGCCAGTCCTTCCCAGGAGTTAATCTGCTTTACACCAGCACAGACTCCTCATTCCGGGAAGGAAAGCCCTTCTTCTCCTGCCAGCTTCGAGTGCAGGTCTCAAGGAACAAACCTGGCACCTTCCCTTGTGGAAAACCAGTCCTTGCTCTGCTCCTGCACCCCCATGCAGGTACACAGAGCTGGCTCCAGGCTGTGGGATCCCTCCTCTGGGAACAGGCTCTGATCCTGAGCTGTGTCCAAAGCCAAGAGAAGTTCAGGCTGGATATCATGGAAAATTTCTTCACTGAAAGAGGGTCCAAGTGTTGGAATGGGCTGCCCAGGGCAGGGGTGGAGTCACCAGCACTGGAAGTATTCAAACAACAAGTAGATGTGGCACTTCAAGGCATGGTTCAGTGGCCATGGTGGGATTCACTCAAAGGTTGGACTTGATCATCTTCAAGGTCTTTTCCAACCTTAATCATTCTATGACTCCAAGCTTCAAGCATGATGAGCTCAAAATGACCTTGGTCAGTTGAAAAATATGCCAAAGAAGTGCAATGTTGTCTGACAAAGGTTAATGTAAAGTTTGGCACCTGGGGTAAGAACAATCCTATAGATACAGGGAGAAGAACCTCTGGATGGTTCTACAAAACACAGGAGATGATCATTGTTTGAAAACTGAACCTGTGGCAGTGATGTTGTGCCACTGCAAAAGAAAGGGTAGTTCTGCACTTCAGTGAAGATATTGAATGATGGGAAAGAGCACAGGAGAGAACAAGAAGGACCATGGGCTGAGATGTCCAAAAATGAGAAGGTTGAGGGAAGGCACAACAACAATTTCCAGTGCACAAAGGACCACCAGAAAGAGGGAGGGTGGAACAGGGGCTCCATGTGCAGGGCAGGCAGGACAAGACATGACAGGGATGGTTTAGGAAAATAATGTAATGCTGGAGGATTTCTGAGCCCAGGGAATTGTCTGGGGTGGCCCCGGTACCCCCTCACCAAAGGTTTGGAAGTCCAGCACAGACACAGGTCTCAGAAATACATATTCCCAAATAAGCCTCCTCTGACAGGTGGATGGATGAAATGACATTTCAAGATCTTCAGCAGACTTGTTTTCCTTGGTTGTCTGTTAATCCCTGGCTTTGGCACAGCTCAGAGAGCACAGTTAATAATAGCCCTGCAGAGAATGGTTGGTCATTTTACCTTATTTGGTGGATCACAGCAGATCTTTCTTTGTCACAGGGAGGAAACCTTGCCTGGGAGCACGAGGGGCAGCTGCTGATTCAGGCAGGAGCCCGGGCCCAGGATTTTGGTTTCCTCCCTGGTTCTCCTGGTCCTCCTGTGCAGGGGCTGGAGTGAAACCCAGCGGGGTCATTCCCCCTTTCTGGGAGTGTTTTAGTGATCCAAGGTACCTCCCGCTGGGCAAAAATCCAGCTTGGATTAGAAAACACACTAGAAACAGCAGAAATCACATCAGAATTAATCCTTTAATGTAATTCAAGACTCTCAGATACAGGAATGGGAAGAAACGAGTGGGTTTGCAGACTGGGAGGACCCTGCTTGCCAAGAAAGCCCTTTGCTCACTGCAGAGCAGTGGGATGGCACCTGCAAGGGGGGAGAAGAACCACTCAAGGCATCCAAGCTCATCTTTCAGGTGTATGGTCCAGAATCCCCTTTTTCAAGCCCAAAAAACCCCCACACCTCAGTATAACACATCAAAATTTGGAGTCTTGGGACACCTCAGAGTGTAGTTCACACGAGGAGCAACCAAGAGAGCCAAGATGTCCTCAGTGCCCAGGTGTCTCACCCACCTTCACTGGTGGATCAGCCCACAGAGTTGCTCCACAGCTTTGGGAAAGGCTGGGGGCCAATTAAACTTCCAGAGTCTCGGTGATATTGGTGTGAATCAGGAACTGTGGAGCCACGAGGGCGTGAAACGAGATCAGAACGAGCCCCAGAGCTTTCTGCCGTGCCCCAAAGCCGTCCCTGCTTCCCTGCCAGGCTCCAAGTGGGATCTCCGCGCTCCCGCTGGCACGGTGCCACCCTCAGCCTTTCTGCTGGGATCAGCCATCCAGCAGCTCATTACTCCCAAATCATTACATTATCTCTCTCTCTAATCCAATTAGTCACATCAGCACGGAGCAATCCATCCTGCTTCCTCCACTTGGATGCTTAAGGAGGCAGCTCCCAACCCACTTACTGGTGTCCAGAGCACGAACCGTGGGGTGACAGGAGCCTGCTGGGGTCCAGGCAGGCAGACAGGGAGTTGTTGATGCCATGGCATGGTTAGAGGGGCAGCTGCAACGTGCAGGACCTCCAAAACTCAGGTGATTTGTCATCATTTCCGTGCTTGTTCCGTTTCCGAGGATCTTTCTCCCCCAGCTTCGGGTTAAGAGGAGAACATCGTGGTTCTGTCTGGCTTCAAAGGCGCCTCGTGGTGTCAGCAGGGCAGGGATGTGGGTGTGGGACACACCAGCACTTGGGTCCAGGCTCCTGTGAGAGGGGATCAAAGCCCACAGGGAACCAGCCCCATGTGAATCCATCCTGATGGGATGGATCTTTGTGTCCGTGTGTCCATCAGGACCGGGCTGGAAGGACAACCCAGGGTTTTCTCCACAGCTGGGCCAGCAGGGAGGTCCCCTGGCCCGGGGGGTGACACAGGGGGTACCCCAGGCTGTGGTGCTGCAGCAGAGCCTCTGCCACCCCACCCAGAGCAGGTCTGTGGGAAAAATCCCTCTTTTAAATGTAGAAAGACGGCCCAAACTCAGGGAACAAAGAAACAAGGAAGAATTTATTCGGCGCGCCGGGTCTTTCTCTCACCGAATTTCCGGGGAAAAAGACCCTTTGGGTTTAAATCTTATACATTTTACAGTTTCACAAAATCCCACCCTTTTCCAGAGAAGTTTAATATATTCATTTTTGCCTAAAAACGTTTATTTTCTCTGAAAGGGGCTTTCCCTTCCTTCTGATTGGCTGCAAGGCGTCCCCTGTCAGAGATGATGGCTCTTCCTTTGGTCTTAGCCCAAAGAGAGAAAAGAACCCCTGTGTACAAAATGGCCCCAAAAGATTTTAATTTTTAAGAACTTCTGCATTTCCCTTATCTGGTCAAAAAAGACCCTGATACTCAAGTCTAGTTTTTGGAACTTGGACATCTTACGACTTCATGATACGCCTATATATAAAAAAAACTGTTATTTTTATTTCTCACAGGCCCATTGGTGCCACCCCAAGGGGCAGCAGGAGCACAACAAAGGCTGGCCCAGCATCAGGGGGTGCATGTTGAGCCCTTGGCAGAGCAATCCTGCAGCCTCCAGCAAGGGAAGGGTTGCCCCGGGCTGAATTCCAGGCAAAGAAAACATCCTACAGTCCATAAATGCTGGCTCTGGGTGAGCTCCCAGCATGTTACAGCTCCAGCCCCGCCCTGGGGCTGCTCCAGGGAGTTGATTTGGGCCCCATCTCAGCCATCACACAGACATTCCCAAAGCCTTTTCCAGGGATGACACACCTGAAACAATCCCAGACACTGGAGGGTGAAAAAGAAGCAGCTCAAGATATTGATACATATATTATATATTTTATATATATATATATCTCCCTACCTGAGTTTTACGATTTTTAATGTGACATGGGTCTTACCTGCCTCTTCCCAGATCCCCTGGGATCCTGTGTAAGACCCAAATGCCCCCACACCAACTTTCTCTGCCTTGTTCCAGGGTGTCTGCAGTCCTTCTCTGACCCTCTCCCTCCCCAGCAGCTCAGAGAAGATCCGTCAGGACCATGGAAGTGAGAAGCTCCAGCCTGAGCAAGGAGCTGCTGGAAAAGCTCCAAGCACAACTGGGATGCTGTGAGTGCTGAAAACTGACGTGGATTCAGAGGGCAACTGGAAAAAATTCTCCAAAGAAAACACATTTAGAGTCACCTTTAACTTTAAAGGTGACTTAAAGTTAAAGAAAGACCTTAAGAAACAACTGGATGTGGCTCTCAGTGGTCTGGATTAGTTGACAAGGTGGTGCTTGCTCAAAGGTTGGACTCGGTGACCTTGGAGGTCTTTTCCAGTCTTACTGATTGTGTGATTTCATGATTTTAACTCAACAAATCCCAGTGGCACAAACCAGTGAGGAAATGAATCTGGGGAACCATCTCCCTCTTCTCCCTGGTCACCCTCAAACACCCCCACCCTCCTCCCGTCGCAGGACGTGCCCTCGAGCCGACCCCACATCGCTTTTGTTGTGCTCTGAAGGGAAACTAAACCCGGCAGAGAGTTTGTGAGGAGCCAGGGCTGCTCTCAGCAGCCTCGGGGCTGGTGCATAATGAGCTTTCAGCTGATTGTTGCTAAGTGGAAAGGCACAATTAAAGCCCATTCGCTGCCCTGACATCGCCAGTTCCGAGGAAACGCTCTGTGTTGGGCAGGAAGGGGGCAGGACAACCCTGCAGTTACAGCCCTGGAATTACAGCCCTGAAGTTCCAGCCCTTCTGTCACCCGCCGTGGTGCCCGGGGAGATGATGGGTCCTGGGAGGAGATTTCTGTTTAAGGGGGTCGGTGACAGCCCATTTCCAACCCCAAACTCATTAATTTTCATTGGGTGCTGGAGATGTGCACGAATTCACCAGAAATCACCAGAAAACAGAAAGGTGTTTGAGTGTCCACAGGAGGGTCACAAAGATGGTGAAGGGTCTGGAGGGGCCATAAAAGGAGCAGCTGAGGGCACTTGGTGTGTTCAGCAGGAGCAGAGGAGACTGAGGGGAGACCTCAGTGCAGTTCCAACTGCCTGGGCAGGGGCAGAGGAGGGGCAGGGACTGAGCTCTGCTCTGGGGGAGCAGGGACAGCACCCAGGGAACGGCTGGAGCTGTGTCAGGGCAGGCTCAGGGTGGATCTCAGGCAAAGGTTCTTCCCCCAGAGGCTGGTTGGGCACTGCCCAGGCTCCCCAGGGCAGTGGGCACAGCCCCAAGGCTGCCAGAGCTGCAGGAGGGTTTGGCTGATCCTCTGGGGCACAGGGGGGGACTCTTGGGGCTGGGCCTGTGCAGGGCTGAGGGTTGGACTGGATGGTCCTTGGAGGTCCCTTCCAACTCAGCACATTCTGGGATTCTGGGATTCTGTGAAATGAGTTTGTCCATCCACATTCACACAGCCCAAGGATCTTGGATCCCAGAATCCCCCTGTCCTCTGCAAGCATTGATTCCTGCTGGTACCAACACTCATTTTTGGGAGAGAGATGAGGATGCTGAAAGGCAGAAAAGAAGTGAAACAGCCTTTCCAAGTCACCCACAGCAGAGCTGGGGATGCTCCATCCTGCCATTCCCACACATTTATTAAGGAATTTTGCTTTCCCAATGCTGTTTGCCTCTCAGATAATTCCATTTCCTTCGGATTTCACTCCCGTGTAACAGGAGCCCCACCCTGGGGGAAGCTGCCCTTCCTTTCAGCTTTCCAAGAAGTGTGGTTTTCTAATTCTGGGCCCCATGCACATGGAAGAATTGGGTTTTTAAGGAACCTTGTCAGGTTTCTTTAACTTTTCAAGATGAATGATCCCCACTCGTTTGGGCCAGAGCCTGGGAATCCCTTCCCATGAATCCTCGTGGATTACAACGATCCCTTTGCAATGGGACAGATTTGGGGTTCAATTCCCCCTCCATTGCTGTGTGTCTCTGTGTGAGAAGAGTCCTACACAGACAAGAGAATTTATAACATTTTCCTGCCTGGAATCCACGTGGCTTTGTGAATGTGAATTCCGCAATGGATGGGGCCTTAGGAATTCTTCAGGAGCAGCAGGCATTTCACAGCTGGGAGCTGGTGGAGTCTGGATGTCAGATTCTTCCACCCTGCCCATCCTGTGGCATCTCCCACGTGCTGCTTGTGCAGCAGGAGCACCAAACTGCACTGGTGGGAGAGGGTGGAAAATATTTACTGAGTCTCCTCTACTCTTTTTTTCTGGAGAGCAGGCTGATCTTATTCCCACCTGAGCATTCTCTGCTGGTTTACACTGTCTCATCCCAAAACCCACACTGAGCTCCCTGCACGAGGTTTCTGAGGCCCCTCTCCAGCAGCTGAGAGTGTAATTAATTATTTAAACAGGGCAAGGTGGTTAACTAGATTTAAGAACAGGAGTTGGCAGGCTCAGATCTCCAGCCTTGTGTTGAGAGCATCAATTTTACACGTGCCAGGAGAGGCTCTGGGAGACCAACTATTGTCTTGCTGCAAGAAAAGGGCTGTCTCTGGGAGCACTGGGCAGAGACTGCACCTCCCTGAACCCAGAGGTGTGGGAAGAGTCTGTTTTCAGCCTGGGAGAAGCTGCAAATCTCCCCTGAGACTGAGGAAAAAACATGAGGGCTCTGGACATTTGTACCCACGGCAGGGAAGCGACTTTTCTTGGGGTGAAATCCATGGAAAGGAGGGGAAACTCCCTTTGATTTCCGTGGGGTTTGGCTGGCTGCCCTCAACCCCGGGCTTTGCTGCATTGCAAAACTTGGATTATTTTTCCACTGTGGGGAAGAAAATCCTTCCATCTGCTGGGATAATCTCCTGCCTGTGCTGTTGCCCCAGAGGCAGGAGCCAGAGATGCTCGTGAGGGGGGTTCCACTTGGCAAAGGGAGGCTCAAAAAACAGGGGGAGGGAAGGAAGGAAGAAGAAGAAGAACTTCACAGTTACAAAAACTCGCTTGAAAATGCCAAGTGCACCCTGGTGACCCAGGAGAGCGGCTCCTCGGTGAGAATGAGCTGAGGAATTCAGCAGAGATCCACGAAAAAACACTCCAAACCCTTTCCCCTGCTCACATGGCTTTTTAAGGCAAACCCTGAGTCCCCTGTGGAGCTGTGTGTGTGTCTGTCACACTCACAGGGCTGGGACTGTGCCCTGCAGTGCCAACCCTGCCCTGCTCCCAGCCAGTGGGAGCCTATTCCACACTGGTCCCAAACTGCTGCTGAGAATTCCTGACAGCTCCAAAGCTCCAAACAGCTCCACAGCCTCGGGAAGGACCCAACACCGCCACGGTTTAAATGGAATCCCCCCTTCCCTGGAGAAATGTGACCTTGGGAAAAAACAACCCCCTTCAGCAGGAGGAGGGAGGACAGACAAAGGTCAAGGGACCCTGGAGGGTCTCTGTGCTGCTGCTCGGCCACCACAGCGGCTCAGGTGCCAACAGGGGGCTGCTGGGGCTGCCCCAGAGCAGTTGGGAGCTGTCCTGTCACCAGCTGCCTGTGCCCCACCCTGAAGGGAATTGGGATTTGCTCCATTCAGGGCTCACTTTGCATTGCTTTGCCTTTTACAGTCCAGCTCATGAATTTTGGGGTGAACTTTTTGCAGCATGGATGGAAGGGATCATCACCTCTGTGAGCTGTCAGAGACCACAGAATCCCAGAATGTCCTGAGCTGGGAGGGACCCCCAAGGACCATCCAGTCCAACCCTCAGCCCTACACAGGCCCAGCCCCAAGAGTCACCCCCTGTGCCCCAGAGGATCAGCCAAACCCTCCTGCAGCTCTGGCAGCCTTGGGGCTGTGCCCACTGCCCTGGGGAGCCTGGGCAGTGCCCAACCAGCCTCTAACAGGGCACCTGGAGGGAAAGGAGCAAAGTAAAGGCAGGAAAGGGTTCACCTTTCATTTACTGACTCGGGAGAGAGCCTTGGATCCCTCCCGAGCCTTGGTGGCCTCACATCTTCTGAGCTGGGGCCACTGATGAGACACACCCAGAGATGTCCTGCAGCACCCCATGTGTCACCTCCCCATGTGCTCAGCCACCTTCCTGCCCAGAGCCTGACACCTTGTTGGGATTCTATCCATGAACCTCTGGTTTCTTTGGCTGTTTTTTCAATTTTGGATGAGAACAATCAGAGAGGAGCCACGGAAACTGCTGGAGCTGCCTCTGCCTGGCACGGCCCCAGCGTCTGCACAGGGGGGTGATGAGAAGCCATATGGGGTTAGGAGTCCTTTGGGGATTTTCTTGGAGGTGATTTGGTCCCATTCCCCACTGACAGACACTCTTGGATTCCCTCTTGTGGACAACAGACTGGTTGGCTCTGGGGAGGTAAGACCAGGGCAGGAGGAACAACTCTGGGGCCAGGAGCAAAGTGGGGTGAGACAACGTGGAGTGAAAAGACATCACTGGAGCTGGACATGCTCTAAATAAAACTGTCATGGCCAAGTCACCTCCTTGGGCACCTTCTACCAAAATCCCAGAGCTCCCCATGACTCCTGCAGTGCAAACACCCAGGGAGCACCAGGCTGCTCAAATTCAAGGCAAGTTTTACATTTGAGCCCTGTTTTTAAAAGAGTTATAAAGAATTAATGACTAAAAGATGTTCTGACCACATTACACATGTGTCTGTGTTAGGCATGTTTTATGTGCTCATCTGAGAGCGACATCAGAGCTGGTTTATAGGGAGATTTTGCCCTGTTGGATTCCATCAGAAACACTAACAAACAATTATCCCTGTTTATTAACACTCTGTAAATTTATTAACACTGTGTAAAATATCTATAAATGGAACCTCAATATGTAGCATGGCCCAGAGCAGCCACCTAAATAAAAAGGCTTTCAGAGCCCCAGTCACTCCTGCAGTGGTGTTTGCGAGGCTGTGGCAGGGGGCCAGATGTTGTCAGGGCAGCTCTGGGTTTTCTCTGATATGTAGCACTGGGCTTGATGAATGCTGCTTTCTTTCCAAATTTAAAAATGTTTTGCTTCGCAGGAGAGGGTTTGGAAACCCGGGTTGTGCAACAAAACAGCAGAGGAGCCTTCTCTGCTCTGCTCTAACCCCGCTGGGGGGTTTGAATGAGCTCCCTGTCTCCCACTCCTGAACTCAGGGCTTTTCCCTCTCGCAGGACGAGCTCTCCCTGGAGCTGGAGCAGGAGCAGGAGCCCAGCCTGAGCAGGATTGAGCTCAGAGTTGGTTACCAGAAGCAGAGAGAGCTGGGAGAGCTTTGTAAGCTGGCAGAGCTTTGTAAGCCGAGCCCAACTTACGCAAGTGCCCAATTGCACGTCAGGCTCCATCTCTTGCAGCTGGTACTTCCTTAACAGTCAAGCTCGAGCCTGCAAAGGGCTGAGCTCCGTGGCCTGGGAGATCTTTGGGAGCTGTGGGAATGCTCGGAATATTTCAGCTCCCCTGACTTCCCCTGCAACCCCAGCCAGGAGCCCTCCTGTGAGTGCAAACACACAGTGCGGGGCTGGGCTTGGTGGGGCTTCCAAGGGACCTTGAGCTTCTCTTCCCAAACCACTGAGATTTTATCACATCATTCCTCTGGAAAAAAGGCAAGAGAGGCTGATCCAAGGGGGAGAAGCACCACCTCACTGGCAAATAATGTGCCAGATTCTCCAGTTCAAATATTCACCACCTTTTTGTCTTTCTTAGTTCAGTTCTGTCCCTCTCCTGATAGTTCAGACTCACTAATTCCATGTATTCAGTGGTGGGTTTTCTTAAAAATGTCCAGGTGATTGATGTGATCGTGTTGTGGACAGAAAAACACCCCGGGATTATCCAAAGACACAGCATTTTTGTGTTTCAATATGAAGCAGAGAATTACTTCTATTTATAGAGAAAACAGCTCACGATTCCTAAATAGTGTTTTGCAAATTCACATTCCCATGGTGTCTCCTTCCCTGCCAGCATTTCACATGTACACAGCACTATAATTTAGAAACCCAGTGACCCTACACATTTTATTTTGCTTTGCCATCATTTTACCCTCTTGTTCCAAGAGCAGGAATTTCCTGCCAGCGCCTGCAGAGCTGAGCCAGGAACGAGCATGGACACATTTCTTGCTTTCCTTTTTTCCATTTTCTTATCGCAGCCATTTCCAGCAGCTCTTCCTCTCCCAGCAGCCACATTAACGATTAATAAGAGAGCAGAAGCAAGGAGAAAAATTGACAATAAATTTCCTTTAATTGGACAGGAATGTTGCCAGGGATCCTTCTGCCTATTTTCTATCCGTTCTCAGCGAGGCTCTCCCCCAGTCTGAGGGCAGCCCTTTGTCCATGGAGCTCCAGGATGCTCATCTTGACTCCATCAAGGCTTTTGGTGTCATCTACACATTGGATCAAGGCTGAACCAACGTGGAGCACAGAGCTGAAGCACAGAGAAGGGTTTTATTGCAAAAAAAAGCATCTGGAAACCTTGAAAGCATCCCAGGTTGTGTGACATTTCCTGCAGCAGGAAGTGCCACCAGGTGGGAATGGGCAGATGGTCCATCATCCTGACAGCTTTGGCCTGGAAATAAAGCCCTGATTGATGCTCGAGGCTTCTCGAGTGAGGCAGAGCATCCTGGCTCCCTGCTGGACTCCACAAAGGTGTGGCACCAGGCAGAGCCTCAGCTGTGGCTTTGAGCAGGTGACCTGAGCCCTCGTGTGTGCTGTGACCCTTGGCACCACTGCCACGGCGTGGGCAGCCTTGTTCCAGTCAAATGTGTCAGAGAAATGAATCCCAGCACCCCAGAAAAGCACCAAACCCATCTCATTTCGTCAGGGAGTGTTTTCATGGAATTGTAGGATAGTTTGGGTGGGAAGGGACCTTAAAGATCATCCAGTTCCACCCCCTGCCACAGGCAGGGACAGCAGGGACACCTTCCACTAGCCCAGGTTGCTCAGAGATCCATCCAACCTGGCCTTAAACACTTCCAGGAGCAGCCACAGCTTCTCTGAGCAACCTGGGCCAGGGCCTCCCCACCCTCCCAGCCAACAATTCCTTCCCAATATCCCATCTAACCCCGCCCTCTGGCAGGGGGAAGCCATTCCCTGTGTTCTGTCACTCCAGATCCTTGTAAATAATCTCTCTCCACCTTTCCTGTAGCTCCCTTCAGGTCCTGGAAGGCTGCAATCAGGTGACCCCAAAGTCTTCTCTTCTCCAGGCTGAACAATCCCAGTTCTCAGCCTTTCCCATACACACCCACAAAAGTCCAAAGGCAGAACCTCCACTGTCAAAATCCACGCTCCCAACCACTTCATCAGAGAAAAGTCCCACCCGTGGAAGGGACTCCAAGCAGCCCTGGCCGTGGCAGTGTGAGAAAAATGTCTCCCTTGAATTTAGAAAGACAGAAAAACTCGTGAAACAAAAAGAAAGAATTTGTTCAGCGCTGGGTCCGGTCTCACACCGAGTTTTCGGGGAGAAAAGACCCTTTGGGTTTAATTTTCATACATTTCATAGTTTCACAAAATCCCACCTTTTTCGGACAAGTTTAATATATTCGTTTTTACCCAAAAAGGTTTCTTTTCTCTAAAAAGAGGCTTTCCTTTTATTCTGATTGGCTGCAAGGTGTCCTCTGTCAAGGATGGTGGATCTTCCTTTGTTCTTAGCCCAAAGAGAGAGAAGAACCCCTTTTGTACAAAAATGGCCCCAAAAGATTTTAAGAACTCTTTCATTTCTCTTATCCGGCCCAAAAAAAGACCCTGACACTCCAGTCCAGTGTTTTTGAACTTGGATATCTTTCAACTTCGCCATACACCTATAAAAAATTGTATTTTTATTTCTCATATCATCACTGTTCGTGTCTGGGATTGCCCAGGGCGGGTTTGCTCCTCTGGGAAAAGTGGCCCCGTTGGATCTGGCCCTTCTTTCTTCCCTCACTCCAAGATCCCATCTGTGAAGGGGGAGCAATCAGGAGTAATTAGACCCTCATTAACACTTGTTTTGGGTGGGGAAGCAGCTGAGCAGCTTCTAGAAAATAACCTCACCCCCCTCCTGCCCGAATCATTGTCACATATTTCAAATGTCGAATAATTGTGCCCTGGGTACCTTGGAAAGGAGGAATTCAGCGCTGAGCAACTCCGGGAGAAATGGGATGGAGAGAGGTGTTGGTGCCAAGTGAGTTGTTTGGATCAGGCTCCATCAACCTCCATTTTACAGCCCCTTGTCACAAAGTGACCTTTTCCTTCAATAGAACAGACAAAGGGAGAGCAAAAAATACAACTTCTCCAGAGTGAGAGAAAAAGAGAAGGAAAACAAGGAACATTTCTTGGAAATCCCTTGTTTTCCTGATACCCACAATTGCCCCTGGCAGAACTGCTGGGGTTTTCTTTCTAGTCAGGCATTTTCCCTGGGTTATAAATACATTATAAAAGCACCAGATCATAAAGTTTACAAGTTCTGTGAGGGCTGACCCACTGTATAATTACCCTGGTTTTGCTCTCAGCCATTGCCCTCTTCAACTGTTACTCTGCAGAAGCTGATGGGCAGCAGGACCAGCCAGAAAAAATCAAAATAAAAGCAAGAAAAAGGAGGTATCCTGGTATGTGGTGGCTCAATTCCACATAAACACTGCTGGGATCAGGCAGGAGAGCTGGAATGCTGCGGGACTTGGGGTCAGAGTGAAAATCCCCTGGTTTTCACATTCGTACACCCCAAACCACAACAGCGCAAGTTTCCCATCTTCAGCTTGAAACCTCAGAGATTCCACAGCCAAAAATGGGACAACTGACAAACAGGAACTCCAGGCAGGAGCTGCTGTCGAAAGACTGGGCAGAAAAGAAAGGAACTGAAATATTTCCAAATAGAGAAACACGCAAAAGCTTCGCTGCCGAAGACAAGGATGATATTTGCTGTTACCCCGAGCAAACGTGCCACTCAGCACTCTCTCCTTTGTCACAGTCGCTTTAGTGGTGTTGAGCCAGGGCCAAAATGAGGTCAAAAATTAACAGATCTGCTGTCCAGACCAGGCTCTTCTCCCAGTGTGACAGAGATGTGTCTTTCTGCAGACAGAGGCACCATCAGACGGGGGATTCGCTGTTCCCTCCTCAGTTTTCCAGCACAGAATCACAGGATGGGTCAGGCTGGGAAGGGCCACAGTGGCCCAGCTGGTCCCACCTCCATCCAGGGCCATCCTATGAGAAGCAAAATATGGTTTTGTGTAGGCATATTGCAGAGTTATGAGATATCCAAGTTCCAAACTGGACCTGGGTATAAGAGTCTTTTTTGGTCAGATAAGGGAAATATAAAAGTTCCCCAAAATTAAAACCTTTCAGGGCCATGTGGAAATTTCATACACAGAGGTTTCTTTTCTCTCTTTGGGCTAAGAACAAAGGAAGATCCACCATTTTTGACAGAGGACATCTTGGAACCAAATGGAAGGAAGGGAAAGCCCCTTTTCAGAGAGAAGAAACCTTTTTAGGCAAAAATGAATATGTTAAACTTACTGGAAAAGGTTCGGATTTTGTGAAACTATAAAATGTTGAAACTTAAACCCAAAGGGTCTTTTCTCCCCCAAAAACTCGGAGTGAGACCGGACCCAGCGCGCTGAATAAATTCTTTCTTTTTGTTTCATGAGATTTTGCCGTCTTTCTAAATTCAAGGGAGAGATTTCTCTCACAATCCCAGAGTACATGGCACAGCAGATGAGGATGGACATAGAAAATAACTCCCTTGCAGGAGCAGTTACATAAAAAAAATAATGACAAAAGGCAGTGACAAACACATCTCAGAGTGCCCAGGCTGTGACAGTCACTGCTGGGGGGATGAGCACAGCAGGCTGGTCCCTCAGCCCTGTGGGGCTCAGGGATCTCCTCACCTGCACCTGGGGAACCTTCCCTGGGAGCCAACAAGCCCCTTCAAGTGGTTCCACCAGTAGATCCCACAGGCTGTTTCTGTGGGAATAATGAGGGAGTCGATATTTCCATGGCCCTTGCACCTGGATGTTCCCAAAGAGGATTCTGAAGCTAAAGCAGACTGAGCCCTTCCCCCAGACCTGGCTGAGCTGTGCTCCCACCCCCACACAAGAGCCTCAAATTCCAACCAGACACAAAACTTGACCCTCTCGAGGTGCCCCTGCCTTTGCAGACCTTTCTGGGCAAAGAGCAGGGTGGAGCTTTGCTTTCCCAGGATGGGTCAGGCTGGGAGGGACCACAGCGGGTCACCTGCTCCAGCAGGGCCATCCCAGAGCACCTGGCACAGGATTGTGTCCAGAGGGGTCTGGAATGTCCCCAGGGAGGAGACTCCACCCCCTCTCTGAGCAAGCAGTTCAGTGCTGACAGTAAAGAAGTTCTTCCTCCTGTCCAGGTGGAGCTTCCTGGGCATCAGTTCCTGCCCGTTCCTGCTGTGCCATTGCTGGGCCCCCCCAGCAGAGCCTGGTCCCTCCTCTGCCCCCTCCCTGCAGCCCCTGACACACCCTGGGGAGGGCCCCTCTCAGGGTCTGCTCTGGAGCCTGAACAGCCCCTCACCCTCTTGCTAATAATTTATAAACCTGTATAATTTATTAAACAAATCGAATTCCACCTCCTAATGAAAATACCCTTTGAAATTTGAGGCAGAAGAGCCGCGTTTTGGTAAAGTTACAACAGGCAGAGATTTACAATCAGGGTCCCTGAACAATTCCAGCCACGAGGGTGCCACCAGCCCCATCCTTAATAAATTGTCCCAGGCTGGGTGTAAGTTTAATTCAGTATATATAGGAGCAGGATGTTTCACAGAGCCATCAGAGATCTCCCCGGCGCTGTTAAACAACCAAATCGCCACGAAATCAAAGTCAAGCCCGGCCTGTCAGAGCCTGATGCAGCATCTATTGAAAGGAAGAGCAACTCTTAATTAAGGACAGTGGATGGGGAAGCTGATCCTGCAGCTCAGCCCAGCAATGAACCCAGGAAGGGCTTAATTTTATGGGTGGATTTAAATGCTGCAGCTTCAGCGGGCCATTAGCACGTGCTTAAGTGTCTCTGCAGCAGATAAATGGTTGCAAGGCCAGGCTTAAGTCCTCTGCTGAACTGCTGCCCTGGAATGATGAGCCTGGGAGAAAGAAGGATGTGGGGCTCGCAAAGCAGCAGGATCCTTTTGATGTCTCCGTGTCCTCCAAAGGCACCCCACGGGGGGAGGTTCTATTAGGTTTGACATATTAGAGCTGTTACGGGGCTGAAGAAGCTCGGCTTTGGTCTTAATGAGGCCTTTTAAATGAAAAACAAACGCTTAGTTTCACATTTTATGTCAGAGAACGGCTCGGAGGTTGGAAAGAGACCCGTGAATCTTAATTTTAGAGCTGCAGAGCAGGATTTCATCCTTCCCAGCCGAAGTTTTAGAGCTCTCCAGTGTAAGGAAAACGCTGCTATTTTTATTTACGCTTTAAAATAATAGCGAGGCTTTGGGGAATGGGGCCGTTTTTCAACAGCACAACATTTGCAACTCCTTGCAAATGTGCTGCTTCCACAAATCAATTTTGCAGCACAAAAAGAGCCCCTTTGATCCACGTTTGAACAAGTTTCTCCCCCGAAATTTGGGGCTCACACCCTCTCCCCTCACTTTGTTAACAAGTTTTGGGGCTGGGAAGTTTTTAAGGTCATGGAACGTTGTTTGTTGGGCATTTTGGGTTTGAATCCCTGTCCTTCCTGGCTGGTGGAGGAGTGGGGAAGGGCACAGACTCCATCCAGTAATAATAGGTTAAATAAAGCTCCTGGGAGCTGCAGTGGATCCCCAAAAGCAGAGACCAGGGATCTGCATCAAACTGGATCTCTGATGGACAAAACTGCAAATATGAGAAAGGAAGATGATGGATCTGGAGCAGCAGGAGCAGCTGAGGGAGCTGGGGGGGCTCAGCCTGGAGAAAAGGAGGCTCAGGGGGGACCTTCTGGCTCTGCAACCCCCTGACAGGAGGGGGGAGCTGGGGGGTGTCGGGCTCTGCTCCCAGGGAACAAGGGACAGGAGGAGAAGGAACGGCCTCAAGCTGTGCCAGGGGAGGGTCAGGTTGGACATCAGAAGGAATTTTTTCATGGGAAGGGTTGTCCAGCCTTGGAAGGGGCTGCCCAGGGCAGGGGTGGAGGCACCATCCCTGGAAGTGTCCATAAATCACGTGGCCCCTGGGGACGTGGCTCTGTGGGGACCTTGGCAGTGCCAACGGGTTGGACTTGGTGATCTCAGAGGGCTTTTAGAACCTTGATGATTCCATAATTCTAAGATGTGCCTGTCTTCGGACAAAATGAATTTTGGGCTGGGAAACTGCCTTTAACTCCTTTCTAGAGGCTTTATCCATCTTTTTTTCTGTTGGCAGCCCATTAATATTTTAAGGACGAAAAGCACTGAGAGGACAAAGATCCAGGGAGCTGCTGGGGAAGGTGGGCATCGGGTGGTCCTGCCCCCCTTCCCCTGCTGAGCTGCTGGTGTATTTTGAGCAGAACAAAGCCCATGGAAGTGAAGGGCTGAGATTTGGGAAGGCCCTTGAGGAGGAGCGGGGAGGGAGACACCAGGTCAGGTTCCTGTTTTGTCCCCACTCCAACAACTTTGAGTTTCCTGCTGCCTCAAAAACCACCTTTGGAGATGTTGAGGTGGATTCCTCAGGAGGGAAATGCAGGAAATGCTCAAATATTTAAATCACCTGAAACCAGAAGAGGCTCCACTTTGGCTTCCACAGTCTAAGAAAAAAAAAATATGGCATTTTTCAAAATAAAAGAGATTAAATAAATATCATGTAACCCATTAATATCTAAGTTACAGCCCTGCTGCTTCTTAGCTGAGCAACAAACACCTCATTCTCTTCATCATATGGAATCACAGAAACAAAGGCACTGATTTATATTGTTCAAAATTGGATTTAGGACTCATTCCTGCTGGGACTTGAGGGAATATTCTCTTAACTGTACATGGATTTTCATCCAGGGGGAAATAACCTGGTCTCTAGTAAATACCCAAAAGGATGGGAACCCTGCCAGGAGATTTAAGATGTTATAGGGTTGCTGCTTTTTTTTTTTTTTTAAACTTGTAAATAGAGACATCCTAAAGTGCTCTTAAAGCTGCTTTACAACAATTAAGAGGGAGGTTTTAAGAGCCCACAGTTGCAGGATGTCAGCCTTGGCACTCTAAGTGAAATTAATAAGTCTCCCAATCACAGACGTCTTCCTGCTGCAAAAGCGAGTGAGAGCCACTCATCATCCTGAAAGCCATTAGCAGAGACAATTAAGGGCCTTTCCATCCCTGCACAGAGCAGAAATCTCAGTCCAGCAGTAAAACTTTGCCTCACACCCTCGGTGGAACTGCAGGAGAATTCGGAGCTGCCCTCCCAATTAACTCTAAATACGGTGATTAATGCACAAAGTGATTTTCTGGGCTCTGTGTCTTTGCATGGGTTAAGGTTCCTCTTCAGCCTGAAATCTCCCTTCCATCATCTTAAAGGTTCAGAGCAGGGAAAGGGGGTCGGGGGCTCACAGGGCCCAAAACTGGCCCTGTGACGTGACCCAAAATCTGGTTTTTGGTAAATCTTTCACATGGAGGAAAACGGAATTTCCCTGAAATCAGAAAGGGGTTTTGTTTTAATTTTTTAATCCTGTTTGAGGTGACTTCTTGTTACCACCCTGAATTAGCAACAAACAGATTAATGACTCAGATGACATCATTGCCCAGCATATATGATCTGCTGGAGGTTGAAGTATTAATTAAATACAAAATTCCAACACCAGGGCTTTGACAGCGACACTTCAGGAGCAAAGGTGTTTTGTCCCTGTGTTGTTCACACACATACAAGTGAAATAAAAGCATAACTTCACATAATAAAATATTACCACAATATTTTTGCCACTATTTCTTCTTCCAGAAAGGTAAATGCATAAGAAAATCTACGTT
>NW_016690360.1:712821-722101 GCF_001604755.1 Lepidothrix coronata
TGTATTTGGACAATGTGATTATTATACAGGAGCAGAAATGTTATGAAGGTGTGTCTTGTCTCCTGGAACACTCCAGCCTAAATTAAAATCATGGAATCCCTGGTTGGATTGGGTTGGGTTGGAAGGGATCTTAAAGCTCATCCAGTCCCACCTTCCACTATTCCAGGTTGCTCCAACCTGGCCTTGGACACTTCCAGGGATCCAGGGGCAGCCACAACTTCTCTGGGCAACCTGTGCCAGGGCCTCCCCACCCTCCCAGGGAAGGATTAGATTAGAATTAGGATGAGATGCCAAATGCCCAAGCCCCTGGTTGTGTGAGACTTGCTCACCCAGGGAAAGCCACCTTGGAAAAAAAAGAAATTATTTTCATTCTACACAGTGGGAAAAAATATTCCCATTCAGCAGTGGCAGTGTAAATGTGGCATTTCCTGTGGGAAATGATGCCTTCCACCATTCCAGAGGCTCTGCACAGAACTCCAGCCTGGGATTACCGGTGGGAAATGAAAGCCAGCGGGTGAAAAGGCAGAGGGAGAGATTGCAGGTGAAATCCTGGTGCTGTGGTCTCCACCCAGGGATTGTCCAATGCCACGACTTGTGGCCTGGGATTGCAGGATTTCAACGGGACAATATCCAGCTTTCTTCATGTGAGGATTATGTGTTCCCACGTCCCAGCTGCAGGAAGCACAGAGCTGCCCGAGGGGCGCGTGGGGCACAGGAGTGGCTGTGGCTGGGGAATGCCAGCCCAGCTGGCACCTCCACGGCCAGGATTTACTGTGGGCAGAGCTGCCCACGGGCACTGGGGCAGCTTTATGGCAGAGATCCTGCTGGGTGGGGAAATTCCATCCTCAGTCCCACGTGGATGGGTGTGGTGGGAAGTTCCATCCTCAGTCCCAGATGGATGGATGTGGTGGGAAATTCCATCCATCCTCAATCCCAGATGGATGGGTGTCCTGGTAAATTCCATCCTCAATCCCACATGGATGGGTGTCATGGGAAGTTCCATCCTATTCCATCCTCAATTCCACGTGGCTGGGGGTCATGGGAAGTTCCATCCATCCTCAGTCCCAGATGGATGGATGTGGTGGGAAGTTCCATCCTCAATTCCACATGGATGGGTGTCATGGGAAGTTCCACCCTATTCCATCCTCAATCCCACATGGATGGGTAGGGAAGTTCCATCCTCAGACCCACGTGGATGGGTGTGGTGGTAAATTCTATCCCCAGTTCCACATGGCTGGGGGTCATGGGAAGTTCCATCCATCCTCAATCCCAGATGGATGGATGTCTTGGTGAGTTCCATCCTCAATCCTGGGTGGATAGGTGTCATGGGAAGTTCCATCCTGTTCCATCCTCAATCCCACATGGCTGGGTGTGTGGTCTCACCCCATCCAGCTCCCAAACCCCTCACAACCCCTCACTCACCCCCCAACCTGCAGGATCAGGGAGAGGATTGGAAGGGTAAAGGTGGGAAAACTCATGGGTTGAAACAAAGACACCTCAATAGGAAAAGCCAAAGCCACTCACACAAGCAAAGCTAAACAAGGAATTCATTTCCTGCTTCCCAGGGTTGGGCAGGTGCTCAGCTCCTCAGGAGAGCAGGGTCCTGTCACTCATTGATGGTGACCTGGGGACACAAACACCATCACTGCCCCTGTTCCATCTTCTCCCATCCTCTTTATACACTGGGCATGGTGTCACATGGGCTGGAACATCCCTTGGGGCAGTTGGGGTCACCTGTCCCGTCCGTGTCCCCTCCCCAGGAAAAGCAGGAAAGGCCTTGGCTCTGTGCAAGCTCAGAAATAACAAAAACATCTCCAAATTCTTAACCCCGTATTCAGCACAAATCCCAAAGCCAGCCCTGCACCAGGCACTGGGAAGAAAATTAACTTCCCCCCAGCCAAAAGCAGCACCTGTGTTATCCCTCCTTTCTCCCACAGGGAATAAAGACCATGAGGTTTGTTACGTGGGGGGCAGTCCCTGAGATTTTGGGATCATGAGTGAGTGGTGAGGACAGATTTGGCTGCAGAGATGAACCTCCTTCCTGAACCATGCAAGAGAAGGAAGGTGAAGATGAAGATGGAGCACAGAGCTCTAGCCCTTTGTAGAGTTTCAGGATGATTAAAGTCCAGTTTGGATCATTCCTGTGGAAGCTGAACTGGTGGGAGGATGTGAGGTCTGGACCAATATTTCAGAAATGATCGATAAAATCAGTTGTTGGCATCTTAAAATTGAACACTGTGTGTTATAATTTATAGTGTTTCCCAAAATCCGTGTTTTCCCACCTAACCTTGGGGGATGGACATGTGAGCACAGACGAGATGCCACCAGGATTTATTGCAGTTGTCACTGGTAACTGGAGAGGGGTGTGGAGCTGAAACCTTTAACCAAAGGAGCCTCAGGGAATTTCCCCATCCGTGATGTGCCAGAAAAAACAGAAGATCCCTGGGCTGGAGTTGGGCAGGGCTGGTGAATGTGCAGGAGAGGGAAGAGAACTGGTTTTGGGTGGTTGGGCACTGCCCAGGCTCCCCAGGGCAGTGGGCACAGCCCCAAGGCTGCCAGAGCTGCAGGAGGGTTTGGACACTGCTCTGAGGGACAGGGTGGGATTGTTGGGGTGTCTGTGCAGGGCCAGGGGTTGGACTGGATGGTCCTTGTGTGTCCCTTGGAACTCAGGATATTCCATGATTTTATGACTGTAATTCCCTTGCTCTGCTCCCACAGCCCCGGCTGCAGCAGCTCTGGGGGCCTGTGTGGTGCTTCCAGTGTCCTGAGTCTTGGAGCAGCATCTCTGCAAGACACCGTTTGAGTGTCCCTGGTGCTGCTGAGCAACACGTGAGTTTAAAGGCAGCACGTGATGAAGCCACTGCAGGCCGAGCCCTGGGGAGGTGCTGCAGCAGAAATGACAAAAGCCACGAGCAAAGTCCCTGCACTTGCCTGGCCAGGGGCTGCTGAACGTGCAGGTGGGGGACAAAGGTTTCACAGCAGCTTTGAATTTGCCTGGTTTCCATGTGTCCATTTACCACAGGATCCCAGAATGTGCTGAGCTGGAAGGGACCCCTAAGGACCATCCAGTCCAACCCTCAGCCCTGCACAGCCCCAGCCCCAAGAGTCCCCCCCTGTGCCCCAGAGGATCAGCCAAACCCTCCTGCAGCTCTGGCAGCCTTGGGGCTGTGCCCACTGCCCTGGGGAGCCTGGGCAGTGCCCAACCAGCCTCTGGGGGAAGAACCTTTGCCTGAGATCCAACCTGAGCCTGCCCTGACACAGCTTCAGCCGTTCCCTGGGTGCTGTCCCTGCTCCCCCAGAGCAGAGCTCAGTCCCTGCCCCTCCTCTGCCCCTCGGCTCTTCCCCTGAAGCAGCTCTGTGGCTTTAGCCCTGGGACCAGTTTGTTGCTCTCAGAGCAGCCCGTGCTCCCCACAAGGCCTCTCTCCATGGGAACAGGGTTATCCTCACTCCACCCATCCACAAATCCCCTGGACAGCCCGGGGCAGAGCTCTGCACCAGTACAGGGTGCCCAGGACAGCCCAGCTGTACTCGGGACTGCTGGGCACATCCCTCCAACTGCAACTGGGTGTTGCACACTGGGATTTGCTCAACATCTGCCAGGGCAGGGGAGAACACCTTCCTGATGGCTCCATTAATGTTTCCACTGTGTTACAGTTTTCTATTTAACAAGTACTTTTGATTATTTGCCCTATTCGCTGCTGATTAGATCTTATCCCTGACTAAAGTTCAATAAACTTTAATAATGTTCCACGTAGCCCATAAACACAGCAAAAGGCTATTTCTGAAAGCCTTGGCACAGCCCTTGGAGCACACCAAGCTTGTGTTGTGCAAGAAGCCAAACACACACTAATGAAATCCTGTTGCAGCCCAGAACAAAATCATATTTCAGTCACACTGTTGAGCAGGAGCATGAGGCAACCCTGCCCTGGTGACTCTCATCCCACCTGGTTTCAGGAGTGTCTTCCCTCCCTCGATGTAGCATTCCAATGTCTCTGTGGAATACAGCAGCTGCTCTTCTGCAGTTGTTATTATTATTATTAATAATTTTTGCAGTAGTTTCTTTGGGCCACTGTCATAAGTAATGTCCCAGCAGTGGTGCCCAATTCCTTCCCCAAAGGGTGTTTACTCTGCTCAGGTGAGACCCCCCTGCAGAGCCCTGGGAACAACAGCACAGGGACGTGGAGCTGCTGGAGAGAGTCCAGAGGAGGCCCCGGAGATGCTCCAGGGCTGGAGCCCCTCTGCTCTGGAGCCAGGCTGGGAGAGCTGGGGGGGTTCCCCTGGAGAAGAGAAGGCTCCAGGGAGAGCTGAGAGCCCCTGGCAGGGCCTAAAGGGGCTCCAGGAGAGCTGGAGAGGGACTGGGGACAAGGGATGGAGGGACAGGACACAGGGAATGGCTTCCCACTGCCAGAGGGCAGGGACAGATGGGATATTGGGAAGGAATTGTTGGCTGTGAGGGTGGGGAGGCCCTGGCACAGGTTACCCAGAGAAGCTGTGGCTGCCCCTGGATCCCTGGAATTGTCCAAGGCCAGGTTGGTTGGATCTTGGAGCAACCTGGGCTGGTGGAAGGTGTCCCTGCCCATGGCAGGGGTGTGGAACTGGGTGATCTTTAGGGTCCCTTCCAAGCCAACCCACTCTGTGATTCCCTGATTTACTTGGAAAGACCCCTCAGTTTCTTTCATCCCATAGCAGCAGTTCGAGGGAGGCTGAGCTGTTACTCCATCCATTTCCTTCAAACAAATAGGGAATTTTTTGCTGTTCTCTTCACCCTCAGTCTGGAGAAGTCACTGTAACACTTGCAGCACCACCACAAATTTCCAGGGCAGACTGAGATCGTAAAACAATCCACAATCATTTCATCTTTGAACGGGTTTCAGACCACAAGAATTTTGAAATCTTCCTGCTCTGGTGGCTCAGGCAGCTATTGGTGTTCCTTTCTTTTTTTCTTTTTTTTTTCTTTTTAAAAGCCTGTTCAAAATTCAAGGCATTTTTATGCCAATTTAAATAGGGAGACTCAAAGATAAAATTCCAGCCAAATATGCTGTGTCTCTGTATCCCCCAAAACAGGGTGGTTATTCCAAGTGAAAAGGCTCCGTGTTTAACAGGACAGACTGGTGGGAATATTTTTTCCCTGTCCCAGACTAAACACTTGAATACAGTGAGATTGTTTCTATATAAATTCCTGTTAAAGATTAATGTTAAGTGAAAAGATAATCTTATAGTGCACCACAGGGTAAAACACAACCAGGCTTTAAAGACTCTAAGGGTGTGTTGGAATTACTACTTCATGGGGAATATCTTAGCAAAACATTTCTTTGTTTTAGAGAGTTTTCCAGAGACATTGCAAAGTTTTATCAGGAATTTTATCACATCGGGAAAAATATATTAGAGTCATATGTTAGGGCTGAGGTTTTTTTTTTTACCCCTCCACTGATTTGTGTTCAAATAGAAACAAATGGGGAAACAGTGGATGAGGGAACAAGTTGGAGAAAAGTGTCAGATATGGAAGAGGAAACACTTGTAGCTCAGAGTGAAAAAAAAAACATATTAAAAATCGAAAGAAATCTGATTATTATGGTTCTTTACCTGGTCCTGGGTGGTGTGGGGGTTGAATTACACCAAGCCCAGCCCTGCAGGACCTGAGCAGCTCCAACCCCTCCTGCCCTGGGCGCCCCAGGGGCTGTTTCTGTTCGAGTCAGAGGAGCTGGAAAAGCCTCACGTGGGCTCTCAGGGGCTGGGGGCAGATGCAGGTGCTTCTCACTCCCAGGGGCCCCTTCTGGAAACATCTGGGGCTTCGTGTCACCTCCTCAGCCACAGAGAGTGTTCACACTGAGAGACCTACACCCTTGGGAGCCTTTCTTCCCACATCTCCATCCCAAGGACAAAAATCAGCCTGATTTTTTTGGCTGCTTTGTGCCCAGTGGGCTGCAAAAAGCAGGTGCTGCTCCACCCCAAGGCTTCACCAGCACTGAGGGACCAGTGAGGACTTTGCTGCTCTGCTTCCACTTTGCTGCTCCCCTCCTGCCCCAGCCCCTTCTGCTTCACCCACCCTTGAGCTTTGAAGGTTGGCTGATGCCAAGAAGCTGCTGCAAGCACGGACAACCGTGCTTGCAGCAGCTTCTTGGCATCAGCCAACCTTGGAGCTGGAAAGGCTCCTGCAGATGGTTTCTTCCCTTAAATCCACAGTATTTTGCTGTGGAGCTGCTGGACATCCCGGGAGACTTGAGGCTGTGCTGCATTTGGGGCTTTGAGGAAGGCCTTGGTGTCCCAAGCCGAGGTTTTTGCTGCTTTTCCAGCGCTGGAGCAGCTTGGAGCTCGTCCTGCCCGTCCCCAGGTGTCTCCCCGAGCCCAGCATTGGCTTCTCCCGCGGGAGGAAAGGGCATTTCACAACCCTTCCCCGAGAAAAGAAGCTTTCCCTCTTCCCCCTCCCCTCAGCCGCCCCTGGAGCCGTTCTCAGTGGGCCGGGATAAGTTGGGAAGCACTTCCAAGGGTCCTTTGCCGGGACACGTCTCCCGGAGCGGGAAGTGGAGCCCGGTTTGGTCCCGCGGGGTCAGTGCTGGAGAAGACTCCTGGAAAGTTGGTCTCCCTGGTTCCCCTGCTCTGGGGCTGTCCATGAAGGTACATCCTGATTATTCCGGTTGTCGTGGAGTTTTGGGGGCTGTGGGAAGTGTTTTTTACCGGCCAAACTTTTCATTTTCTTTCTCTAATAATATTTCCCCCCAATGAATAAACAAGGCAAGTGCAGGGCAGGGGGAGGTGCAGCAGACACAGCTTTCAGCTGATGTTTTTTTTGTCAAATAAAACCTTTCTCTTCCTCTAAATAAGGAAAAAAAAAGGAAAATTGTACATTTACTTCATGGTACAGATACTGTTCATGAGGGTCCAGGAGGAAGAAAACATTAATGTGCCTCTTTTAACAAGTTGATTCAGATTTTAACCTTGTAAAATTGTGTTCTCTCTAAATTAAAAAAAAAAAAAATTGAAAAGAGGGATGTTTCTAAAAAATATAACCAAAAATGAAACCTCTCTGGTTCCTGTTCTGAGAATTAAAAACTACTTGACAGCTGATGGAGTGTTAAAAACTTCTAGTAATCCATAGTGTTCTATGACTTGTTCTCTTTAAATTTTAGTTTTGCAGTTTTTAAATCTCAACATGATGTTCAGTTGCATATTCTAAGGAGCATTTGATATAATTTGGTACTGATTAAGAAGTTCCCTTAAACAGAGTCTCCAAACATTTAAGTGCATGAAGATAATGAAGTTAATCATAAATTAAACAGTGAACAGTATATGGTGTACAATAAACAGAGAGAAGGAAAACTCATCCTGTCTAATATTAGAATTTTATGTCCCTTGTATTCTTCATATTTCAGTTCATAAATTCCTTTAACTTTGATTAAAAAATTTGGATGAATGATTATTGTTTGCTGAGTTCCCTTTCCTCACCAGTTCAGGACCATTTGGGCTGAAGGCAGAGAACTCTGCCCAGATAATTAACCCTGGATATTAATTCAAATGCAAACACTGCATGGAAAAAATGGGGAGTTATTTGTATGTGAAGCACAAGGTTAATCAAGCCTTGGACTTTTACACTGTCTGACTTAGGACTATTCTAAAATGTGGCCTTAATGATTCATTAACACTTTCTTTGCTTTTATTTTTTTCCACTTATTGCCTAAAGCTCTTTAAAACTGCTGTTAAAATAGAACCCCAATGGAAGTGTTAAAACCCGATTTTTGGGAACTCCCTGTGTTATTTCATTCCAGTAACACCACAATCATTAAATATTTTGACTCTGTGGGACTACAGGATTTCTCCCCCTGTCTTTAAACAAGGATTTAATCTTAATTAAGCTCCCCCAATTTAAATAAGGATTTTAGCTCAACAACCATCACCAGGAATTCTTGAATGGTTAAAAAGGATGTAAACTGTAAAAAATGAGCTCCCATGGCCTCGGGTGTCCTGATGTCCCCCAGGGGTGCAGGTCTGTCCTCCTGCAGGGTCACTCTGGGGAATCCTCGGGCTGTTTTCTGCAGTTCCTGTTCCACTCATTTCTCTTCTGGGCCCAGCCTGGTACAAGAGCTGAGATATAAAAAGTTTAATTTACCTTTCTAAGTTAGTCAGAGTATTCTTCAGCCTCCCCTTTGGTCAAACCCTTGTCTCCTTGGCCCATCCTCATCCCAGGATGATCCTCTCTCTCCCTGCCACAGCAGCTGAGCTGCTGATGTGTGTCTTTAGTGGGATCCAGTCCAGCAGGTATCCTGGCTTCTTCTTTCCTGGAAAGGGGTTACAAGGCCAAATTAGTACAAACTTGCCCAAATTTTGGCTCATTCTGCCTTGTAGTTCCTGAGTTCCCTTTCCTCACTGGTCCAAGACCATTTGGGCTGAAGGCAGAGGTACAAACTTGGAATATGCTTCAGACACCAGGTCTAAAGTCAGAGATGAACCTCAAAAAACTGCTAAAGCACCTCAGGCCAAGGAGAGTCCTGAAGGAAACAGGTTTCAGGATAAATTTAGGGACATGGCAGGTGGCTTCACACCAGAGGAACTTTCTGACTCAATGATCTCAGAGGTCTTTTCCAACATTAATGATTCCACGATTCTGTGATTCTAAGAGCTGGGCTGTGCAGGTGATGTCAGTGGTGTGATGAGAAGTGATGTGCTCCTGTGCTGGTCTGAAGGGGACAAGTGCAGCCCAATTTTGTATTGGGATTGGGGAAGGGTTGGGCTCCCCCAGGGAAGGGATTTCCTCTGTTGTGCAGCTTCAACCACTTTCGTTGTCTTCAGTGAGAGCTGAGCCCTGGAAGTGTCCAAGGCCAGGTTGGACGGGGCTTGGAGCAACCTGGGCTAGTGGAAGGTGTCCCTGCCCATGGCAGGGGGTGGAAGGAGGTGGGTTTAAGGTCCCTTCCACCCTAAATCATTCTGTGAGTCTCTAATCATGGCAGTCACTGGGGTGTGCATGTGAGCTGGCAGTGGAGTGTCAGCTCTGGTTGACAAGGTGAGGATTAATCACAGGTTGGACTTGATGATCTTGGAGGGCTTTTCCAACCTCGGTGATTCTGGGTTGATTTGCTTCCTTGGCTCATGTTTTCAGCTGGATTTGTCCCCTCTCTGGCCCTGCTGTGCCCCTGGGAAGGGAGGAACATCCCTCCAGTGCAGGGGCCGTCGTGTTGGGCTTTGCTTGTTTGCTCAGACTGGCTGGATCATTCCATTGGAGCTGTGCCAGGGCAGGCTCAGGGTGGATCTCAGCCAAAGGCTCTTCCCCCAGAGGCTGGTTGGGCAC
>NW_016690360.1:723168-733616 GCF_001604755.1 Lepidothrix coronata
CCTTTCTCTGGTGAGACTGCAAACCTCTGACACGTCCCTGCAGACACTGGTGAGATGAACAGAGATGACAGAGCTGGGAGGTGAATTCTCTGAGCAGGAGAACAGGCACAGATTCTCACAGGGGCCCAAAATCCCCACCCCAGAGGGCTCTGGTTTTACCCAGCACCACTTGGGACTGCTGAGGGAGGGCACAGCAGCAGCAGCAGCTCAGTGGGTTCATTAAACCTTTTGGCAGAGCAGTTTTGCTGCTCCTACAAAACCCCAGTGCCTTCCCCCACTCTTCGTGGAGCTCTCTCTGCATTTCTCTCATCCATTATAAACTCTACAATTCCCAGTGTTAGCACAGCTCAGGTGCTTCCCTCTAAATCCATTTTGAGGCAAACCAGATGAGCAGAAATGAATAGTTCCCCTCAGAGAATTTCAAAGCACCAGTTTCATGACTTTACACATCTCCAGGGTCTTGTGCTGAGCTCAACTGGCCACCCAAGGGACCCCAGCTCTGCCCAGGGAATTCCAGGTTGATCCACTGCCATTAATCCTCTTCCATTAATCCTGTTGTGGAAGGGCTGTTCCCAATAAAAAATGCTTCCTCGTGGTCCAAGTGTGGGCAGACCTTGTTGGAAGCCCCGGGCTGGGAGGGTGAAATCAGCCCCTGTGAGAATCTGTGCCTGTTCTCCTGCTCAGAGAATTCATCTCCCAGCTCTGTCATCTCTGTTCATCTCACCAGTGTCTGCAGGGAGGTGTCAGAGGTTTGCAATCTCACCAGAGAAAGGGGGCCTGGTCATGGAAATAAATGACATTTATTACTGATATTTCCTGGAAGGACTGGAATGTTTCAGTGAGAACCAGCTCAAAATTCCTTATATCCCATGGCAGTGCAACCCTTCAATATCCAGGACTACTAATCCCACATGAAAATGAAAAAATAAGGAATCAAGTGGTTCAAGTCTGATCCCTCTGAAATTACCATTTTGAGAAAAGAACAAAATGGTCTTTAAAAATAACAGATTATTTTGTGAAAGTTCTAATTTTGGTTTCTATTACAACGGGAAAAATAGAAGCTCAAGACTCAGGCAACTCTTATTCCTTAGTATTTCTTCCTCAGTATTTCTTCCTCAGTAGTCCCTGGTGACCTGAGGGCAAACACTTCTGTATTTAAAGTGGTAGAACCCACACTCCAAGAAATGGAGGAAAACGACTCTGCAGAATTTTTGCTGCTGCTGAACTGCTCGGGGCCAAGATCGAGCAGCTTTGGCCTGGAGGGGACTGTCGAGGTGTAAATGCAAACAAGAACAATCAGACCAGCTCTGTTTCTCCTCTGCCGAGTTGGGGCAATTACAGCTGATTATCTGAGTCTTATCTGATTATAAGGGAAGGAAGAGCGAGGGGAAAAGAGGGAACGAGCACAGTGGGATCCACTGTGGGAAAAGGTGATATATTACAGAGGAATTAAAAATCCTGGTTTGGTGTGAGTTTGGCCTCCTCCTCAGATTACAGGACCTGGCAGGAGTGGGCAGGACCCTCCCTCAGCCGCTGCTCCAGGGCAGCGAGGTGACAACCCAACAGACGCCCCAAGGAGCTGAGCTTCAGCTCTCAGCGCCTTCCTCCCGGAGACACCCGAGTTAAACATATCCCTTTACCTCAGATGCCCTTTGCAGGAGGCTGAATCATTTGCATTTTGATGCTCTGGCGTTTTCTAAACCGGAGAGAGACACCAGAATTTTTATCGCCTTCAACAACGGCGTTGCCAAGGGCAACGCTCCGGAATCCGCTGCCGAGCATCGATCCCCGCTTGCAGCAGAGGGCGGTGTTTGAGTGGGAAAACCGGGTATTTATAGCAAAATTACCAAATCTCTCTTGAACCCGCGGCAGAATTTGGGGTCTGAGTCTGTCATACTGCTGAAGAATGTTACCAGTCCAACACCAATCCAATGCATGTGTTAATCGGTTTGCAAATTCCCTCCCACCCTGTCCTGCGCTGGTGGGGAAATGCTGGTGGTGTGTTTTAAACTCATACTGGATAATCCTTGTGCCAAAGGACTCGTGATATAAAAATACACCTCCTCATGCATTGCTGTCCCCCTTGATAACAGGAGCATCCTGGGATGCTGCTGCTCTGTTCTGAAAGGAAAACCAGGCAAGGAAAAAGAGCCTGTTAAATATTGGCTGTGGTTGTTTGGGTGAAACACAAACTCCTGACACCCATTTCCCGAGATGAACTTGTTCAAGTGAGTTGTTGGACCTTGCTCTGGTGGCTCCCTGTTAGCACAGACTTCAGATTATTGAATTTTTGGTGTCCATTTGGAAGTGAGAACAAGGCAAGACGTGCTGTGTGTTGGGGGAATCCTCGAGTCCTGCTCTGGGGAGACCTTCAGGACATTTTGTCTGTCCCACCATCTCTATAGGGATGAGGTTGGTACTTCTTGATGCCTAAGGCATTTTTTTGTGGAGGGCAGTGGGGTGATACCCCCGAGGGTTGGTGGGTGGACATTTCTCCATCATATCTCATGGGTGGACATTTCCCTACCACATCTCCCTTCTCCCTGGGAAAGGAGGTGGAAGCCAGACCGTTAAATTTTATGTCTCTGCACTTAACAGGAAACTCTCTGACAAATTAGACAAGAAAATAACATGTTGCAAGGAATAGTGAGGCTGCTGGTGGGCTGGTGCTGTCCCTGTTTAACTTCTTAGCACTTCTTTTTTTTATTTATTTATTCTTTTTTCTTTTTGGCTGGGCTTTGTAAGAGGCAAAAAAAATATGTGTCTTGTCCCTTCCAGAGGGAAGCAGCAGGAGGGAGCTGCCCTGCAGCCCAGCTCTTGGTGCAGATCTCCCCTTGTCCCACAGTCGCTCCAGGCTGTGTTTTATGGAGAATTAATTACGTGAGATCTCTCAATAAGAGGAAAGGCTCAACCTGCACCTGATACCCCGATTTCAGGCTGTGTTTCAGCTGGTGGGTGACTGACGTGGAGGAACTCATTTGGCTTTCCCAGCACCATTTCAGCACAGCCCCTGTCCCAGCCCCACACCCACGTGGTGGGTCCCTGGGAGACACAACTGGAGCACCCAGAGGTCCTGCCTTGGGACTACGTGCAGCAAACTCAGCCCTTTGCTCTGACCTCTCACGGCCACGTGAGCTCACCGTCTATTTTTTGGGAAGTAAACATCTGGAATAACTTGGTGACGTTGAGTAGGAGCCCTTATAGTTCTGTGGTGTTTGGGTTTTAAATAAACTTATTTGGATGAGAGGGTGGAAGGTGGTGGGGGGATGAAAAGGGTGCCAGGAAAACCAAAACCTTCTTAGAATAAGGTGGGGAGAAAAACATAAGGGAGGAAAGAGAATAAAACCAGGAGCTAAAGCACTGAATGGGCTATAAATAGCAATAAAGTCAGATCAGGGAGTCGAGCACCAAATGGAGTTTGACAATTAACCTCTTCCAGCACCCCCAGCTATGGGAGGAACTTGTGATACACCAACCAAGCCCCTCAGTGTCTATAAACACACTCTGACTTCCAGGCTGCAGGGTCCAAACCCGGGTGGTTTGGCTGCCTGGACATTGAGTGTCAGTGCAGGAGTGTCAGTGCTTTGCATTTTGGTCCCAGCTGGGCTCTGGAGGGGGAAGAGGCCTCAGCACCACAGGATTCAGAGCCTCAGGATGGAAATGTGGGCCCAGTGTCAGCAAAAGCTGTTCATGTCCCTCAGGGGCTGCAGGGAGGGGGCAGAGGAGGGACCAGGCTCTGCTGGGGGGGCCCAGCAATGGCACAGCAGGAACGGGCAGGAACTGGTGCCCAGGAAGCTCCACCTGGGCAGGAGGAAGAACTTCTTTGCTGCGCAGTGACCCAGCCCTGAACAGAGACCAGAGGGGGGATGGAGTCTCCTCCCTGGGGACATTCCAGACCCCTCTGGACACAATCCTGTGCCAGGTGCTCTGGGATGGCCCTGCTGGAGCAGGTGACCCGCTGTGGTCCCTCCCAACCTGACCCATCCTGGGAAAGCAAAGCTCCACCCTGCTCTTTGCCCAGAAAGGTCTGCAAAGGCAGGGGCACCTTGAGAGGGTCAAGTTTTGTGTCTGGTTGGAATTTGAGGCTCTTGTGTGGGGGTGGGAGCACAGCTCAGCCAGGTCTGGGGGAAGGGCTCAGTCTGCTTTAGCTTCAAAATCCTCTTTGGGAACATCCAGGTGCAAGGGCCATGGAAATATCGACTCCCTCATTATTCCCACAGAAACAGCCTGTGGGATCTGCTGTTGGAACCACTTGAAGGGGCTTGTTGGCTCCCAGGGAAGGTTCCCCAGGCGCAGGTGAGGAGATCCCTGAGCCCCACAGGGCTGAGGGACCAGCCTGCTGTGCTCATCCCCCCAGCAGTGACTGTCACAGCCTGGGCACTCTGAGATGTGGTTGTCACTGCCTTTTATCATTATTTTTTTTATGTAACTGCTCCTACAAGGGAGTTATTTTCTATGTCCACCCTGATCTGCTGTGAACTGCAATGACTTGCCCTTGGGGAGATGTGTTTTCCCTCAGCTCCCCGTGCCCAAAATGTGACTTTAGGGATATTGTACCGTGTGATGTGTGTGTGCACTGAGGGTTTGTCCCCAGGGAAAGGTGTCTTGGAGCTTTTCTTTGTGGCCTTTTCTTCTCTCAGGCACTTCTGTCATGCAATGACTGAGGAGCCCTCGGGGGTGACAGGCAATGTTTGTGTTCCCTCAGGATCTCTGATGGTCCTTAGCAGAAAAAACAAAGCTCCCGTGTGGTTCTTGCTGTTTGTGGGAACAAACTCGGGCTGAATGACCTGAAGGGATCAGTATTCCCATTTCCCAGCCCTTTCCTCCGTGGGCCACTTTCAGAAGGTCAGGACAGAGATGTGATGGTAGGAGACCCTTCCCATGGGGCTGAAGCACTTCCAGGCACTGTCTTGTCGTGGTCATTTATTGACTTCTTTGTTTTCTAAAATACTTTTGACCAAGGAAGTGAAAATTGATGTTTGAATTTCCCTTCTTATGGTTATTCAGGCTCCACTAAAGTCCTCAAGGATTCCTTTTTCCTCTCCTCTCTCCTCTCCTTCTCCCTCAAATTCATTCAAATTCCCTCCCTCAAATTCATTCTGAGAGCAGCCACACCCAGAAACTTTGGGCAAACACCCATGGCAGCACAACCCAAATATTGCAGAGGGGCTGAAGTGTCACTGGAAACTCCCAGGGGAAAAAAAACCCGAGTTCAATTTACAGCTCCCAGGTTTCATTAGAGGACGTCATAACCTCTGAATAACCCACAGAAAACCTGGAACAACTGCTGCTTAAAACCCTGTAATTCCTGCCACCTTTCCACGTGTGATTAGGAAATGGCATTTTAGGAGCTACCAAACACACCTGTGCAAACCAGCTGAGGTGTTGGATAAGAATCTTTAAACAAAGGCTCTTTAGTTGGTGGAAATTAAACCAAAAGGAGATTTAGATTCATCCTTTGGGCTTTATTATTTGACATAAGAAAGGCTGAATCTTCAGGCTGATTCTCCTGGATGATAAAGCAAAATATCTTCTCTATGGAGAGACACCCTGCTGACAAATGAGCACAGCAACTCATTGAGCACCTTCATTGCTCCCTCGGGAATTATTTGCTGCCATTATGCCAAAATCCTGCTGCCACAAGAACAAATTCACAGGGGTGCAAGAAAAAGATGATTTTAAAGTTAGTTTTTATCACAAATATCTAAAGCTCGCTTGCTTTTATTTATTTATTTATTTATTTTTGTTTGGGTTATTCAGGTGGTTTTTGGATTGGTTTGGGGTTTTTTTTATTTGGTTTGGGTTTTTTGGTTTGGGTTGGGTTGATTCTTTTTCAAAATAAAATGTATTCTAGACAACTTTTGTTATAAGAGTTTAAAACATGTTCAATATAAGAAGGAATCTCTGCACGCCCTGATCCCCTGGAAGGATGAGATGGGCACTGAGCAGCTCTGAGGTGACACACTGAGCCTCAGTTATTTAGGCTTCACAAATGATCTCTCTGTGAGAAATTTCATTACTAATGGGATCAAATCGCCAAATACCATCACCTGATATTCTTCTTTTTTTAAAAAAATACATTACTGATTCACTAAACACATGTTACCTAAGGTTTAAATGGTCCTTCAAAATCAAATATCTGATTATTTAGGAATTAAAATTTCCTGCTCTCTCACAGATTTTGTGTATGAGCTTCCCTTTCTCCCTTTCTCCAAGGTGTCACATTACCCACCCAGGTCAGCAGCACCACAAGAAGTAAATAAATCCCCCTTACAAGGCACTCCCACTTTGCTGATTGATTTTTGAATGAACTACTACATGGATATATTATGTTAATCTTGAAGTCCACCATCGACCCCTCATTATTTTCAGCCTCCTTGAGTGGTTTTCAGGGGAAAATCCTCATTCTTTCCTTTCTAAACAGGAGGAACATGAGCGGGTAATAAGTTAATTAATTAGAAGGGCAGGTAAGCAGAACATTAAATGAGGTTTTACAGTGATTCTCTGACAGGAGCAAAGGAAGGGAGAAACTTATGGCCGAAATTTTAGTCACTTATTAACCTCAGAGCCCAGGAAAGTCCCCTCAAGTCTTGTAATCAGAAAGAAACCATAAAAGGCGGCTTTTCTTGGCGGTTTTGTAGAAAGAGTGAATGGCCTGAGAAAATCCCTAGTGATTTATTCCTCTCCTTGCACTATTCCTTGCTGTCTGAATCAAGAGAGCAGTTCTCCTGCTGCCTGAGCTGCAACCCAGCATCATTAATAAATAGCAGTGGGAAGGGAAGTGGAGTGGCTGAATTATCAGCTCCCCTTTGGAAACTGCCCTGATTAAAACACCCATTAGTATAAATTGTACTTTTATGGTGAGCCCACTGTGCTAAATGTGAGACTGCATTAAGCCATTATGCTCTTTGCAGCCACTAAATTGAATTACCTGGTGCATCTGTTTAGTAAACTGCAAAACCTGAAGGGCTTGGCAATCATTATTATTTATTTGGTGCATTTTGAGCTGTTTCTTTGACTACTGGTGTAGGTACTGCTGGGCTTTGGTTCACAATATCCCCTCTGTATTTAAACACAGTTCCAGGGTGCTGAAAATTGGATGGTAGGGAAATTGCCTTTTTAACTTTGCCTTGTGCAGAGCCATAATTCCTTCTTCCTCCTTATTCTCCGGTGCCAGAAGATTTGGAACACTTTTTTTTTGTTGTTGATATGAAAGATGATACATTTAAAGTGGGTAAAAACAGCATTTCAAATGTTCCTGTCTGCTCAGATCAATGCTGACAGCTCAGCTCACATTGAATGATTTAATTCATTCCTCCACCTGCTCACCAAGGGAAGGACTTGACCCTAAAAAATCTGTGCAGAGGGAGAAAAACTCTTTAAAACTCTTTCTGAGTGGAGGAAAATGTGTTTGTCATTCCTCTTGTGGGGACACACCTAGAGCAGGGGGGGCAGGAAGATCTGAGCTGGTTTTGCTGGGATAGGATGGAGGGCTGGAAAGTGTGGGAACCCTCTGGATTTCACGGGATCACAGATGGGTCCCGTGGAAGGGCCCACAGGGGGTGATCAGGTTCCACCTCCCTGCTCCAGCAGGGCCATCCCAGAGCCCTGGCACAGGGCTGTGTCCAGAGGGACACTCTGAACACTGTTGGGAGCACCTCCTGGACTCACAGAGCAGCTCAGGAGGGCCCAGATGGAACATCCCCAGTGAGGGACACTCCACAGCCTCTCTGGCCACTCCTGAGCTGCCCCTGGCCTGGGAAGTCCATGAGCTGCCTTGGACAGTGTTTGTTGCCTGAGGTCTTCTCCAGCTTGGCCATGTCTGGGCTGTGGGTCCCTGCCTGGATCAGACCTGCTGCTGCCTCAACCCCTCTGTCCCCTGCTCTGCCCTGGCCTTTCTGCCTCTTCCTGCTCCTGGAGGTGTTTCTCCTGATCCTCCCTCCTGCCCTTTATAAAGAAACAAATTCTGGCAAATCTACCAGGTCTTGGCATGTTTTTTTGGTGACTTTTCTGGAATTCCCAGCTCCTGCAAGCCCTTGGCTGGGGGGAATATCAGCCAGCAGGAAAGCAGCAGTTGTTTTTTGCTGTAACCTCGAGGGCAGGACCTCACTGACTGTGCTCAGGTTACCTGTGAGGAACCAGGAGCAAATGTATCTCCTGACTGCCTGGGATTGATATCCCAAAGCATCACTCCCATCTCCAGCTCCTCTCCTTGTTTCCTGAGCTGGTTTTGGCCCTTCTCCAGACCCAGGAGCATCCCATCAGCTGAGGGGCAGCTGGGAGGGGCATCCTTTTATTTCCTAGTTTGTGTGTGATTGTTTTCCCCCCATCCAGAGCTCCAGGATGCTTTATGGAGCTTATAGGGATGGATATTGAGATCTGGAGGGGATGAGACTCTCTGGGTCCTTGCCCTGGGCTGCAGGACCTGCTGAGATCAGGAGCTGAGATCGTGGCAGGAAGGAAGACCAACCATGCTGGCTCCATCTTAGCCTGAATTTCCCAATTTCAGCAGCTCCCTGAGATATTCCCAACTCTTAAATTTGCACTAAAAACCGAACAAAAATGCTGACAAGCCTGCTGATTTCACTGCTTGAAACAGTTTGACTTCCTCTTTTCCTCCCCTCTCCAAAAGACCCGAGGCTTCATGCTGAGAGCTGGGTCTGTCTGGGCTCCTGAATCATCACCAGCTGCAGATTTGGGGCTGAGGATCCTCACCCAGTTTGCATTTGCCCATCTTTGAGCTTGAAAGGCTGGGAGGGAGATCACAGGACCAGATAACAGGTGAGGTTGGAAGGAACCACAGAGATCAGTTGAACTCAGAGATTATCCTGTCCAGTGTGTCAAGACTTCGACTTGGAATTTCAAATTCCTGATTTAATTGGGTGTCTTTCAGAACTAGAGCCTCATTTTTCTATTCAATCTTTCTTTGTCATTTCTAGAGGTGACAGGATGGGTTTGGCTCAGCTAAACCGAGTGGGAAGTGAGGGATGGGACAGGAAAAGCAGCTGAGCTGGCTCATTTGTGGTCAGGTTGGACATTTGGGCAGCTCTAAGTTAATCTGTGGCTCAGACAGTTTAGGCTTGTCCCAAGGACAGCACTTACACAGGTGGGAGTTAGTGAATAAAGATTCAAAACTGAGAGAGCTGCAGTGATTTTAATTCATTGGTCAAACCTTGTTAGGACAAAGGACAAAACCAAGTTCAGTGCAGGTGCACTGGTACTGAGAAAACTCTCTGAAATATTTGCTAGAGCAAAGCAGTATTTTCTCCTGAGATATATATTTTTTTTCCCAAGAAATTATTTGTATCATTGTAAGGATCATCTGCAGTCCAGTGTCCATCAATAATAGTTCAATATAGTTCAATAGTTCATCATTATTAATTGGGTCAAGAAATGTTTGGACAATGCTCTCAGGGTGGGATTGTTGGGGTGTCCCGTGCAGGGCCAGGAGTTGGACTGGATGATCCTTGTGGGTCCCTTTCTGCCTGAGATATTTTGTGATTCTGTGAAATTTTGGGATTAGACTTGAGTTTTTTTCAAACAAAAGCAATGTAGGATCCTTTGGCATCCACTTCTCTTTTAGATCCCCTCCTACTTCTGCAATGGGAGTTATAAAAGCAGTGTATTCCTTGGGTCTGGCTGTCATTTCAAGCCCCACCAGGAGGTTCAGACCATACTCAGAGTATCCTCACCTTTTGCAGTAACATCTTCCAATCTGAAGATTGATGTCAAGGTGAAAAGTCTTTATTGTACATTAAGTCTTCCCAATCTTTCTTTTCCATCCCTTTTCCCAGCCCTCTCCTCCCTCCTGCCCAGCCTGATGCTGTTGTCCCACAGGCAGGTCCCAGCCCACCCCAGCTCCTGGGTCTTGCTGCAGCCTCTGCCTGTCCAGTTAATTGGTCCTATCTATATTTAGAAGTTTAGTTGTGTCCTTATTGAATTACACTCTGATTTGTTCACTTTGTCATGATCAGTTTAAGTTCTGATCCTGCCCTTTAACATCCTTGCAGCCCATCCCAGATTTACGCCATCTGCAAATTTAACAAGTGTCCTCTTGTTAATTAAAATAGTTGATGACACCAGAGCCAGGACAGGTCCTCACAGAGTCCCTGCTCCAAACACTCTCACATTTTGACAGGGAATCATAATTGCTTTGCAGGTGAGCCTGTCTAATCAACTCTGTGCCCATTCTCTAACTGCCTCAGAGAATCAGATAATAGTTTGGGCTGGAAGGGACCTTAAAGTTCATCTTGTTCCAGTGTGGGAACGGGATGGATTTGGGGGTTTTCTTCATGTCTAATGGAGGTGCAGGTGCATGTTATAATTTTCCTAATTTATTGACTTTTGCATTTGGATAAATCACTCCATCCCTGGAAGTGTCCAAGTGGGAAGTATCTCCTGGAGCTCTGGCAGCCTTGGGGCTGTGCCCACTGCCCTGGGGAGCCTGG
>NW_016690360.1:734281-745485 GCF_001604755.1 Lepidothrix coronata
TACTAGAAATAAACAGAGGGAATGCAAAGCCAAAAAGAAATGATCCCAAGGAAAGCTGCGTCTTAAGGATTGAGAAACAACATTATCAGTGAAAAATAACTCGCCCCTTGACCTGAGCTGGGTTTGCAAACACACCCCAGTGGCTTTAAGCAGGAGATCTGCTGCTCCCTCCCAAAACTGGGGACCAACCTCCCGATTGAACACGCCGGCCAGAATTTGCCGTCTGGAAAATGGAGATGAGAACAGAAGGGAAAGAACAGAAAGCCATTAATATTTTATAAAGCATTCAAACCCTGCAGTACTGAGTGCCACAGAAAAGCCTCTGAGGAGATAAACAAATTTCTGTCTTCAGAGCAGATGTTGAAATAATTACAGTAAATAAGGCACAAGGCCACTCAGAACAGGCTCTTGGATCTCTACTGCTCCAAAGCAGAGCCCGGGAAAGAACGAGTCCTCTCACAAGGGCTGCAGCAAAATGCAGATTTACAACAAAGTTTATTTAAATTTGAGGGGAAGAACCTTTTATTTCACATTTCCAAGCTTTGGGGACCTTGACTTTGACAGTGTAGAGCACATTCTAAGGTAGACTCCAGTGCAGGGAAAAAAGTGAGACTGTAAATCTAAAATGAAATATTCCGATGGCTTTAAAAAGAAAATATCACCTGTAGCAGCAAAGATGTTGGATTTGACTGCATTAAAGGTCTTTTCCAACCTTAATGATTCTGTGATTCTATCATTGTGACAATGAAAAAGATGGTGTATATTCAGAATAGACAGCAAAGTGATGGGTCATTTTTGTGCCCTGGAAAGTTCAGCAATGACCTTTGCATCAATAATAACTCTAATTACAATCCCGATGGAAAGTGTCCTGGATGTAAAGTGATTATTGTCAAAGTGTCAGAAGTTAATATTTTTTATATTTGTGTCTCTAGGAACATTTTGAAAATTCTTTGAGTGTTTCTCCCATTTCCTTGCCTCTCTTTCTCTCACCTCAAATCTAAATAACCCCCAATGCTGACAAAGTAATTGAGATGAACTCTTGGTTCCTGTCGTGGTTCAGCTCTTCAAATAAGGACTTTTATTAAAATGTTACCCATTCTGTGATGCAATAACTCACACAAGCTCTGTCCTAGAGTGTAACAATGGTGTGACATCACTAACACCACCTTTTTTGCAGCAAACATTGAGAATGAATAGAGAAATTTATTTCAAGTGGTGACAATATTAACATTTTGCTTTAGTAACTTGTTTTCCAAGGACCAAAGCACCAAAACCCTTTTATACTGAAATTAATAGTGATGGTTAAGTTCTTCCTTGCTTTATTTCACCCGGATTCCCCCCATCCTTAGTCATTCATTCCCATCACTGAGGTGTCTCACAGTTCCAGCAGGTTCATGGCAGCAGTTGAAGTTCTGCCAGTTGAATTTCTGACCTGTATGTCAGAGTTTGGACCTGGCTCCCCTCCAAGTCCCCAAGACCCAGTGAAAAGCCTCTGGCAAAGAGTGAGAGAGAAAAAACTATGGGAAAAAAATAGAATAGCAGAACTATATTAAAAAATATATATATTTACATATATCACAATTATATACAGTTAAAATACTGTACATATAAAAAGAACCCCAAACAACAACCCCCCAAAAGGGGAAGGGGAAAGGGACAAAACCACAAAAAAACCCAAAGCAGGTATGCACAATCAAAAAAATCTAGCAAATACTCTCCTTGAGACAGCAGAACTGCACCAAACGACCGCTGGCACCCTCCACCTCCCAAGGCCTACAAGGCCTACAAGGCCTCACTAGGCCTCACTAGGCCTCACTAGGCCTCACTAGGCCTCACTAGGCCTCACTCCCCCAGACGAACAGGACTGACAGCAGAGAACCTGTGCCTTCAGATCCACCAGAAGGGAAGAGAAGAGGGAAGAGGCTTCTCTCTCCTTCTTATTTATACCCTGGCTTATGTAAAAATCGTATGGAATACTGGGAACACGGCCACTTCCTCGGTTACAGACTGGTCACCAAGGAAGGCCTAGACTAAAATTAGCACACCTGTAGCTGCATCGCTGGGTTTGCTCTGGGAGGGTTGGTCTAGTTCAGCAATGCTGACTTCCTAGAGAAAGGAAATCCAGGAGTTGACCTCTTCTCCCAAGAAACCAGTGATAGGATGGGTGGAAGTGGCCTCAAGTTGTTCCAGGGAAGGTTCAGGGTTAGATATGAAGAAAAATTTCTGTGGAGGTCAATAAAGCTAAGACGATCCAAGGCAGTCGAGAAGACTGGAATCCTTTATTGGACACACAACTTCATATTTAAAGGGTTTAGGGTTTACATCTTTAACAGGGGGTTTACATATTCATGGTGTTAAAATTGGGGGGTTTCACAGGGATGACATAAGGGGAAAACCCAGCTTAACACATTTTGGAGTCTTAGGAATTACCTCATGGGAAAAACTCTACCTTATCTTGGGGGATTTTACAGGGGGGATTAAGTGTTGGATCTATAGGATGCCAGGGATACAGAGTTTACACAGGCAAAGGGGGGAACACAATGGGTTTTATGCAGAGGTCTGATGAGATCAGGATGTGGATTCTCTGGCATGTGATAACATCATGTAAGGAGTTTCTTTACATCCTGCTGAAGAAGGCAGGAAGAGTCCACAGAGATGAGGTCAGTGAAAAAGGGTTTTTCCAGCTTTTGTTCCCCATGGCCTTCTGCAGAGACCACTCAAATTTCTTTCTGCAGATGTCATATTTTGGAACCCAACACATTTCCTCACTGAAAGAGTGGTCAAGCACAAGAACAGGCTTCCCAGGACAGGGGTGGAGTGACCATCCCTGGAGGTGCTCAAAGGATGAGCAGACGTGGCACTTTGTGATGGGGTTCAGTGACACAGTGGGGTTTGGTTGAAGGTTGGACTCGATGACCTTGGAGGGCTTTTCCAACCTTAACGAGTCTGTGACTGAATCATTGCACGAAGAGCCCAGGGGCTGGAGCTTTTTGGTGTCTAAACCACTCCTGGTTCTCCCTTTGCAGGAACCCTGTAGGGTCCTTTGTGTCCCTCCCCTGGTGCTGGGGGTGACCTGCAGCCTCCTTGTCACCTTGTGCTGGGGGGGCTGTTGATGACAACCCAACAGAGCTGTAATATCTTAGCACTCACTGCTTTTCCTATGTGTTGGGGCAGCATTTGTCCACCTACACCTGCCCAAATGCTGCTTCTCACTAGTTTTTAAGCCTCCTCTCTGTAGAAACAAAATTGCCTGGGGTTTGCACCCATATTTTGACTTTAGCTGCAATTTGGATGTGCAGACGCGACTCTAAAAACCTTGTTTCCGTCAGAAGCCTTGCTAAGAAGCAGCACTGCAAAGTACAGCAGTTCAAAAAGCCACCAGAAGTGCAAACCCATCATTTAATTCTGCCTTTCCCCACTTTTGGAGGCTCTTACTCAGACACTGCGTGTCAGGGCACGACAGTGCCTTGGGCTCCCCACTCCTGCAGTGCCAAGAACAAACAGAAGGAACACAGGTACTTTGAGATTCCCCTCCTGGGTATCCATCCTGCATAAATATAAAAATGCTGACTCAGTCCTAAAAAAAAAAATAAATCAAAAAGGCTGAAATTCTCTGATTGAATGAGCCCTGACCCAGTGCTTGCTCAGTGCTTGGCCCTGGCTCCGGGAGCTGCTGGCATTAGGGGTGTGTGTGTGCAGATATCCATGTGCTTGGATATCCTGGGAGCAACTGCTCCCTTTTGCAGCACCTGGCTCCTCTCTGCCTCAGCCACCCCCCTGCAGGGGCTGCCAAGGGGCTCAGCTGATGCTCAACCTCCTGCACAGGAGGAACAGGGCTCGTGGCTCAGGTCCCAGCTGTCCTCGGGGTGATCTCAGCAGCTCCTCATTATTTGGCTTGCTGGGCTCCACTCTTCCATCTTTTTCCACGTATGGACTTCATTTCATTGTGAATCTGGACAAGGCTGAAGGAGGCAGCAGTTGGCTCAGCTGGACCAGCTCCCCTTGGTTTTGACACCTTTGCTGGGGGGAAACTTTTCTGTCCAGGCAATCAACCCCTTTCTGTGACCCCTTGAAATGCCCCTTGAAGGTGTCTCTCCAATTCTTCTGCTTTATCTACGCCCATCTCTGTTTCCAACTGAGGTGTCTCCAAGCCATGGTTGGTTAAATTTCTCCTTTAGTACCTGGGAGACCTTTGAGCACATCCAGGACACCAATATCTCCCAGAGAATTGTTCTTAATTCAGATTTCACCGTGCTTAGAGCATTGCCCACAAATATCCCTGCAGGCTCTGAATGTTTGTCCTCTATTTTAACCCACTAAAAAAAAAAAAAAGAAAAAAAGAAAAATCCTAATAAGCTGTTCTGGCATCACTGAAATCTTCGACAGTATCATGTGGGGCTTTGTGCAGTGTTTTTGTCAGGCATAATTAGCACTTTGAATGTGCACACATCAGATGGTGCTTGAATAGGAGAATTCCTTTAACCCCTCAGCCTCCAGCACATCCCTCTGCGTGTCCTGGAATGACACTGCCGGGAAGCAGCAGGAGGATTTCTGGTTTCAGTGGTTTGCTTTGAGGCTCAATGTGGTACCAAATCAAAAGCACTGAACTCGTTTCTCCACGTGTGGAAGTGGGTAATGGCAACACTGATGATTGTTAATATTTTCATATTAATTCAACATTGAAACTCTTTCTTTGATGTCTTTGTGCACACCCAGCAATGATGCAGTGAGTTGAGATGTCTGGTGTAGCAATACCCAGGTAGGAGAGGAAACTTCAACGAGGTTTTTTTGAAGTGGCTCAGGCGGTGGGGTGAGGTCAGAATGGGGACAAACTGGTGCTTCCCTGCTGAATTCAAGATTTTTCTAAGTAGAAAAAAACCCCTTGACATTCCAATTAATTTAATTTTAATTCAGGGAGTAGGATTTTAAGGTTGGCAATCAAACCCCATAAATATGAGCTTCAGACTGAGCAAAGCACAGCCTGACTGGACAGGACAGGGAAGGACCGTGCCCTTGGTTGGCAGTGGGGGGTCACCTGCATCCCATGGGAATTGCTCTGCACCTTCCACCACTCAGGGTTCAGCCACAAGCACATTCTCTGGCTCACCCAAAAGGCATTCCCAGAGGAAAACCCTGTGGAGTGGTAGAGGGTCGGGGAAGGCATCGAACGCCTCAGCCCTGAGCTGCTCTGTGCCGTGTGCCGGGTTGTTCTTGAGGGCTGTGGAAAAGGTTTTGTTGAGTTTATTGGGCAATTTTGGGAGCTAAAAGCTTGTTTGTTGACCCAGACTTGGATCAGGCTCTGCACAGGAGGGCTTGGCTTCCCCAGGACGTCCCCAAGCGAGGAGGAAGCCCTGGCTGTGCTGCAGGAGCGGGGTGTGTGTCGGGCAGCTCTCCCAGCACGTGCACCATGTGCTGGCTCACCCGAGCCAAGGCTCCTGCTGTCCTTCCCTCCAGGTTTGTGAGCAAATCCAAATGAACTCTTGTTTTCCTCTATCCCTTGGCCCAAACCTTAAAAGGGGTGTTTTTGTGTGAAACCGAGGACTGATTTGCATACTTCATTTTCTTTACTCTCACGAGCCCAAACAGATCCCTTCCCCTCTCTCTCTCTCTCCCCCCCACCCCCGACATCTGTTCCTGGATTTCTTGTTTTGTCCCTACCAAACCCTGAGTTTGCTGCACGAGGTCCTGGAGCCTCCAGGGTGTTCCCAGCCCAGGAGTGCCACCTCGCCCCACCAGCACCTGCCCTGTCAGTGTTCCCAGTTCGGAGGGGTCGGACTTTCTGCTGCTCCTTTTGATCCTGGTTAATAATGGCCAAAAATAGCACCGAGGGGCCTCCTCCTTCCTCCCTCTTTGTTCATCTCGCGGAAGGTTGAGGCTCCTGTTGGAACGTGGCAGGGGGTTGTGTGTTATTTATTCCCTCCATGCACAGCCCCGGCCCTGCAGAGGAGGAGGCGCCGCGGTTGGAGCAGGGAAGGCACGAGCCGGGCACGGTCTGCCCCGGGATTTATGCAAATATGGATATTTTTGTGCCAATTTAGACTCAACTGCCTGTCTTCTGAGGGAAAAAGTGGCAAGTCTGGCTACAAGCCAGAGCACAAGGCAGTCATTCTCTCCATGCCTGTTTGTAGGGAAGGGGCTCCCAGGGATGCTGTGCTGGGGGGAGAGCGGTGGTTCCTGGGATCAGGAATTCAGGCTGCTGGTCCATGGGATGGGAGGAATAGGTGGAACCCCAGGCTGGGGAGTTATTTCCTCGTTGCATATTCCCCTCTGCCTGTTGCTGGGGTTTGTCTTGGCTGGGATGCTCCGGGTTCACAGCTGGGCTGTAAATCCCATCCTAGTCCCGAAGTGCTGGGACACCTGAGCTGCCCGAAACAGAGGAGGGGAGGGGAGGATCTGCCTCTCCCAGTCCCACCCTGCCCTTCATTCCTCCTCGACGTCCCCATTCTCATCCCTTCCCACCTCCCTGTTACAGCCCTCGGGGAGGGGAGCCAAGAAATCCGAGGCTGAGCCACTGCAGGAAGCACCGAATTATGTGTGAAGCTGGAAGTCTTGCAGCTGTCTTAGACATGTGAAAAACTTTCCATAAACATTTCTGGATGCTTTGGGGCTCTAAAAAAAAAAGAAAAGAACGACCAAAAAATTAAAAGCAAAAATTACTGCTGGGGGATGTCGGTTTGATTGGAAATTCTGAAATTCTCTTTCAAGCTGTGGGTTTTTTGCATGGATCATTTGAAATTATTGCTGTGGGAGGCTCTGAGAGTGGCACCGTCTTTGAGGTTTAAGCTTGGAAATAAATATATAATTCTGGAAATAAAGAAGTAAATATTAAATAAATACATATATAAAATTAAATAAACAGCTTTAAAGCTGTTTCTCAAGTGATAGGAGTTATCTGAAGTGCTGGGAGTCAGCTCAAGTTTGCTGCTTGCAAAATTCGTACATTTTTTGAGTTTAAAGTGAAAGAGGGCAGCGTTAGGTGGGATATTGGGAAGAAATTGTTCCCTGGGGGGGTGGTGAGGTCTCAGGTCACCCAGACAAGCTGTGGCTGCCCCATCCTTGGAATTCTCTAGGGCCAGGTTGGACTTGGAGCAAGTGGAAAGTGTGGAATGAGATGATCTTCAAGGTCCCTCCCTGGGATTCTCTGATTAAATCTCTGAGGTTTTTAGTCTCTGTAAATGGAGGAAGTTCTGCTTTTATTTCCAATCTAAGTAGTATTATTGGGGTTTTTTTTGTTCAAAATCATCCTCCAAACCTTCTGCTTTTGTCGCTTCGGTTTCCAGTCGAATATCTGGGAAGGGTTTTTTGTTTTATTTGGATTTCTTCGTGCAAAACTGAGCAAAGGGATAGGAATTACAAAACCAAGAGGGTTTGTTCCAGCCTACAATTGAAAACACATAGGGAGGGATGGACTCTGCTACTTCCCAAGCCTCAGAGTCAGGTTTTCAAAGCCATTTTGTTGCCTTAAAGTCTTGGAAAATCCCAGTGGACACCCGTGGAAATGGGAACTTAACTCCTCATTTCAATGGTCCTTTGATATTTAGGTTTTTTTAGGTTCTTTAAAAACTCCTATTAGTGCTTTATGGGCATCTCAGGGCACATAAATGCATTTGAAAATTCAAATGTTAACCTGGAAGGGTCAATTTATGAACTACTGTTAATGCACTTCTTGGTGAAGTCATTTACTTTTATATGCAAAATTTGCTTAGGTTATTCACTCTTTCTGTCTTTCCAGCATATTTGAATTTTATTTAATTAAATAACAGGCAAATAAATATGATGTTTTTATATAATTTCAGCTGAATTCCAATTTCAGCTCAAAGACAGCTTGGCAAAAATTATTAAATAATAAATAGATGCCATTCTGTGTCTCCTAGAAAAATGAAGTCTATAAAATAAATAAATTAGGGCTTCAAATATAGCTTCTGACTAAGAGAATCTGGGTTATAATTGGTCGACAACACTTAGAGAATATTTTGTGTTCTCTAGGGAGCAAAAAAGTACCAAATTTAACATGAAGGGTAAATTACTCATCACCACAGCAGTTAAAAACATCAGGTTGTCTTCAGGAAAATAGACAGAACCAGATAAAAATCAATGTTTCAAATTAAAGTTTCTTGTGGTTGGAAGTTACCTGCTCAAAATCGTTGTGTTAATTAAACCTGCTCTGAGTTTGGGTTAAATTAAAGGGCAGGGGAGGTAATTCTTTGCCTAAATTTCAGTTCTGTCTCAGAAAACCCTTGTGCTGTGCTAACAAAGCATGAGAGTCACACCAGAGCAGAGAATAAGGTAAACAAATGTAATAATCACGCAGGTAATTAATTTTTGCACTTCCAAGGAGACTGGACTTTGTAGCCAGGCTGAGACATCCCAGCTGGAAGTCCCTTGCCAGCCAGAATATTTCTTTTATAAATATTATATATAATATATATATATTATATATAATAAAAACAGGGGTTTTATCCCTGTTTTCCCCAGATTTCAGCATTTCAGGTGAGATGCCTGTGTTTGAGTGATGTGGTAAAAACCCAGAGTTTGATCAAATTATAATAATTTAAGGCCACTTGTGTCCATCATGGAGGGGTGTTTGTGTCAGGCCAGGAAGAATTTAACGCTGTAATTTTATTAAATCCTTCATTAAAGCCGTGGGATTTCATCAGAAAGGTTGTTCCTACCCCTGGCTCAGGTTTTTGGGAGTTCAGCCTCCTGGTCCAGCTCCATCCCTCCCCTCTTGGGGAGGAGTTCGAGATGGATGCAAAGCTTGTTCCCAACCTTGGCTCCAATTATGGTGTGAAATTTGGATTTTCTCGATGTGAGGCAGTTCAAAGGAGGGGGACATCCCCAGTGTGGGTGTGGAAAACCTCTCAGGAAAAAATCAAGGCACCAGCAAGGAGTGAGCACGGTGGGGATGCTGCTGCCAGGCTCCAGCCTCCATCCCCCTCCTCCGAGGGACAGGATGAAGCACTTCCCAGTCCCACCAGAGGCTGATCTGTTCTCCTGTATCTCTTCACCCCTAATAATGGTGCCCTTTTTTTACAGAAATATTTGCCAGAGCATCTCCCAGACCCACGTCCCTTCAGGGACCAGTTCTGGCCCAACACTGCCTTTGGAGGTGGGAAAACCTGAGCTGAGCTCAGTTGGTTCAAACAGGGTGCTAGAAACAAGTTTGGGGGTTTGACCCCTCTATGGGGCATTTAAGAGTAGGACTCTGTTCCTTGTGGGTCCCTTCCAACTCAGAATATCCAGAAAAAAAGGTGGATGAGCAGGACCTGGGGTCTGAGCTGCAAACACTTGGGCTGAGTGAGCCAAAAAATGCAGCACAGTGTGGAGATGCCTCCTGGAAGTCCTGGAAGCAGGAGGAGTCTGATCCAGCCTCTTGTTCCAGCCCCAGCTCACAGAATCCCAGAATATGCCAAGTCAGAAGGGACCCACAAGGACCATGGAGCCCAAATCCTGCCCCTGCACAGGCCCATCCCCGAGAATCCAGAGGGAGAAGCTTTCAGGGGAAGGTGCTGGGATGGCACAGGCACCAAACCCTCGTTTCTGTGTGAGCAGGAGAGGAGATGTCCCCCCCAGGCTGTGCCACATCCACCTCCCCCGTGGCAGCAGGACAGCCCTGGCCTCCATCCAGCCGGGAGCAGGGCTTCCCTCTGCCTCCCCCCTCTGCATCCCGCAGGGGAGCCTTCCCTGCTGGGCCTTTGTCTGCCTGGTGGCAGCTGCAGCTGGTTCCTCTCTGCTCCCGTGATATCCTCCCTCTGCAGAGCCTCGGAGAGGGGAGCTCAAAAGATGTGGGGTTGCTTTTATTTGAGGGGTTAAATTAACTGCAGGTTTAGCCCTTTCCTGTGCCTCGTGCAGCAAAGAACAGAAAAGCACATTTCCTCGCTGCACCCCGGGTCCTGCCCCTTTGAAAATTCACTCCTGGGCATGGCTGGAATCCTGGTTTCTGGGAAGATTTGGATGCACTGCCGTTCCATCCAACGTTAAAACAAAGCCATCTGCCAGAAGTCCTTGTACTTCTGCCAGACCACTGAACTGGCCCGTGCAGGACAATTCTGGGATGGTTCTTGTGCACCTCATAAAGCCCTGTTAACGCAGATGTTACACCAGCCCAGCTTTTATGTGGCATTTCGGAGGATTTCGGTTGCATTAATGGCTCTGTGTGTGGATGGAGGGGGGGAATAATCCAGTGGGGACTGGAAGGGAACTGAATTACATCCTGCCTGGGCTGTAAGTGAAAATTAAACTGAAATTTCCCCAGGTGGAAGGCCAGCAGTGACCGTGCAGCTGAGCTGGGCTCTTTCCCTTCCCTCTGCTTTCCACACCACTTCTCCTGCCTGGAGTCATTACAAGGCAGGACAGTTTGTGTTGCCATTTTTATAGGTAGAATCATATTTATGTGCTCTTTGAGGCTTTGTTATTGCTGGTTTGGTGGGGAGTAACTGCTGGAGTATAATTAAGACCTGAATGATTATGGTGAGGAGAGGGGGGGGAAATAATCCAGCAGTCTCTGGGACAGTCCTCAAACCCTGGAGTTTATTAAGTGGTTGGGCAGCATGAGAGATGGTTTTGGTGTACCCTCCAATTCCTGGGCCTTATCTCTGCTCTGGAAGATGCAAACATTTCTTTTCCCTGTGTGTGTTCCCAGTGGGGACATTTCCTCTCACTCCTGGGAGGGTGAGAACTCAGGGCCACCAGACCCTGATGAGCAGAGCAGCACCCAGGAGCTCTTACATCTTTTCCTCCCCAAAAAACATGAACTGATGACAGGATGAAGGGTTACCAACAACTAAATGACGAGGAGCAAAGATTATATTTCATACAATCACAGGATGGTTTGGAAGGGATCTTAAAGCCCATCTTGTTCCACCCCTGCCATGGGCAGGGACACCTTCCACTAGCCCAGGTTGCTCCAAGCCCCATCCAGCCTGGCCTTGGACACTTCCATTTATCTTTGTCTTCCCAATGAAGCTCCTCTAAACTGTGTAAAACATATAATAACTAATGTAAAATTAAGACAATCACCTTATGGTTCATTCCCGGGGCTGACATTTGTGTGTCTGTAATGCAGAAACAGCACCAGAGGATGGAAGAGCTGGTTGGTTTTAGGAAGAGCTGGTTGGTTTTAGGAAGAGCTGGTTGGTTTTAGGAAGAGCTGGTTGGTTTTAGGAAGAGCTGGTTGGTTTTAGGAAGAGCTGGTTGGTTTTAGG
>NW_016690360.1:747303-753538 GCF_001604755.1 Lepidothrix coronata
CTATTTTCTTGCTTTACTTTTTTTTTTTTTTTTTTTTTTCATTTCTCCTGTTCTTTGATACCAACTCTGAGCAATATTTCAGTTGGCAAAGCCTCCCAGTGATGACACCCTGGGTAATAGACACAGCAAAAAAAACCCAAAAAACAAAAAACAACCAACAAACCAGCCCAGGAATAATTTTCATGTTCCAGAGCAGAGTCTGCAACACTGAGAAGTCAAAGACAAACAAACAAATAAATAAACAAACGAAGAAAGCAAACTTGGGAATTGCACACTGAGCACATTTTTTTTCTCTGGAATTACTGAGGAAGGAGCCCAGGAGGTCAATTGAGTGGAAAGGCGAGTTAAGACAAAAGAGTTCTAAATGAGGAGCTGTCAGGAGAGAGCTGGTTTGGCAGCAAAGCTTCGACTGGAAGGAGCCTCAGCCAAGAAGGAGTCTCGAGTAGAGTCATTAGCACTCAAGGAAGATGGGCTTCCAGTTGGAGGCATTTCCAACATGGGAAAGGACGAAACGCTTCTCAAATCCAGGAATTCGAGGCTCAGATTTCTGGCCCAAACTCTGGGACATCACTAAGCTCAGCTGGAATGCAAGAGAGTGTCACATGAAACCTCTGGAACGGGGCAGGGGTGGAGTCCCCGGCCCTGGAGGGGTTTAAAATCCACGTGGATGTGGCACTTGGGGACAGGGGGCAGTGGTGGCCTTGGCAGTGCTGGGGGATGGTTGGACTCCATGATCTCAGAGGACGTTTCCAACCTTAATGATCTTGTGATTCCAGCCCATAAAATAAATCGTTTAGGGTTGAAAAGAAACCCAAGATGGGGAAAGTCTTGCTTTAAATGTAAAGAAAATGAATGAAAATGTAATCACCAAACCAGCTCCAACCTCTAAAAGACCTGAAAGCTTTTGGAGTCTGCATTAATATTCCCTGGCAGCACCTCTAATTGCAGTAGGAAATCAGCTCAGGGATGACCTGGATGGGAAGGTGGGATTGCTGGAAGATATAGAGGGCTCATTGTCTCGACTTGCAAATGTGCTGCCAGTCATAACTTCTGCAGAAAGGGAGCAAAATGTGATTTAATGAGCAGATTGATGCTCTCATTCACCTTTTCACAGGCTGGGGGGGTGTCCAAGTGTGTGAAGATGAGAACCTGAGAGGAGGAACGAGGTTCTGCAGGAGACCTGGGGCCAGCCCAGGTGTTCTTGTGGTGCTCTGGGCTGGTGGAGAGGAGGTGCAGGGCAGGGAGGAGAGAAATTACTTAGTAGAAAGTTGAGTTTTAGGCCATAATCAAAGGCATTAGATCTTCTAGTTTGAGGTCCAGCATCGTGGGGCACGGTGGGATGCCCTGTCTTGGAACCAAAGCCTGGCCTTGGAACCAAAGCCTGGCCTTGGAACTTAAGCCTGGCCTTGGAACTTAAGCCTGGCCTTGGAACTTTCCCTGGCCTGGCAGGAGATGATGCAGTTGTCCTCTTCTGTCCCTCCTGTCCCCTGAGCTGTGGTGCCACCAGCTACCAAAGCTTGGCCACAAACAGCCACACAATCACTCACACCCAGGAGCATTTTTGCCATAAATCCCCTTTTCTCCCACAGATTTTCAGCCACTTTAAAACCTGGTGCTGCCCCAAAGAGGAGTGGAGATCAAATGGCCCAGAGCAGGGAGTGAGGCTGGTCCCTGCCCATTTCAGACATAAATCAATCCCAAAAGCAGTTGGGAAGCTGCAGCCTCAGATAAAAATATGTCATTTGATGAGGTGACAAATACCCCAGTGGTCCCAGGCGGGCTGTGAGTGCTCTGCTTGGACTGGCTGCAAAAAATAGGTGTTTATGTTTCATATAAAGGGCTCAAAAACGTGAATCTGAGAAGCCTGAATGGCAGCTGAAAGGAAAGTGGGGCTTGGCACCAAAAATAGCTCCTTGTTTTGGGGTGTGGCAGCCCAGCCACGGCACGTTGGGGTGGGAGCAGCACCCAGGGGGTGAAGCAGCCACCTGCTGAATCACTGACATGTGTGGATATAAATGCACATATATATATATCTATATATACACACACAGGCCTGAATGTGTAAAACTGCTGAAAAACGTGTTGCAATAAATGTCGTATTTGAGCAATTGCAACAAGACATGGAATCAGAGCAGGGACATCCCTGGCTGTGCTCAGGATGCTCTGCCAGACCCCGGGGCTGTGCAGGACCAGCACAGAGCCCTGGGGCTCCAGGCAGCCTTTGGACCCTCTTCTGGTGCTTCAAATCGAGCTGGAAGGACAAAGAAGCCCAAATTGTTGCCACCCAAGGGCTTTTGGAAGGCCTGGGCTGGAGAACCGTTTGTGCTGAGTGTTTGTTTGCCAGAGCTCCCCTGGGAGGGAAGTGGCTGGAAGAGAAGTGGGAATGCTCTTGTCCTCTGCAGATGATGACAGGAATTAATGAATAGTGGTTGAATGTGATTCCAGAGCAAATCGTTACATTAATTGCTTGTAAATCCACATTTTTCCTTCCATCACACAAATGCAACCGTTGCTTTTTCCTAATGTTTCTCACACCTGGGCCAGGACTGGGAGGAAAGGGGTGTGAGCACGTTTCTGCTGTTGGAATGGGGCTAAAACACCAACTTTCTGGATGTTTTGGTCACTTCCACTCCAGCTCTGTTTGGGGCTGCTCTGCAAACCAGGCAGGTCCCTGTGAGCAGAGCTGGGGTTTGGGTTTGTGTGGGGACACTTGTGCAGCAGGAGCTGCTCTGAGACCAGGAACCACTTGGGCCCAAGGGGAGGTTGTGAGGGCTTTGCCCTGAGCTGGTGGTCAGGGCACGATAGCAAAAACATTATTATAATATATAATTTTTATAGAATCATGGAATCCCAGACTGGTTTGGGTTGGAAGGAACCCTAAAGCTCATCCAGTGCCACCCCCTGCCATGGGCAGGGACACCTTCCACCAGCCCAGGTTGCTCCAAGCCCCGTCCAACCTGGCCTGGGACACTTCCAGGGATCCAGGGGCAGCCACAGCTTCTCTGGGAATTCCATTCAAGCCCCTCCCCACCCTCACAGGAACAATTCCTTCCCAATCTCCCATCTACCCCTGCCCTCTGGCAGTGGGAAGCCATTCCCTGTGTCCTGTTCCTCTATCCCTTGTCCCCAGTCCCTCTCCAGCTCTCCTGGAGCCCCTTTAGGCCCTGCCAGGGGCTCTCAGCTCTCCCTGGAGCCTTCTCTTCTCCAGGGGAACCCCCCCAGCCTGTCTTCATATATTATAATTAATAACTCTCTCTCTCTATGTTGTATTAATAGGGAACTATTTAGATATAGCTGTCTTAAATATTGAGTGTACTGCACACTTAGTCCCCTCTGAGCCTTTGGTGTCTCCTTGCTGAGCACAGAAAAACTCTCTAAACGCTGCTGAGGAAGGAGGTGTCCAACCTCCCTGCTCTGAACTGCCACAGGATGGGGCAGAGAAAGGTACAAAGCAGCTTTCTGTATGTTTAAGTAATTTTTCCTGCAGTTGGTTGTGTCTCTGAGTTGTGGATTTCAGTAAAACACCGAATTTTGTGACGCTCTGGGTGAAGTTGTGTCTCTGTTGGTGTGTCCAGCTGCCTTCCCCCTCCCTGCCACTCTGCCCCCCCGTTGGCTGAAGCTGATTTATCTGCAGAAAACAGGGAAGAAAACCCTGTGGTGCCATGGATTGTTTTGTCATTCATTTGGAAAAATAAATTCCACTGATCTTTGACTCCTCTATGTAATTTTAAAAATTGTGTGTGTGTGTGTGAGGTGGATGGCAACAGGTTTGGGAGAGGTTTATACTGATCTGCTCTAGAAAAAAAGGGGGTGCAGCTGAAGTTATTCAGCTTCCTTTTGTCCAGGGGCTGTGGTTTGATTGCCCCAAGCCAAACTCATGTTTTCACATCCCCCTTCCAGTAAATGGGATTTTGAGGGCCTTCCCATCTGCTGCCTCCAGCAGGGCTGACAGAAGCGAAGTTGGCTTCTGATTTCTTTATCATTTCAGATGACAAACTGCTTCAGAAGAGAGGCTTTCAAAAAAATACTTTCCAAATTGAGCTGTTGCCTCCTTTTTTTTCAGCTGTAGCTGCTCACAGGATTTGCCATGGGGCAGGTGACACCCCCTCAGCATGCTCAGAGAAATGCAGATTTTAGCTGGAGGGAGAGGCAGCAAACCTTTCATCTGGTGATGAGTTTTTCCCTCATCCCACCCTGCCACCCACCCACAGAAAGCTGGGGGTCTTGCCCCTGGTACAAAATGACTGGGGGGGCTTTTCAGGGCTCGTTTTAAACAGATTTTTCACCGTTTTCCCAACTTTAAGTACTGTGTTGCTTCCATGTAGGAAGAAAGGAGCAGTTGTTGCCTCGAGGAGATCACAGAGTTGCCCATCCTGGAGGAAAGTTTCCACCACATCAGAGATGGGAGGTTGGGGTTGTTGCTCTGTTCCCAGGACCATTTCAGCCTCCCCGACTGAGCTTTTCTCCACCTTTTTTGCTCATCTTCCCCATCACCACTTGGTCTTTCTGTCCCTCCTGCTGGAAGGGGACTCAGGTGTTTGCTGGTGCTTGGAGACCCCGGGGCAGATGACACAGATCAGCTGCTGGGCTCCAGATATGAATAGTTTCAGGAACTTCTATTAATACTTGGAGCAGCAGCAAGCCCTGCTCCTGCAGCACGTGACAACACGCTGCGTTTGAACAGATTAAATTAATTGCAGTATTAGAAGTCATTTAGATTCAATCATCCACTTAAAAAATCTGGGACCTGTTAAGCAGCTGCCCATCAGGAAAGGGCTGCCAGGTCTCTGGTTCTTCCTCTTTGCCATTGTTGTTACTGCCCTTCCATGGAGACTCAAGAGCTTTGGGAGCTCAGAGACCAGAGCTTCTACCTAATTAAAAGTTTCCAATATGTGTTTTTGGTGTTTGGAGAATAGCAAACCACTGGCACAGCTGTGCCAGGACTGGAAAACATGAAAGGCTGTCTAATCAACCCCGTGTCCATCCTCTAACTGCCTCACAGAATCAGGTAGTAGTTTGGGCTGGAAGGGACCTTAAAGTTCATCTTGTTCCAATGTGGGAATGGGATGGATTTGGGGCTTTCCTTAATGTTTAATAGAGCTGCAGGTGCATGTTATAATTATCCTAATTTATTGACTTTTGCATTTGGATAAATCACTCCATCCCTGGAAGTGTCCAAGTGGGAAGTATCTCCTGGAGCTCTGGCAGCCTTGGGGCTGTGCCCACTGCCCTGGGGAGCCTGGGCAGTGCCCAACCAGCCTCAGGGGGAAGAACCTTTCCCTGAGATCATTCCCAACCCCTCCTGGGACAGTTTCACACCTTTAATATTTTCAGTTTGCCAGCAGAGCGCCGGCAGTGAAGTGGTTTGAGCTGGGAAGGGTGGGATGGCACCTGAATAAAGACCATTTACAGCTGGTGCAGGAAAGATCTGCCAACGTGCTAGGGGTGTAATGTGAAGTTGGAACAGCAGACAGGCCATCAGGTTTTCCTCACAGGTCATATTTTGCTCAGTCATGGATATCTTGCCCTGTAAAAAGCCTGGATTGCAAACCCCACCTTTCCCATTTGTGGATCCAGCTGCCTTTGACAAAAGACACCAGATCTGCTGCCTTCTTTTCTCACATTTGTCACTTGTGAACAGCCCCTTGTGGAAGTTTAGTGACAAGAAAAACGGCTGGTGAGGCAGCACCCAAGCCCTTCCCTCGTTTTATTTATTGAACAGTTAAAAGTTTGTCCTTAAATTAAAAAAAACAAAACAAAACAAAACAAAACAACAACACAGAAAAAACCCTGCCCTGAGGCGTTTTTCCCTTTCTGCAGAAGGTCACTGGGCATAGTTTGGTTTTCCCCTTGAATAGTGAACTCTCCAGAGAAGTTTGTGCAACTAAAAAGAAAAACTAACCACTGCCAGTGGTGAGAAATGAAAGGTGAGGTGGTAACCTGCAGGGAGTTGCATTTGGAAATGGGAAACATCTTATTGTTTAATTCTTGTTGCTTTTATTCCCGTCTGTTGATTGCATTGTTCTACTTGAGACTGTTCCTGCCAGGCCCATCTGTGCCTGCCTTGAAAACTTCTTATTCTCAGCACTTAATTGCAAATAAAGGGTGTGTTAATCATTTCAGAAATCCTGTGGAAATCACAGAATCACAGAATGGTTTGAGTTGCAAGGGACCTTAAAGCCCATCTCATTCCACCCCCTGCCATGGGCAGGGACACCTTCCACTATCCCAGGTT
>NW_016690360.1:757758-764014 GCF_001604755.1 Lepidothrix coronata
GGCTGGGTCTGTGCAGGGCTGAGGGTTGGACTGGATGATCCTTGGGGGTCCCTTCCAGCTCAGCAGATCCTGGGATTCTGTGAGACATTTGAGGCTCTGCCATAGCAAACCTGGGGTGGAACCAGTGAGGAAACTGGTGTGACTGGGACTGGGGTGGGGGGGGAGTCAAATGGGGACCTGTTGGGTCACTGGAGCTGCTGCTGTGAAAGGGCTCCAGGCCCACCAGTGACCGTCTCTGATGCTGGGACTGGGACTGACTGAGTGGCTCCTGAATGACCAGACTGGGAAGTTTCCTCAGCAAAAACCCCGTTAGAGTCAGAAGTGAAAAGTTTGGCTTCAGCAACTTCTAATTCCAAATTCAGGCCTTCAGGGTGGAATCCAACTCCCAAGCCCACAAACCAGCTTTTTTTCCTTCCTTTTGCCTCCTAAATGACACTCCCAGCTCCACCTCTGCAGGAGTAATGCAACGCTTTCAAACCAATAATTTATTTAATTCTCCTCCAGCCACAGCTGAGCTCACCTGGATTGGGATCAGGCACAGGAAGCAGAGATTTTCCATGCTGTAATGTCATTTGTTACTCCCAGACGTGCTTCACTCTAAGCACAGTAGGAAGCACAACAAACCACTTGCTCACAGCCAGTGCTGGGGTAGATTCCAGTTTGAACAGGCTGTGCTGCTTTGCTGGGGCTCTTGGCCATTGGATTTGTTGAACGTGACTTTCACAATTTGGACTTGACTGAGAAGCTGCAAAAAGTCACCAGAAATTGAGATAAGGGGAAAAAAAAATGCAAGTTGGCTCCTTGTTTGCAGTGGTGAAACTCCAGTGAATGTCAAGCACAATATCATTCATCTTGATGAATGGTGGGATGCTTGACACAGTTCTGAATTTAATTGGAATATTTTCTTGGTCCAAGCAGGATGTTATGTGGAATAACAAGTGTTGGACATAAAGGAAACTGTGTGAAATCTCACCTAAAATACTCAGTGTTATTCTGTTCCTCCTAAATCAAACAAACCAGTTGAGCTGTTTATCCCTGACCCTGCAGAAGAAGAGTGGATGCCAAATATGGTTTCAATCCTTTGCTTACACCAAGAATCTGTCCTCTGAAACCCTTGCTGAAGAAAACAAAGCCTTGGAGCTGTGCTCAAATGCAGTTGGTTTGTCTCAGCTGCAGGTTTGGATTTGGTTTTGGCTTGGCTTGACTTTGGCTTTCCCAGCAGGGCAGTTCTTCCTGTGCTGCAGTTGATGTTTATTCCTGACAACCTTGTCGGAATTTTCTTGTTCCCTCTGTGTTCCATTGTGGTGGTTTTCCATTTTTTTTTAAAATATATAATTCTCCTGGATATGTTCACACAGCCCTCTGCTAAAAATGCTGTTTATAAAGCCCTGGAGGAGCCACTCTTGTGCTCCTGGAGATGATGGGACAGCAGGGCTTGGCTGTCCCCCCAAACCCTGGTGGGTGACCAAGGCTCAGCCAGAGCCCTCTCTGACCCAGTGCCCAGACTTTTCCTTGCCAATGGACCAAGTTTTGTCTTGGAGCTTCCTGCCTTTCCTCGTGTGGCAGAGAAACATCAGAGATGATGCCAGACTTCCAGGCTGAATTCAATCCTTGGCTGTGTAATCTCCATTGGATCTCGTGCCAATATTGTCCTTGAAATGGCTCCTCCTGTCTCAGCTTGTGTTTTGTTGGGTCAAACAAACTGTCCTCCTCCAGTCTTCCCTTGTTTCCATGTTCTCCATTTCCTCAGGGATCACTGTTCCAGTTCTCTGTGTCTGCTGGAAATCATTTCTCTGGGATGTGGACAGAATTTCAGGTGAGAACACACCAGGGACTTGGACAGTGGCAGGGATGTCTCCTTCTGTGGGATGTGCTTTAACATCCAGTTTTCTTCCTCTGCTTCCTCCTTTGGTTCCCTTTCTCCTTTGGGGCACTGGAGTCTTTCTTTGTGAGGCTTGGTTATCCAACCAAAGACTTCACAGCTAAATGTTGAATTACTTTTTTCCACAGAATCATTATCACAGAATCATTTAGGGTGGGGAAAAACCTCCAAGATCATCAAGTCCAACATTCCCCTTTCCTTTTCTTATGAACTTGCTTATTCTCCACACCAGGAAGGTCCATCCTGGTCCCAGGGCTCCGGAATTCAGAGTTGTTCCACTTTCTCCCTGGGATATTCCATTGGCCTTTGCTGATGATACTTCCCTGCCTCGTGTCAGTAGTGATTTTACACAGAATCCTCCTGCTTTGCATGATGAAAACATCACATGAAATTGGCCTGGAGAGAAATTCTGGAGCAGTTCCAAGGGTGATCCTGATTTAATAGTCCTATTAGTGGTGAAAGCTGTGGAGGCTTCCCGATGACCAGTGTCCTTTATAAATATTCTGTTCTTCATCTTTCCAGCTGGACACACATGGGATTATGGTCAATATTCTGTTCCAGTTTCCAAAGACCTTGGTGTTGCTGTGGGACAAAAATCAAGATGAGACTTGTCAACAGCCCATGCTCAGCTTACTCTGATGATTCCCACAGAGAAAATACAACATGAGGTCTTAGATGTCATAACTGTTTGGGTTCAGGACCCTTGGACCTGGGGACACCACTGATCTCTGGGTTTGAGATGATCAGCTCCAGTTTAATGCTCCCACTGCTCATCCTGCCTTTGCCCTCTTTCCTCTCGAAGTCCAAAGCAAGGTGTTGTCCAGTGGATTATCTTTAATCCTCAAAGAGCCTCTTTTCTTTTCCTGTTTTATTTTATTTACATGGAGAAAACATTTTGTAATTTAAATGGTTGCTTCAATTTCCTTTGCGGGCTCTAATTCAGTTTGACTTGTGTTATTTTTCACTGATAATGTTGTTTCTCAATTCTTAAGATGCAGCTTTCCTTGGGATCATTTCTTTTTGGCTTTGCATTCCCTCTGTTTATTTCTAGTATCTTTGGAGAGAGAATCAATTAGCCAATTGGTCTGGAGCTCTTCTTCATCATTATTCACCACCCCTTCTTTTTCCAGAATGCAAATTCCTACTCATTTTACAGCCAGGAGCTGAAGAAATCCCACTCATCCTCTCTGTTCCCACCCTTAGGCTGATCTAACCAGAGTTTGCTGAGTTCCCTTCATTTAGAAGAGTTTCTTTTCTCCACTCAAAGGTGTAATTTACAGGTTTGATAGTTGTATACTTGTGATTTACTTGAGAAATGTAGAGAAGTTTCACTGTTCCCATTTCTAGGGGAATGTTCACTATTCACATTTCCAGGTGAATATTCCCAGTGGGCAGCTGGGGCTGGAAATGCCTGTGGCAACTGGTCCTTGGGAATGTTCCATCCGAGGTGACTGAGGGAGCTAAAGCTGCACCACTGCTGGTCCTGCTGATCCCAAAGGGGCTTGTTTTGATGGTGAGACCTTCCAGGGGGATTCCCAGGAGGATGAGGAGCCTTTAGGTTCAATGTATTGAACTGAGGGCAGAGCTCAGCGGGGGCTGCAGCTCCTCCCCAGGGGTAGCTCCAATCTCTGCTCTGGGGGAGCAGGGACAGCACCCAGGGAACGGCTGGAGCTGTGTCAGGGCAGGCTCAGGTTGGATCTCAGGCAAAGGTTCTTCCCCCAGAGGCTGGTTGGGCACTGCCCAGGCTCCCCAGGGCAGTGGGCACAGCCCCAAGGCTGCCAGAGCTGCAGGAGGGTTTGGCTGATCCTCTGGGGCACAGGGGGGGACTCTTGGGGTTAGATATGAGGATATCTGACTGTGCAGGGCTCAGGGTTGGACTCCATGATCCTTGGGGGTCCCTTCCAGCTCAGTACATTTGGGTTTAGTCTGTTCTGGTCTATTCTTTCTATTCTATTCTATGTCCCTGAATATATTTCTGTAGAGGGATGTGTGTGTCTGACACTGGAAATCCTGCTCTGGTTCCTGGGCAGAACTAAACCTTAATTAGTAGCTGCTAATTGGCCCCAGCACGGCCCTGTTTCGGAGGTGACTCCTTTGCTGTCACAGCTAAACAAGGCACATCCACTTCTGGGGATGTGTTGGCCCCGATTTCTTATTTCCTGCTCTTGTTGTGCACCCTCTTGGGTGCTGAGCCCCTCCTTTGGGTGCTGAGCCCTCCTTTGGGTGCTGAGCTCCTCTTTTGGGTTCTGAGCCCCTCTCTTGGGTGCTGAGTTCCCCTCCTGGGTCCTGAGCCCCTCTCTGGGGTGCTGAGCCCTCCTTTGGGTTCTGAGCCCCTCTTTTGGGTCCTGAGCCCCTCTCTGGGGTGCTGAGCCCTCCTCTGGGTACTGAGCCCTCTTTTGGGTGCTGAGCTTCTCTCTTCACCTCATCCCTCAGGAGCTGGGAGTTGTCAGCCTGGAAGTGTGTCCCAGCAGCATTCCACAGGCAAGGCTCTTCCTGCGAGGCAACACCAAGGGTTACCCACTGGATGGAGAAAAGGGGAGTCAGAAAAGCAGAATATTTTGCAATTAAACACTGTATAACTGCCACAGAGATTTTATTTTATTTGGCAGAGCCAAATCTGCCCCAAAACAGGACGGAAGGGGTGCCCTGGGCTGTTGTTTGGGGGCAGGAGGAGCAGTGGGACCTCTCCAGGACAGGGCAGACAATTTATCTTCCTCCAGAGCCACAAGGGCCATTTCCCCTGGGTGTGATGGGCTTGAGCTCTTTAACTGACTTAATTGTTTCTGCACTGGATGTTTGCATTAATTTCTGCCTCTACAGGCAGCCTGGCTGTTTAACTGGAAATAAACCACTTATTCCCTGATAAAATCAGTAATAACAGGCTTTCTGAAAGCCTAAATGTCGACTCCTGGTAGGTACCAGTGACGTGGTGTTTTGCTGTTGTTGTTCTGATCCGAAGGAATTAAAGGAGTTCTGAAGGACTGGCCCTGCCTTTCACTGGAGCAGCTGCTGAGACTGATAAAAATGGGCAGGGTTTTAGGTAAACTGGTCCATTTATTTCGGTTTCAGCCTAATAAAGAGACACAAATTCTTACACACTTTAATTCTCTTCTGTGCTGGTCACTGCTTGGTATCAATGTCAAATGCATATTTTTTTTTGGTGTAAATAATCAATATTGCCTCATAAAATCTACCAATTTGGTGTTTACTCAACCTTTGAAAATACAGTTTTTGAACTCCTACCTGCTGCTGCCATTCAGCTCCTCCCTGAACTCATTTTCTCCAGGGTTAATGAGAACAAATCCTTTGAACTCACTGGTTATTTCTGCCTGATTTGGTGCAGGGTTCTCTCTAACTGCCTTTTCAGTGAAATTGGGTATATAAATTGCAAAGGGTTCCACTATGAAAAAGTTTGATTAAGTTAATTAGAAATTCAGAACTTGGCCTTTGGCCAAAAGGTAATTTACTTTCCCTGAGCCCTGATTTGAAATGAAATCTTTGTGCAGGTTTTCATCTAAAAATTCACAAGTTTTCCTCGCTCTTATTTTCCACTGTTTATAGAAAAAGAACCAAAAACAAAATAAAAACCAAACCCACCAATGAATTAAAGTGTAGAAGGATTTAAATAAGGAAAGTAAATGTGGAAGGATTCTAGATCAGGGTGGGGGCCTTTGGCAGGTGCGTGTCCCCTGGGGTGAGTTAGGCCAGGGCAGAGACAGACCTTGGGATCCTCCTGGGGGTTGTGGGTGAGGGTCCAGTGCCTGTCCTGGTTCCTGTGCTGGGGACCTGCCATGGGTGTCTGAACATCTCCACTGCTTGACTGGCCAGTGCTTTTGGTCCAGAGAAGGGGTTTCCTGCAAGCCAAGCCTGGGATCAGAGCAAAACCCGAGCCAAGGACCATCCTTAGGATAGAATTTAGAGCTGCAGCTTGGGCTGCCCCAAACTCCAAACCACTGCTGGGTTTGGGGCGACTGGGGGACCCCAAAGTCTCCGGACATTGCTCCTAAGGAATGGATCCATGGATGTGGGTACAGCCACACCTCCATGAACCCAGGATCTGACCATGGCCAGTGGTGACCCCTGGGAGCTGCTGCACCCTGGGCTGGAGCCCATCTCCCTCTGCCAAGTGAGAGGGTGCAAGGGGTGAGGAATGTTCTGTGCTCCAGCTTTCCAGCCCTGCTGAGCAGCACAGCCCAACTTTGCTGCTGTGTCACAAACACTTCCAGCTCTGCAACACAGCAGAATTCCCATCTGTACCCACAGAGCAGTTCTGGAAGTGCCCGGATCTCCCTCTTTTGCTTGCACTTCCAACTGCCTGGGCAGGGGCAGATGAGGGGCAGGGACTGAGCTCTGCTCTGGGGGAGCAGGGACAGC
>NW_016690360.1:764252-766165 GCF_001604755.1 Lepidothrix coronata
GGACTGGATGATCCTTGGGGGTCCCTCCCAGCTCAGCACAGTCTGGGATTCTGGGAAATGAAGTTCCTGCCCCAGAGTTTTGCTGCTTTCCTGCAGTGGGACAGGCCAGGGAGGCTGAGCTGGGCTGGAGGATGGAAAGGCAAACACTGTCCAACTTGCAGGTCCGTGCACTGGCTCTTCCTCCAGTGCAGCAGCAGATGATAAACACACTCCCCTCGTAAGATTTAAAATAAAAAATCACAAAAATTATTTAAAAATTACCAAAATTATTTAAAGTTTGGGTTTTTCTAGAATTTTTAGAACTGGATCTACCTTGGTGGTGGCTCTTTGGGGTCAGTGGTAGCTCCAGACCCAGCTGAGACCTGGGACCATGTGCCTACAGCAGAGAGTTCATAGAACCCACGGACTCTTTTCCTTCTAACTCTCTCCACACCCACCCCTTACTCCCTCCATCCCTCTGCTTTCATTCTTTGGACAGACAATTCTGGACTAAAGCAATGAGGTATCAACACCTCTGATGTGCTTTGATGTTCACAGGGGAAGGTGATACCAAAGTGGATGATTTTCTTGGTACTCCTTTTAAATCATCACTGTGTGGAATCCAAGGTGAGGGACTGGTATTCCTGAGGATACAGGATGATAAAAGTGGGGAGAGGGATGTAGAGCCCCAGGTACTTACTGGCTGGCTCCTGTCAGGCTTAAACCCCCTTGAGACAGGCAAGCAGTACAGTCACTACTCCACCTAAACGATTTTATAATCACCCCCGGCCTTGGTTTTATTCTTCTGCCCATTCACTATTTTAATTATGATTTTTTTATCTCTCCCTGGGCAGCAAAACCTCTTGGATTTTGCCTTTTGGTTCGGTTATTTCGGGAACTCATTAAATGCCCGAGTCACGTGCTCGTTATTAGAAAATGAAAACAACTCTCTGGCTGTGCCATGGGAGAGACTTCACGGTGAATTACCGGAGTTAAGTAGTAGCTTAACAGCTTGAGACTCTTCTAACATTAGGCAGGGTTTTTTTAGACCTTTAATGCATGGCAGATTATGATGCTTCCTGTGCTGAATGGTATGAGGTTATTGTCTGTGGTTGGTTTAATGTGGATCCTTGTAGAGGGATAACACACAATCCCATACAGGCTGCCCAGGAATTAGATAATGTTTGGATTTAAATAAAGGGAGGGGAAACCCCTCTTTTGCAACAAGCAAAGCCCATCCCACTGCTCAGCCACTCTTCCAGCTCTTGTCTAACAGGATTCAGGCTGGAACAGAAGTTGAATCATGATGTGACTCACCAAACTTCCAATTCCTCTGCGGTGTCATACCCAGACACATCACTGCTTCTCGAGGAGCTGGTTCCTCTCATCCCTCTCCTCATGACAGCTGAGATCATCAAAACCTCTGGTACAACTGGGAGTGCTAAAGAGCCCCACAACCTGCCCTGAGAAGCATCACAGTCAGTGGTGAGACAGAGGAGATGAGGAATCAATACCCCGGGGCTCTGCGGAGCAACCTCCTGGAGACGGACGGGGAGTTAATGCTGTGTCCCTGTGGCAGGGGGTGATGGATGTGAGGGGCAGGAGATGCTGCTCAGTGACTGAAACAAAGCTTTTATGCCCGTCCTTTCTGTGCTGGGTGTTTGTAGCACAGCACTTCACAGTATTTTTTTAATGCTGGTTCTTAGTTAATCAGGGAAAAATGTCTCTGATCTGAAAAGTGCTTAGTTGGAAGCTCAGTAAAAAGTTGTCAGGAAAAACTCTCCTGAATATCAACAGGTTTTCTCATCTGAAAGTTGAATTTGTTGTGATTTACCCATCATTTGGTATCAGGTGGCAAGTTGGGAGCACAGAATCCCAGAATCCCAGAATCCCAGAACCTCCGGAGTTGGAGGGACCCCCAAGGATCATGGAGT
>NW_016690360.1:766471-770563 GCF_001604755.1 Lepidothrix coronata
TTCCCTGGGTGCTGTCCCTGCTCCCCCAGAGCAGAGCTCAGTCCCTGCCCCTCCTCTGCCCCTGCCCAGGAAGAAGTAATAATCCAAATATTCACAGATGTTTGCTCTTCTTTAACCAGTTAATAAGTGTTCATTCTGGTTGTACAGACAAGCTCAGAGATCTGTATCTTAAAATCAGGACAGCTGATGTAATGGGAATCCCAGGCACACGTGGGAACACTCTGCAGACACATCTTGCTGTGGGCAGAGAATGACCATGGTCTTGAAGGAACAGGAGGAAAGGGAAAAAAGACCAGGCTTTCCAGCTGCACTGGAAATTCAGAGGTTGGTAATGACACAGGTTTGCTCAGGGGTCCTTATTCCTCTTATTAGACTGCACCCCCTTCAAGACAAAATGAACCAGAGAAGCTGTGGCTGCCCCATCCCTGGAAGTGTCCAAGGCCAGGCTGGACAGGGCTTGGAGCAACCTGGGCTAGTGGAAGGTGTCCCTGCTCATGGCTGGGGGTGGGACTGGGTGGGCTTTAAGATCCCTTCCAACCCAAACCATTCTGGGAATAGGGTTTCTCTGTTCAGCTTCTCACCCAGAGGTGCCTCACGCAGCCCCTTCCAGGCTCCTGAAAGTCCCTGTGGCACCACTGGCTGTGGGGGGTCAGTGATGGGATATGGGATTCAGAGGCTCCCATCCCTGTGCAAACTCCATAAACCCCTTGTCCTCGAGCTCTCCTAGGTTTTGTTGTTGTTGTTGAACAAGGTTTTGGGTTTTTGAATAAATTTCAAGGAAGAGTCAAATGGCACACACCACTTCCCCTTTAGGACAAAGCTGCTGGACTGTGCAGGAGGCAGCAGCTCCCTGGACCAAACTCCAGCTGTGACCAGCAACCAGGTGACCCTCAGCACCCTGACCTTTCCATCCTGCTTTTGTGCAAACGCCCCTGTTACAGAGAGCAGTGAGAACACGGAGAGGAGATGGATCAAAATCCATCCTCTGGGTGAGGCAGAGCCACTCAGGGCTCTGACAGCACTCCCAGCCCTGCCTGTGGTCTGTTCCCCTGGTTACAACTCGTCCCTTCTCCCTCCCTGTGCTGTTATCCTCTGCATCTTCCCAAACCACAGTGTGTAATCCCAAAGCAATGCATTATGTAGTGGCACCAGGAATTCCACTTGTTTTGCTGCGTTGGGTCCCAGGAAGGCAGTGGCTGCAGAGGACTCGAAACCAAAGCCACTCTTTGCCTTCATATCTTTGCTACTTATTATAAAGTGCAAGAAGAAAAGCAGCAGAACAAACCCACACCTTGGCTTTTTGCTCCCAAGACCATCGGTGGCAATTAAAAGGAAGTGCAGCTCTCTGCTTCTGGTTGAGCAGGTTTGATGGGTGGCTGAAAAGGAAAAAAGGCAAAAAGCCCACAGTGCTTCACATGCCTCCCTGTCATTTCTCACAGGAGAATGTCCATTAAAAGTCAGAGCCGTGAATTCCCATGTCAGGAGCTCAGCCTGGGCCTGCTGGGTGATGTGCACTGTCTGTGCAGAGGTTGCACGGGGATGCTGGGCACAGGGGCAGCCTGGCTTGTCTAAATATTCCCAGAGACCTGGACAAGCTCTAAGCTGCTCCCTGCACCTGTGTCCTCCCCCCCGGTTGGTATTGTCAAGGGAAAAGTACCCACAAGTGTCAAACACTTTCCAAGCAAGGTTTGAACGCTGTTAATTCTTCATGTGATTCTTTTCATGGGAGAAAAAGAAGGAGGAATGAGCTACTGAGTGAATGTCTTTGACCTCTAAAATACAGCTGGGTGTGCTAGAAGCACATCCTGCCTAAAAAAGAGTGTAAAACTAAGAGCTTTGACTCTTTTTTTTGGCCCATCTCACCCCTCCCGTCCCCCCTTTTCACTGCTCACAACCAGCTCCCCTCCCTGCAGGAGGGTTCTGCAGTTGTGCTTGTTCCCAGACAACCCAGCTCCAGCATGGAGCCCGACTAATAATCCCCCCTGAACTTATTAGCTCAGGTTTTGTGGAGTGTGTGGCCTCTAATGAGGGTGTTCTTCACTGTTGAGGGAGCACTGAACTAATGCCCCCTCGGGGTGGGCTCTCCCAGGCTTCAGACCCCGCTCAGCGTGTGAGGACGTGGATGATTTGTAATGCAGGTCTTTCCACTGCTATTCAGGGAGGTCTCCCCGCTGTTCAGGTTGGTTTACAACAGTTTTTTGAGCTGCTGGGAAAGTTTCAGGGTACTGGAGGGAAGCTGGATTTGTATCACTGTTAAAAAACACACAAAAGAAGTGAAAAAAAGTGCAAATTGGTGCAAAACTCCAGCCTGGATGCTCTGGGGGTGCTGCTTTCTGTAAGAAAGGGTGATACAACCTCGGCACGGCACACGGGAAAAGGATTAAAACCTCGTTTGATGTTTGGTTTTAGGATGGATTTATTGATTTCTGGTTTTGGGGGGTGAATCAGGTGATTGTGGTTTTGAACAACTTCTGTGCCACCTTTTGATATGTGTTTGTTTTTTTCCTGGAAGGAATTCCTGAAACTCGTGTGGGGTCAGAAGCTTGAATGGCCCTACATGGAGAAGATGCCTCAGAGCAGAATCTCTGATCAATCCCTTATGTAGATAAGGACAACGTGGTGATGGTCTAAGAGAGAAAACTGGAGAGCAAAAGAAAGGTCACCTTTTTGATCTCCTGCCTGTTTGGGGCCTCCTCATTGCATTTTTACAGGGAACAAAGGCAAGGTCCTGGCTTTGCTCAGTGGAGCTCAGTTGGGAGTGACAAGGTCCCCAGATCAGGAATCTGGGGTAATTCATGGCTGTGGATGAGGGTCACTTTTAGCAGTGAAGGTACAGAGCCACCACAGGTGATTTTTAAGCTGATTGTCCATTTTTCCAAAGGAATTCTCCTGTTCAAACAGCATTAATTCCAAGCAGTGTGGTGTTTTCCTCGGGAGGTTGGACCACGGCTTTCGAGCCCGGTGTGAGGTGATGGCCCCTCTGCTTTTCCTACCAGTCATTCAAGACTTGAGATGTCAGCTTGGCAGACTTCCACAAACTCTGCCAGGCTTTCCTAGCACAGCTATTTTGGTGTGGAAAGCAAGGCCCACGAAGGCAACTCGCTCCTCGAGGTCCGTGTGGCCGAGCGCGGTGGCACGTGGAGCTCTGGGCTCACAGGAGGGTGGTGACGTTGGCAGGAGCACGATGCCAACATGGTGACACTCCTACAGCCCCATTAATTCACCCAGTGCTCGTGCATGGAGCTGCCTGGCACCTTGCAGAGCACTTTGGTCACCTGGCACGTGAGGTCCAGGCTGGTGTAGATGATGAAACGTCACGTTTTGTGGAGTCTTCTTGAAGTTTGGAAGAGGAAGAACAGTGGGAAGAACCATGTCCTGCTGCTCTGGACTGAGACAGGGGTTTTTTAGCTCAATAGCCTGATTATCTCACTTTCTTCTCTCCTACTGCACTTGTTCTAATGCCTACAGTGACACACAGTGGTGATGGGGTTCTGCTCTGCCAAAGCACTTGCCCTGACATGGGAGGTACAGGACGCTGTGAATGGTGGAAATGGTGACTGCCAAGCTCTCCTTGTAGCTGGATCCACCTGCTGCTGTGACTTGGGCTGCAAACTGCTCCTCAGATGGCCAGATGAGGAAGCTTGGGAGCTTTTTACTTTTCCATCCAATATATTGCTCATTTCCTACTGAGTTCCTTCCCCATCAGCAGAGAACTGCAGGTCCCATAAGCTGATTTGTACCAGAAACGCCACACTCAAATCCTCTTTATTTTCTGTGACAATGCAATATTTTTCATCCCTGTGTAAGCAGCCACTGAAATAAAAGTCCACTTTTGGCTATTGGATTTCCCCTGGTCCTCATGCTCCCGTTGTGTCAGAGAGCCCAGCAGGCAAGTGTGGCTCCCTTGGTCCTTAGGAGAACATTCTTCATTGTCACCAGGTGTGTTCACCTTTCCCCTCCAGGTGCTGTGTTTGTAGATGGCAGTTTTCACCAGGATTATTCCACTGCTCCATTTCTGAAGATTTTTGGATTTTTTTTCACTTGCTTTGAGAAGGAAAACGATCAGATGATGAGAACTCTTGGGCTGTCTTC
>NW_016690360.1:773617-780755 GCF_001604755.1 Lepidothrix coronata
TTGGGGGAGCCCGAGGTCGGTGATTTGGGGGAGCCCGAGGTCGGTGATTTGGGGGAGCCCGAGGTCGGTGCTTTGGGCAGCCCGAGGTCGGTGCTTTGGGCAGCCCGAGGTCGGTGCTTTGGAAGCCCGAGTTTCCCGGTGGAGGCAGGAGGAGGATCCGCAGCCCTTGCGGTACCTGCCCGCGGCTCCCGCCGGGGCTCCGGCTTTGCTGCCGTGTTCCGACTGCAGTGGCCTCTTCGAGGGCCAAATCCAGCCCTCCTCGGGATCATCCAGCTCCTTCGGCTGGATGAACCTCCGAGGGCAGGAATTAGCCTTTTGTCTGGAAGTTTGCATTCATATTTTGCGGTGTTTACTTGTGTTGGAGCCATATATTTCATTTCTCTGTGTGCACGCAGGTTATTTATAGGTTTTTCCCCTGACTGTTTAGGGAAGGATCTGCAAAAAAGTTTACCCCAATTAACTGTGGGAGCTGAGGGTGGGCAGCACATGAAATAAAATGCTCATTTTATATAAACAACCCCTTGAGGCTTCCTAGAAAGAGAACTTGTGAAGGTCTAACCTGACAGAGGAAGAGTAACCAAAACTTAACGTGAAGTCTGTGCCCCCCTTCCCAAAATCAGATAATTTTTAATTAAGAGTTTGATATGGAGGCGTGTGCAGGAGAATGGGATTAAAATCTGGAGCCAGTAGGAGGGGAATATCCCTCTGCACCTGGTTTTGGTGGGGCTGGGAGCACCTCGTGTCCCCTGACCTCCCGCTCTGCCAGAAAACACAAATCCAAGTGCTGCCGGGTGCTGGCAACCCCCAGCCTCGTGCTTTGGGATGGAAAGAACACTGCTCTTTCCCAAACCTTCCTCTCCCTGGTCCTGAGGCCGCTGGTCCTGTGGGACTGTGGTTTCTCCCTGTTTTCCACGTCGTACTGGGGAAGGAGCGTGTCCATCGCTACTTTATTTTTCTTTTCCTTTTAGAGATTGCAATTCTTCCAGCTGCAACAAAATGGGTATGTGTGTGGGGGGGGGGGTTGGTCTTTATTCCTTGCTCCTTTGGATGAGCCTGTGTGCCTGGATCTCTGCACAGCAGTACCACGTGCTGCTCCTCTCCAGCCCCAAGCTTTCGCTCTGCTGGGAATGGAAAACATTTTGGATGAGAAACCTCCCCAAAAAAGCCCGAATGGGTGGTAACTAAGGAGGGAGAGGATGGGAAGGGTTTTTTTTTAACTCTCAAAGTGTCTCCTGTGTAGGGCACGGGCTTCTGCTGTGCCACAAACCCCTCTGAGCATTGCCCAGCCCAAACCCTCCAACCCAGCCCAAACCCTCCTCCAGCAGCCTGAGCAGGACACAGTGGATTTTGGCTCAGGGGGCTTCTGTGCAGAGCTGGGGGCATCTGAGTCCTGCCAGGAGTTGCTCTGTTAGGAAATCTCCCATCTTAGGACTGGTGGGAGTTGGTGGCTCTGCTTCACTGACGTTTATCCTTTCATCACCTCCTGAGAAAGGGAAATGAAGCTGTTGTCCTGCCAGGCACCAGAGTTTGGCTCGTGCTTGGGAAGGATGCTGGGCATTACTTTCCTTGTAAGGGATACCGTTAATTATTTTGCTTGAAACAGTTGTAAACTCTTATAAACATGTATAAACATGCAAGGTTGTGGCTTCCAAATGGCTCTCCAGCATCTTGGCCCTTTCCTGGTGATGATTGTGGCTGGCCTGTCATGGAAATGGGGATATTTGCTGGGAATTGAGGTGGCTGCTGATGGGTCAAGGAGTTTTATGGAGCCCTGGAGGAGCCTCCTGGGTCAGAGTGATTAAAAGCCTCCTCCTCAGGTGCACTTTGATTCTGGATTTCCACCTGGGCCAGCAGTTCCCAGAAATGTATCTCTGTTCACAGTGTGGAGCTGGTGAGGAAGGGATCAGTGCCAGGAGAGCAGGAACACACTATTGACATAAACCCATAATTTTTAATTGCACTAGCTGTGAGTGAATCTTTCTGCCTCGTGCTGGTAGGAGCACAAACAACTCCAGATATTTTGGGGGGCTAAAAAATTATCTCTTTTCTCCACGTGCAGCTGAATCTGTGTAGTTAATGCAGATGTACAATGTGGGATACAGGGACTCACCAAGGACCAGCAAAGCCCAGCTCGGATTTAGTTGCCTCCTTAAAGGTGTGTGTTGTCATCTGAAAAGGATCTTCAGAAATATTTCAGAGGGCTGGTGGTTGCTCACCCATGTTTAACCATATTTCTGACCTTACTGCAAAGGGGATGTCGAGATTCACCCAAATCTCTTCATTTAGGGCTTTAAAAAGCTCAGAAACTTTATGCCAAGAATGGAAACATCCCAGCTCTGTAAGCTGTGGATTTGCTCCGCTCTGATCTCGGTGGTTCCCTGAGGTGGGGGGGACCAGCATGGCCTTTTTTGTTCCTGTTTAACCTTTCTGTGTCTTACTTTTTCTTCTGTCTGGGAAACAGGGAGGAGGGAGGGGGAGCTGCTTGGCCAAGATCTCAGTGTGAGTCCCTGGCAGATTGAAAATACAAGTAATAAGTTTTGACTCTAAGCTCCAACTGCAGACAGCAGCACTCGCTGGGGTCGGGTTTTGGTTTTTTTTTTTTAGTTCATTATTTGCTGGGTGGACTCTGGTGCTGTAGGGAAATGCAGGGGGAAACATATTTTCCTGGGTAGGTAATCCCTGGAGCTCCATGTAAATTTTTGCACTCCTGGGGGAGTGGCTGCTCTGGTGGGGGTGAATGTCCCAACTGGCTGCTCGTTCTGGGGACGGGATGATTTAGGGAGGCACGGTGCACGTGCTGTGGCCAGTTTGGTCTCTCAGGGGGCTGTGTGTGCAAACCCTCATGTCCAGGGCCATGGGATGCTGCTGGAATCCCCAGGGAGCCCAGAAATAGCTGCTGGGATGGTCCCCAGGAGGAGCCCAGCTGCTGGTCCCAGCCTAGGGCTGGATGGGATGTTGTGACCCAGGATGCCCCAATGACCCCGACCCTAATCCTGGTTGATCTGCAGCTGGGAGAGGAGGATCCCACAGCCCTGCTGCTCCAGGCTCATGGGATTCAAGTCCTTCAGATGGGTTTTCCAGCCCCGGAACAGCCCAGATTCCCAGTGCAGCACAGAGACATTGTCCTTCCCGCGCTTCCCCTCGAGCCACCCCGTGGCTCCGGCAGCTCCTGCCCTGGGACGTGTGGGGACCTGGGAGAGGAGCTTGGACAATAAATGCCATGGAGGAGAAAACCACGGGGGTCTGGAGCATCTCCTGCCTCCCTGGAGGGAGGACTGAGGGCTCTGCTGACTCACAGCCCCGGGCTGGGGGGCTGCCAATGAGTAAAGGCTGAAGTAACAAGTGATGCGCTGGAAATAAGTCACTCCAGAAGAGATGACTCTTAAAGCAGCAGAGAGAGAGGCGAGTGCTGCTCGTGGGGATGGCAGGGGTGATTGCAGAGTCCTTGAAAACCCTTCTCAGATCCAAACAAACCTTCTTACCCGCTTTTGGTTTTAGTTGTCTGTGGAGTTGAAGCGTATTTTTTACATCACGGTGCTTTTTACCTCAGTAGTGTTCCTGCTGAAGGATGGCTTTGAAAACAAAAAAAAAAAGGTCTGGGTGTTTGGAACAACCAAAGGAAAAATTGAATTTTACACGGAATTTTAGAAATGCTCAAGTGCAAAAGAGCAGGTTTTGGGACAGGCTCAGCTGCACAAGCATCATCCCAGTCCCAGGCCCTCTAACTCTCGTCCATCCCATGGTTTCCAAGGCATTTCCAATCCCCACCAGCCAATTCCCCTTTACCTGTGTGTCTTAGTCCATGAAAACAAAATTTTTCATCCCTTTTCTTGTGTGCTGTGGCCTTTACCTGGTTCTGTACTGCTTTCCAGAGTCCCTGCAACCCTGTCCTTCGCAGGCATCTTCATAATCACCCCAGTTTTGGAGCCACTTTTTGGTTGCTTGGACTCATATTTTCAATTTTTTTTCTCCCTGTGGTTCTGGCACCAGACTGAATTTCATGGGAGAACGAAAATCACTGAGACAAACAGATTGTTTTGTTGTTAATGGCTGTTCAGAAGCAGCTTGGCCAGGTTTCTCCTGCAAACTCCTTGCTGCAGGGAATCCGTGGCAAGGAAGGAATTCTCCAGACAATCCCGGGATGTCCCCGGCAAGCACAACATCAACCTCAGGGATAGTTTGATTATAGCCTTGATTGAAACTTTGATTAATTCATTGGACAGTAATTCTATGCAGGGAAAAAAAAGCTCTGCTACCTGGCAAGTGGAGGAGATGTGTGTGCACCCAGGGAAATGTTTGGAGTGGCTTTGTGTCCCCAGACAAGAGACACAAGGGAATGCCAAGGGAAAGTGGGGAGGGAACGGGGCAGGGGGTGAACATGGGCTGGGGAGTTGGCAGGGTACTTAAATAAATAAGAATTTATTAATTAAATAAATAAGAATAAATTAAAATTTAAAACAATATTTTTTAAACTAATGTAATTAATAAAATATTAAATTGATTTAATAAGAATGAAATAAATAGGAATTTGTTTATTTAAATAAATGTTTATTTAAATAAATGTTTATTTAAATAAATAAGTATTTATTTAAGTAAACAAGTATTTATATAAATGAATAAGTATTTATATAAATAAATAAATTTACACCTTTAAATAAATAAGGTCACTAATAGACATTATTATAGCCAAATGAGTTGTCTTTTGGAATGTTGAACCTGGCTTGGTTTACAGTGAGAGCAAGAGGTGTTTCTCAGCTGGGGCAGAAATTAAATCACTTTACCCCTCAGTTACATTGGATTGAGCACGAGTGGGATTTAGTTTTCCTTTGGGAAGCCATGGGGACCTGGAAGTGAGAGTCCTGTGGAAGGTTTTGCTCCTGAATTGCACGGAATGGGGGATTATTTGCCTTCCTCCATCCCTGCTCAGGTGCCCATGCAGGGAGGGCACGGACACGACCTCCCAGAGCAGGGGGTGGCTGATGGTTGGGTTGGTGCTACCCAAGGTCTCCTTGGGGTTTACAGGCAGGTTTAGAGACAAAAGACTTCTTGTTTTTTGTTTTTACAGAAATATTCACCTTCTGAGGCAAAAATGTTGTTCCTTGGCTTGAGCTCCTCGCTGGCACCTCAGCAGATGCCAGAGCTGGGGGGTTTGGTGGCACCAGCCCAGCCGTGCTGCTGGGGCAGGGTCCAGCTCCCAGAACCTGCTCCTGGGGGAGACTTCAGGGTGTTCCACCATTTAGATGGTAAAATATCATCACTTTATCATCACCCAGATGACAACAGCAGAGAGGAGATGCCTGTCAGGGAATGGTAACCCCAGCAAGGAGGTGTCACTGTGCAGGGGCAGAGACCCTGGGCAGTCCAGAGTGGGCACTGTGCCAGGCTGAGGGTGGGCTTTGCTCGTGGGGGGCTCTGGGGAGGAGCTCCAGGCTCCTTTCACTTCCTATTGTAATTCCATGCTCCAATTCCAACCCCCCTCTGTCAGCTGGCAGGGATGGATAATACGAGTAACCAGCACCATGTAAATAACACCAGCACTCACCAACATCCTGGAAAACTTCCATGGGGAATACCAGGGAGGCAACTAAATTCCCAGAATAAATGATTTAGCTGGAGTTTGCCTTATCAATGAACAGAGAAATGCAACAAGTGACGGGAAAGCTGCATAAAATCTCTGCCAATTGTAGGCCTGCACCCGGCAGGACCCAAATTCCTTCTGCCCTTGGAATTTTGGGGTGCAATGGGGGCCTGTTCCCTCCTGGGTAAATCATGGCTCTGGCACTGCCTTGCACTTCCCAGAGCTGTCTCCTGGTGTGATGTGATCACTCAGGAATATTTTGCAGATCATATGATAACCCTCAGCTCAGGAGGACTCTGAGGAAGCTGCAATGAGTCCACATCCAGTTATTCTTAGCCTGTATCCATAGTTATCCTGTGCTTTGTTTTGGGATGCTCTGTATGCTTTAAAGCCATGAACCCACCCCTGAGCAGCCAGTTCCTCACAGAGCTTGGGGAAAGTGAAAATCAAGAGGGTAATTTTCCCATCTAACTGCACAGAACAGGTTTCTGTTGCTCCTGTTGCTATTTCTGTCAGTGTTTATCCATTTTTTTCTCTCAGTCACTTGGATTTTGCTCAGTGTTTGCCACTGCAAAAGCTGCTCAGGGACTCGTGCTGTCTGTGCAAGCAGGTCAGAAATGCATCTCAGGCAAAAAAAATCTTTGATTATGAACAAACTTTTGTGGTTCTCCCCGAGTGAATAACCATCAAAGGGACTTGGGGCTCCGGAGCAAACTGCCGAGGTGGAGGAGGGGGAGGACTCCTGCATTAATATCCCATCGAGTTGGGAAGTTAAGCAAGGCAAAGATGGAATAAGGAAGCGGGAGGTTGAATGTGTAATCACAACCCCCCTTTGTCTGCGGGGTGTTTGTGAGAGAAACTGCAATCTTGTGTCATTTACGACTTTCAATAAATAGATATTTAAGATAAGCTCGATCATGTAATTAAGGACTTCTGACACATGGCCAGATGCTCTGTCTTTATGTTCGTGTAAATGAGAGCAGGGGGTGGCTCTGCCCCACTCTGCCTGTGCTCCAATACCCAAAAACACAGCTCTTTGTCCTGATGGAACCGCATTTGCTGCATCTCATGGGAGGGAGGGATGTTTGGGACCGTCCCCTCCCTGGGGAAACTGGAAATTGTGGTGATCTAATGGGCTAAAGGGAACTAAATATGTTGTTGCCACTGTCTATTAAAGGTGTGCCCTCGAGCAGGAGTGTTGCCTGTTTTCCCAGTGTTTTGGGAAGGAAATTCAAGCTGCCCAAGGGATGGGGGTGACCGTCCCTGGGGGTGACTCTGAGCTTTGGGGGTCGGGGCTGAGCTTTGCTCTGGGTGGGGCCAAACCTTTGGGGGCTGAGCCCAAGATCTGGAGCAGGTGAGGGGCTCCCAGAATCACACAATCAATTAGGGGGAAAAGCCCTCCCAGCCCATGGATCCCCCTGTGCCCGATGCCCACCTTGTCCCCCAGCCCAGGGGGATCCATGGGCTGGGAGGGCTTTTCCCCCTAATTGATTGTGTGATTCTGGGAGCCCCTCACCTGCTCCAGATCTTGGGCTCAGCCCCCAAAGGTTTGGCCCCACC
>NW_016690360.1:780896-793124 GCF_001604755.1 Lepidothrix coronata
GAGCCCGACCCCCCCCGGCTCCCCCCTCCTGTCAGGGGGTTGCAGAGCCAGAAGGTCCCCCCTGAGCCTCCTTTTCTCCAGGCTGAGCCCCCCCAGCTCCCTCAGCTGCTCCTGCTGCTCCAGCCCCTTCCCAGGACACCTCCAGCCCCTCCATGTCCTTCTTGTCATGAAGGGGCCAGAACTGCCCCTTCCCAGGTCTCACCCCCCTTCCCGTGCCTTGCCAGGGAAGCGTTTGCAGGGTCGGAGCAGGACCCAGAGCACACAACTCATGGACAGTTGTGCTCTGGGGGGGTTTGGAGCCCAGCTGGACCCACCAGGGAGGACTGAAAGAGCAGAAGTGCTCCTTGCAGCTCCACCTCTGCAGCTCAGCGGGGTGGGGAGTTCACTTGAGGTATCGTGAGGCTTGGTCATGGGCCTTGCAAAAAATCTGCTTGAGTGGGGATAATTCTGGGCTGCAAAGAACTATATATATTGATACATATGTGTGTATCTTTAGACTATATATATAAATATATATTATATATATATAATATATGTGATATATATTATATTATGTTTATATTTAATATAAACATATATTATTATTATATTTATTATATATAAACATATATTATATATAATACATTATATATGTAATATATATAATATATGTCTATATTATATATGTACTATAATTATATATATAAAATACCTGTTATATATATAAAATACATGTTTTTTTATATATATGTACATACATATATATATATATAAAAATATAGAATTATACAGATGAGAATGGAACCCATCCTGCCCCCCTGGAAGAGCTCTCCTGGCCCTTGTGTGTTCCAGGACCCCCTGGAATACTGAAGTGTTGCTCAAGTGCCTGTGTGGGTCATGGGGTCTTGTACTGAGCTTTTCCAGCACCACGTGGGCACCATGGATTTGAAATCCCTTCGTGCTGGCAAATGGGTGCAATCCCAAAAAGAGCATGAGAGGGAAAACCCTGTTTTGGTGCTGCAGTGCTGGAAGGGAGGAGAGGAAAGCTGAGTTTGTTGGGTTTATATATGTTGTCTACTTTGCTTTAACGAGGTGGAATTATTACATCAAGTTTTTGTGTGATTTCCTGTGGGAACTTTTTTCCTTTTCTTTCATTAAAGAAGACAGAGAGAGTTCTTGGTGCTTTCCCTTATGGCATCCACTCCTCCCAGACTTATGCCAAGAGAAATCATCTGTAAAGTAGAAATCATCAGTATTTGTAGACTTGGGACTGACTTGGACTTTTAGTGTTGCAAGCCAAATATTTTACTCCAGTTCCCATGTTTGCACCATATTAAAACCTGTGAAATGGTACAACCAGCTCCCAACAAACAACCCCACTTGCTTGGGGGGAAATGTTTTTTAGCAGCCTAAACCTTTTAAAACCTTAAAGCTGCATAAGCAGCTTAAACCAATCTAAAGCCTTAGATCATTTTAAACAGCTTGTGCCAATATAAGGACTTAGATTATCTTAAATAGCTTAAACAGATCTAGAGCTTTAGGGAAAGAATTTGGCCAGATTTGGCTGATGGTTTGATTTGGTTAATTTGGATGTCACAGGTAACACTGGTCACCACTGGGTGACTCTGCCCAACCACTCCTTGCTTGAAGACACCCTAATTTTGGGACTTTTACACTTTGGATATTTGACACTTTGACATGTGAACATGGAAGTAAAATGTGAATCTAACCCTGCCCTCATGCTTAGATTGGGATCATCTGTAACTCCTCTCCGTGGCCCTGGGTTATTTTGTCTAAATACATATTTAATTTAGAGGAGAACATTAATTCTATTACAGCAGTTGAGGATTTTCAAAGAATCCTGAGCACCTGAACTGCCCTTTGGAGTCTGGATTCCTGTAAATTGCTTATATAGCTTTGAAAATCCCATCTTAAGATGTGGTGGCTTAATTAAACCTCTTAAAAATCTACATAAACAGGGGAATGAGTTCAAACTATGACTTGGGTTCACTTGGCCATTCTCTGCTTCCCACGTGCTCCTCACCACCACATCCTCCTGGTGTCAGTGGAGGGTTTGATTCTTCGGGCTTCTTGTGCTAAATAATTCAGGTTCAAAGATTTGGGAGGGTTTGTTTATTCTGAAATTAGATTAGGGGGAGTTTTACTTCCACCCCAGCCCTGAAGAGTTCTTTGCCTCCCATTAACACACAGAGACCCTGAAGCTTCTCTGGAAGCTGGAGGAGCAGCAGCCCCAGGAATATTTTCTCCAGGAGATACACAGATAATAACAATAACACCACAGCTGGGAGAAGGCACCAGCAGGGAAATTTTCTGCTTGAACTCCTCAGCTGAGGAAAGGAGCTGCTGCATTTCCCTCCTGCTGAACTCGGGGATGGGATTTGGAGCCCTCAGGAGCTTCTGCTCCTCCTCACCTGAGCTGCAGATCCTGGGGCAGAAAAAGAGCCTTTGGGCAGGTTGGGCTGAGATGTTGCTCCAGTCCCACTAATTTCCTCCCTGCTTTGGTCACACAGAGTGGAATTGAATTTTATTATGAGCACCAGGGACAAGGGAGTTTCTATAAAAACGAGGGGGTTTTGTGGTGGTGCATGAAAATGAGTGTGAACCTTCTAGTTACTGTAGAGCAGCTGTAGGAACTGTTCTGGTTACTCTGGTACTGGGTGTGGTGAGGATTGGAACCAAACAAAATCAATTAGAGGTGAAGATCATGGAATCACAGACTGGGAAGAGGGACCTTAAAGTTCATCTCATTCCACCCCCTGCCATGGGCAGGGACACTTCCACTAGCCCAGGTTGCTCCAAGCCCCTTCCAGCCTGGCCTTGGACACTCCCAGGGATCCAGGGGCAGCCACAGCTTCTCTGGGCAACCTGTGCCAGGGCCTCCCCACCCTCCCAGCCAACAATTCCTTCCCAATATCCCATCTCTCCCTGCCCTCTGGCAGTGGGAAGCCATTCCCTGTGTCCTGTCCCTCCATGCCTTGTCCCCAGTCCCTCTCCAGCTCTCCTGGAGCCCCTTTAGGCCCTGCCAGGGGCTCTCAGCTCTCCCTGGAGCCTTCTCTTCTCCAGGGGAACCCCCCCAGCTCTCCCAGCCTGGCTCCAGAGCAGAGGGGCTCCAGCCCTGGAGCATCTCCGGGGCCTCCTCTGGACTCTCTCCAGCAGCTCCACGTCCCTGTGCTGTTGTTCCCAGGTCTGGGGCAGCTCTGCAGGGGGGTCTCACCTGAGGGGGCAGAGGGGCAGAATCCCCCCCTCCCTGCTGCCTGTGGGATGAACTTGGCCCAATGTGCTCACCTGGAGCAGAGTTTGGCCTCCTGAGCTCTTCCATGTGCAATATCCCCCTTCCAGCCTGTCCTGTGTATTGGCAGAACAAACAGACACAGGTCTCTGGCATCACACAGAAACAGAATTTTAGGACTTTCACATCTAAGAACTGTTTTAACCTGTGAGAAACTTTAGAAAACGAAAGGAAAGTTTGAGTTTCATTTTCAGATCCAGGGGCTTGGGTGTTCCATCCCCACACAGGTTCCTCACAGCGCAGCTGCTCATAAGTTCTGGTCTCCTGAATTTTATTCACTTAATAAATTAATGTATTTATTATTCATAGAAATAGTAGGTGAGTGCTCTCTTGGAGGTGAATTGCTTGCTTTCAGCCTGGCAGGCTCTGTATTCTCTGCTAGATTTTATCATTCATACTTAGAAGTTGAATGGTACTTTGATATTGTGAGAATATTTAATTGAAAAATCTGGGATTTTACAAAAAAACCCTGTATTTTTTTTCAGAAGTAAATTAAAAAAAAAAACAAACCAATATAAACTACACCCAGAAATACCTGGGAGTTGCACAGAGCTGGAGATTTCAGTCCCAGCCTGGCTCCCTGAACAGCTCACTGAGGGTGCAGCTCTCCAGTACTAAGTAAGGAAGTTCCTTTCCTTTCTTAGAACATCCACCCCAAGGAGTTCAGGATTAAGTTTACTAGAAATGTAAACTCGTTGCAGCTGAATAAACCACAGCTGAACCCAGGCAGGGAGCAGAGCAGCCTTTTAAATCTCTTTTAAATCCGATTTTCTTTCCTTTCTCACTGATTTCCCTTACCTGGGGCCAGGATGGGGTTGTCTCTGCAGACACCCCAGAACTGAGCACCTTTGCACTTCCAGTTTGGTGCCCTGGTCTGCTCTGGACACTGTTGGGCTTTCTCCTCTTGCTCCTGTGCTGGGCAGGAGCCAGTGCTGGTTTTGAGGCTGGATGGTGCATTTTTCCCTCCTGCGGAACCACAGAGCACCAACTTCCCACTCCTGACACTGGTGCAGGGAATTCTCATTCAGTTCAGTCACTTTTACCTGTTTTACTCCTGGTTTGCTGGAAGTCCAGAGTGTTCTGAGCTCCACAGACCCCTGAGTGGAGGCTCAAAGCAAAAGTGAAGCTGGTGGAGGTAACGACGGCGTGTGGAGGATTCAGAGGAGCCCGAGGGCAGAGCTCAGGGGGGGCTGCAGCTTCCTCAGAGGGGCAGGGACTGAGCTCTGCTCTGGGGGAGCAGGGACAGCACCCAGGGAACGGCTGGAGCTGTGTCAGGGCAGGCTCAGGGTGGATCTCAGGCAAAGGTTCTTCCCCCAGAGGCTGGTTGGGCACTGCCCAGGCTCCCCAGGGCAGTGGGCACAGCCCCAAGGCTGCCAGAGCTGCAGGAGGGTTTGGCTGATCCTCTGGGGCACAGGGGGGGACTCTTGGGGCTGGGCCTGTGCAGGGCTGAGGGTTGGACTCCGTGATCCTTGGGGGTCCCTTCCAGCTCAGCACATTCTATGACTCCACAGTTTTAGGTAACCCCTGTAGCAGCATCTCACACTCAGCTCCACCCATGCTGTAGTCTGCAGAAACAAGAAAGAAAACATTTCCTAAAGTCAGTATTAATAGAAAAACAAGGGAAAAAGCTTTTTTTTCCTTCCCCCTGCCACGTTTGCAGTCCCCTCTCCCCCTGGCAGCTCTCCCAGCTGCAGGAATCACTGTGCCATGTGCAGCAGGAACCTGAGGATGAGGATGGGCAGAGCCTGGGCAGAGGGGTCTGCAGAACCCTCCCTGGCACTGCATCCCAGAGAGAACAGCAATGAGCTGTTTGTTCCACTGCTGGAAATGGGAATAGGCACCAAACGGTGCCAAAGCAAGAATTAAATGGATTTAATACAGAGAGGGCAGTGCTTGGGGTGGTCTCTGGCAGCCCCTGTGACCCCTTTGGATTTCCTGGGGGTCATTGTGCTGCCAGGCAGGACCCTGAGCCTGGGATGAAATGCAGGGGGACTGGGAACACGAGGAAGAACTTCCTCCCTTTGCAGTGACTGAGCACTGAACAGGCTGCCCAGATCTTCCTCCCTGGGCATATTCCAGAACTGTCTGGATGCAGTCCTGTGGGATCTAGGACGACCCTGCTTGAGCAGGGAGGTGGGACAAGATGACCCACTGTGGTCCCTTCCAACTTGCCCCATTCTGTGATTCTGAGTGTGTTCAATTCTGCATCGGCCACTGGGACGCAGAGAGTAATTCAGAATATTCTCCGAACACCAGCTGCCTGATGAAGCCAGTCAAGGTGAGAGGCTTCCAAATTTCCTGTCTCCCCAGCCTGTTCACACATCTGCAGACCCCAGCAGTGCAAAGCAGTGGGTGTTAATCCACCCAGCAACTGTGCCTTCCTTGGAAGGGGCCGCGATTTCCGAAAGCATCGCCCTCCAGGCCAGCATTCCAGCATGTGCCTGCCTGCAAGAGTGTGTTTAACTGCCATCCTGGATCAGGTTGTACTTAAGCACGTTCCTAAATGTTTTTCTGAGTCAAGCCCAGTGCTGGCATCCTGCAGTTTGCACCTCCATGGGGTTGATCCCTTCAGAGCTGGACTCGATGATCCTGGTGGGTCCCTCCCAGCTCAGCATGTCCTGTGATCTGACCTGTGTGAAGAGCTGCCGGTGGTGCAGGTGTGATCCCAGCCCTTTGGAGCAGGGATGGGTGCTGGGAGAGCTCCTGCAGCGTGGAAGGAGGGCTGTGGCTCCCTGGTAGAGATCTGGGTTATTGGATGGGGTGAACTGGGGACTGTGCAGCAGATTGGTGACATCGGTGGATTTGGGAGAGGATTAACGAGCCTTTGCAGCTCTCAGGGACTCGCTGGAACTCCTGAGCCTCGTTTGCTTGGGGACTCGGCAGCTCTGGGCTTCCTTCAGACTCCCTGGAAAGCTGGGAAGTGTCTGTGAGCAGCCAGGAATGGTCAGGGGGGGAGTGTGTGTTCAAATGAAATGTGGGAGATGCTTCACCTGCAATCCTGGGGCAGTTTTGGGCACCACAGTATAAGGAAGATATGAAGCCATTTGAGACTGTCCAAAGGAGGGCAATGAAGAGGGGGAAGAGCCATTCCCTGTGTCCTGTCCCTCCATCCCTTGCACTGATGCCACATCCAGTCTCACCTTAAACACCTCCAGGGATGGTGACTCCACCCCTGCCTGGGCAGCCCATTCCAAGGGCTGATCAGCCTCTCTGGAAAGAATTTCCTCCTCATGTCCAACCTGGATATTTGGGACACAAGCTCCACACACGGGTATGGGGAGCTGGGAGGGAAAGGGCTGCTTGGACACAGGAATTCAATTTGCTTATTGGAAAATTAGAGACGAGGGCAGCTCCTCTGGGACTGTATTACTGGCAAATAATGTCCCTCTGCCCTGCATTACAGGGTCAATAATTAAAAGGTTGTGGGTGCCTCCCTAAGGGAAGCCTGCAAAGACAGGAGCTGGCAGACAACAGGCCACTTCTACTGGATCAGAACAGGCAGAATGTCATTTGGACTCAATGATTTCAGAGGTCTTTTCCTACCTGCGATTTTATTTCACGTCCAGGGTGTTCACCTGGAGAAGAGAAGGCTCCAGGGAAACCTGAGAGCCCCTGGCAGGGCCTAAAGGGGCTCCAGGAGAGCTGGAGAGGGACTGGGGACATGGGATGGAGGGACAGGACACAGGGAATGGCTTCCCACTGCCAGAGGGCAGGGATAGATGGGATATTGGGAAGGAATTGTTCCCTGTGAGGGTGGTAAGGCCCTGGCACAGGTTGCCCAGAGAAGCTGTGGCTGCCCCTGGATCCCTGGAAGTGTCCAAGGCCAGGCTGGACAGGTCTTGGAGCAACCTGGGCTAGTGGAGGGTGTCCCTGCCCATGGCAGGGGGTGGATATAGTTGGTCTTTAAATCCCTTCCAACCCAAACCATTCCATGATTCCAGGACTGGCAGAGCTGAGGTGTGAGAGGATCCCCAGTTCCTGCTGCTGGGGGTGAGGACCCTAAGGAGATGGTTTTGGTGGGGTTTAGTGTCTCTGTGTAATGGCCAAGGCACCCTGGCAGCAGAAGTTGATTTTCAGGGATATTTCCTAAACTCTTCCACCCCACTGGTTGTGCTCACATTTGTGACACCCGTGTGAGAAAAGCCAGAGTGAAAACACAACAATTATTGTTGAGTTGGCAGAGTGAGAAGAGTGTTTCATGCCTTGGAATTGTGCACAGACATGGCTGTGTTCTTAGGGTGGCTTTGCAGCCCATCCAGGAGTGGTCACAGAGAACTCCTCACTCCCACAAAACAAAACTTCAGGAGCCACGAGGAGTCAAAAAGAAAAAGAAACGGGCAGGGGTCCCGAGGTAACAAATAGTGGGACATTCAGGGAAGAGAGATGAGCGTGGGGAAGGGTGGAGCAGGATGGGCCTCTGCAGAATGGAAAATAGAAACCTCCTGGGTTATCTCAGAACATTTTCTAGGGAATATAAAAAGCAAAAAAAGTTGCATTTCCTGAAAACTGCATATTCCAAGGAAGAGGTTTTGCCCATTTGGCCTCTGTGTTACCCTGCCCATAAATATGCTTTTAACTTGGATTTTCATCGAAATACCAATGTTCCTTTAAAACTTGCATTATCTGGGCAACTTTCCTCTGATTCCACAACCAATTGTCGCTTGATTTTCCATCCCATGTCCTATAACCCTAAATACTGCTGCTTATCCTGAAAATTCTGTAGTTTCCTGGTACCTTCCCGTGCTCTTTTACTTTTGTGACAGTGTTTGCTAGTGGAGAATAGCACTTAAAAAAATAAATAATAAAAAACCCAACTCTTTTCTTTTAATTTTCTAATAGTGTTTCCATCATATCCCACTTTTTCCTCATTTACCTTTGCAAAGTGAGCTGATGACTTGCCAGAGCAGAATGCTGTATGTGTAATATTTATTTATACAAACTATGAAATATACATTTTGTATATTTTATATATATAAATTTATATATTTTATATATATATATATAAAAATTTATGTAAAATGTACGTACATTTTATACAGAAATTATAAGGCTGCAACAAAGGAAAGCAGAAATTTTTAATTTCTTGCTGGAACATCCAGAAATTCACTGTATTTTTGGGCTGGAGGTATTAGTTTTCCAGAAGAAACAACAGCAACAGGCTTGTTGCAAGAGACAGTTCTGAAGAAGTGGTTGTGGCTTTTTAGCAGCATTCAAACCAGGTTATAAATATATATATATATTTTAAATACAATTACTTTGCTCTGGCATCCAAATTACCCTGAGCGTGTTCTCCTGGCCCCACCTCATTGCTGAAGGGTGTTTTTGGAGGGAGCAACACCCTCCCTGTAAGTGCAGCACTTGGGGCAGCAATTCCAGGTTTTCCTGGGATGCAAACAGTGGAGCCCGAGGGCTTGGTGGTGCCCTGTGCCAGCGGGCACAAACCTCCTTCCTGGCACGTGGCTCTTGAGCATCTGCAGGACTAACGCTGGAAAAACAGCCCCAAGGAAAACCCCTTTCCTCCCTCTTTCTCTTTTATTTTTTTTTTTTAATTTTAATTTGATTTTTTGGCGCCCCGAGCTGAGCTTTGCAGGACAAAAGCCTTCGCTCTGCCCTGCGCGGTTTGTTTCGTGTCCCTGGGTTACCAACACCCGCCGGTTCACCGCTGTGAACGGAGCATCCTCCCGGGGACACGGGACAGCCCTTAAAACAACCCCCGTGCCCGGGGGGAGCCTTGGAACGTGGCTGCGACCACCCAGCAACCACCCAACAACCACCCAGCAACCACCCAACAACCACCCAGCAACCACCCAGCAACCACCCACCAACCACCCACCAACCACCCAACAACCACCCAACAACCCCCCAGCCCACGGGACCAAACTCCAGCTGCCCACTCGTGACCCCGAGGGGTCCATGGAAGGTGCCCCCGGGCCGGTTGTATCTGTTCAGGCTGTTCGGGGAGGGATGGGGGGGTTTTGTTCTCCTCCTCTCCTTCCTCCTTCCCCTCCCTGGTTTCCATCCCGGTGCCCCTTGGCTGGCTCTGTGCCTGCACACGGGGCTGCCCTTGGCTTCCCTTGGCTGGGCAGCAGCAGGAGGTGCCACCTGCCCCCACCCCTTTGGGGCTGCCCAGGACACACTGCCCTGCTGCCCAGGGCTCCTGCCTTCCTTCTCTCTTCTCTCTCTTCTCTCTCTTCTTTCTCTTCTTTCTCTTCTCTCTCTTCTCTCTCTTCTCTCTCTTCTTTCTCTTCTTTCTCTTCTCTCTCTTCTCTCTCTTCTCTCTCTTCTCTTTCTCTTTTCTCTCTCTTTTTCTCTATTTCTCTCTCTTTTCTCTCTTTCTCTCTCTTTTCTCTCTCTCTCTTTTCTCTCTTTCTCTCTCTTTCTCTCTCTTCTCTCTCTTTCTCTCTCTTTCTCTCTCTTCTCTCTCTTTCTCTCTCTTTCTCTCTCTCTTTCTCTCTCTTTTCTCTCTTTCTCTTTCTCTTTCTCTTTCTCTTTCTCTTTCTCTTTCTCTTTCTCTTTCTCTTTCTCTTTCTCTTTCTCTTTCTCTTTCTCTTTCTCTCTCTCTCTCTTTCTCTCTCTTTCTCTCTCTCTTTCTCTCTCTTTTCTCTCTCTTTCTCTCTCTCTCCCTGTCTCTCCCTTTCTTCCTTCTTTCATTTCTTCCTTCCTTCTTTCTCTAATCTTCTTTCTCTCTTTCCCTCTTCTTCCTCTCTTCTTTCTTTTTCTCTTCTTCCTCTCTTCATTCTCTTTTTTCTCTTCTTTCTCTCTCTTTCTCTCCCTCTCTCTTTTCTCTTTCCCTCTCTTCTCTCTTTCTCTCTCTCTTTTCTCTCTCTTCCTCTCCCTGTCTCTCCCTTTCTTCCTTCTTTCTTTCATTTCTTCCTTCCTTCTATCTCTCTGTAATCTTCTTTCTCTCTTTCCCTCTTCTCCTTCTCTTCTTCCTCTCTTCTTTCTCTCTTTTTCTCTCTTTTTCTCTTTCTCTCTTTTTCTCTCTCTTTCTCTCTTTTTCTCTTTCTCTCTTTTTCTCTCTCTTTCCTTCTTTCTCCCCAGGGCAGTGGGCACAGCCCCAAGGCTGCCAGAGCTTCAGGAGGGTTTGGACAATACTCTGAGGGCCAGGGTGGGATTGTTGGGGTGTCTGTGCAGGGCCAGGGGTTGGATGGATGATCCTTGGGCATCCCTTCCAGCTCAGGGTATTCTATCACATTTAGGGATAAGTGAGATGTTTAAGGTTGGGTGAGAAATTTTCTCCTCCCAGAGCCAGACTGTGTCTGGTACGTGGAGACCTTGAAACCTGCCTGGTGCTGGAGTGTCACTCTCAGTTCATGAGGTGACTGCAAAAGGTTTCTCTCAAGGGCAGATAAACCAAGAGGAGGAGAAGTGACTCCTCTGTGCAGCCCCTGCAGTGGTGCAGCCGTGGCAGGAGCAGCTCAGGGTGGATGTGGAGCTTGGAGGGTGAAGTTCTGCACATCTTCTCTCCAAGGATCTGTGAGCATCCGCTGCAGACTCAGCAAAGCAGGGCTGTGGTGGGCACTGGCTGTGGATTTGGACGGTGTAAAATCACAGAATGGTTTGGGTTGGCACTGACCTTAAAGATCATCTTGTTCCACCCCCTGCCATGGACACCTTCCATTAGACCAGGTTGCTCCAACCTGGCCTTGAACAGTCCCAGGGGCAGCCACAGCCCCTGGGCAGCCACAGCCTCTCTGGGCAGCCTGTTTTGGGTATTTGGTGTGGTGGGCACTCCATATCACATCTGTGGATGAGATGTGTAGGTGTTAGGCTTTATCACCTGAAAAAGAAGTGACTGAGTCATTGGAGAAGCTTTGTTGTCTTCAAACTCATAGCTGGGATTTCCTGCTGGCCCTGTTTCAAGGCAGAAAGGTGATAAAGGTGATAATCACCTCCCTGGAGGTGACAGTGGTTGTTTGGGGATAATTGACTGGATTTGGGTTTGGTTCTAGTCACAAAAACCCAACACTGGTTGTCAAGCGCCGAAATGGTTGGTGTGGGGAGAGATTTGTGTGGGGATGAAGGTGGATCCCCACGAGAAGGTTCTTCAAGGGGATGTCAGATGCTGTGCTGGGATCAACAGGAGCAGTGTAGCCAGGGAGAGAGAGGACAGGGAGCCCCGTGGCTCTGGGGTGTCTGTGGGGCACAGCACAAGGGGGGAGCTCGCAGGGGCTCAGCAGGCAGGTCCAGGCTCAGGGACAGCACTGAGCACGAGGTGTGGAGGTGTCTTGATAGAGAAGAGCCTGAGTGCACAACCATCAGTGATGGAAATTACTGCTGAGTGAGCCTGGAGGTTTCCAAGAGGCTACAGACTCCTGGAGGACGATCCTTCATGGGGCCAAGCTCTTTGAGACCCCAGGGAGGAGCTGGGATGCCGTGGTGGGAAGGGCTGGGAGGCTGGCAGGGCTCCCTGGGGGAGCTGGTTCTGCAGAGGAGCTGCAGGTGGGACTGTCACAGTGTCTGTTTGCACAGCACATGTTTTTCTTGGCTCTGAGCTCCCAGAGCAGTCCTGGGATGTGCCTCCCCATGCTGACTAGAATTCCCCTCTGGGCTTCCTGGGTTCAGGTGTCTTTTCCCCAGAAATGCTGTTAGATCCAATTTGCAGCCATTATTCCCCTTGTCCTTTGCTTTTTGCCAGGACCATCCCAGCCCTGCCTGGAGAGGATGATCCTGCTGGGCAATGGGCACTGGCTCTGGGGCTCCTTCCACACCCTTTTTGGGTGCTGGGGGGCACAGCAGCAATTCTGTGCTCTCTTATTTTGGGGTAACTCCTCAGGAACTAAATTGACTGACCCAAATATAAGAAAGTTATTGAGCCATTAGAGAGTGTCCAAAGATGGGGAAGGGCCTGGATTTGAAGCCATGGGAGGACACTGAGGGCACTTGGTGTGTTCAGCTGGAGCAGAGGAGACTGAGGGGAGACCTCAGTGCAGTTCCAA
>NW_016690360.1:794289-801373 GCF_001604755.1 Lepidothrix coronata
ACAGGGGGGGACTCTTGGGGCTGGGCTTGTGCAGGGCTCAGGGTTGGACTGGATGGTCCTTGGGGGTCCCTCCAACTCAGGAGATTGTGGGATTCTGGGATTCTGTGGCTGGCACTGGGGGAGCAGAGGCCAGCCCTCTTTGCATTCCCTGTTTCCTGTGCTGTACCACCCTCTGAGGACTGGGGGCCTCAGCCCTGAGTGATCTCAACGTGTCTCTCATTGCAGTGCTGAGCATTGATCTCTCCACATGTGGCCCCAGCTCTGTTCTGTCAGCAGTGTCTGCCCAGACTGTGCCTGTCTGGATTTCCTTACCCTAACCCAGCTCTGCACATCTGGGGCTGGGAGGGCAAACCCAGCCCTGCTCTTCCTCACGGCTGCAGCTGTGAGACAGGACCTTTAGCAGCACTGCCTTTCCCTTTCATGCCTTCTGGCCACAAGGAAATTCAGTTGGTGAGAGGAAAGGGCATCCCTGAGTGGAGGGTTTGGCCCCAGGGCTGCCCTCAGTCCCTGCCCTCTGGGGATGCTGCTGTGCAATGGGCTCTCCAGGTCCCTCCTCTTCCCTTTGAGGAAATTCATGTTCTTGAAGTTCAGCTCGTGTCTTGTTTCTAAAAAGATCTCAGAAAAAGGCAGGGTCTCTATTTTAAGTATCCTTTATCCATTTGCTTTGTACTTTCTCAGCCAGGGAGTCATGAACCTGTTCCTGGAGGCACAGAACACCTCAGGAGGGGCTTTCACCTTGACTCCTATTTGCACTTTATCCCAACAGTGATTAATTCTGATCCTTTTGCTTTCTTGGTAGAGACTTGCAGGCACTCGATGATCTCAGAGTTCTTTCCCACCCTCCCTGTTTCCATGGTTCCGTGTTCCTGGGTGTCTGGGCAGGGTGTGATCCTGGGGCACTGTGTGATCCTGGGGCACTGTGTGATCCTGGGGCACTGTGTGATCCTGGGGCGCTGTGTGGAGGTGCAGCCCAAGCCAGTGCAACATTCTGCACTGAAAGTATCACTGCCCCCCTTCCCCATGGAGATGTTGATGTCCCTAACAGCTGTATTTGTTTCCAGACCACGCTGACATCTCGATCTCCTCAACCCATGCAGTGCCCTCAGAGCCCTGAGGAGGTGTCAAGCAGCTCTCTGTGCTCCTGGGGACCCAGTGCTGAATAATTTGTAGGACCCTCAATGCCAAAGGCTCTGCTCAGAGATCAGAGGCTTTTTCTTCTTTTAATCATGTGCTCTCCTTGCCTTGTGAAAACATCTCTGCACTGCTCTTGCTCATAGCAGGAATCCTCAGAAAGCACAGAGAGGGATCTGCAGGGAAGATCAAGCTCCTGCCTTGCCCAGACAGCTCTGTCAGCCCAGCAGAACAAACCCTGCAGCAGGACTGCAGTGACCTCAGCCCAGGGGACTGTGGGCAGCGGGATCCCCTGGGTGTGGTGGCACTGCTCTGGGCTAAGGTTTTGTTCCATAGAATAGGAGAATCACAGAATATCCCAAGTTGGAAAGACCCACAAGGACCATCCGTCCAACCCCTGGCCCTGCACAGACACCCCAACAATCCCACCCTGGCCCTCAGAGCGTTGTCCAAACCCTCCTGGAGCTCTGGCAGCCTTGGGGCTGTGCCCACTGCCCTGGGGAGCCTGGGCAGTGCCCAACCAGCCTCTGGGGGAAGAACCTTTTCCTATTATCTAATTAATAGGAAAAAAGGAAAAGAAAATAATTTTGGCTTGATGTGAAATTATCTTTTATGAAGATCTCAGAGCATTGTAAGACACAACTCTCTCACATACGCATGGTCCATGATCCTGGGACTGCATTCACCTCCATAGGAAAAGAGGAGACTGAGAAAAGGTGTCTCATTCCCATCTGGGTTCACAACTGGGAGGAGAATTCAGGCTTTGGATCCCAATCCCCTCCCTTCTCCATGTGCTGACATTTCTTATTCTCCATCTGCTCAGCACTGGAACACAACCAGAGGACATAAATTGTCCTTAACCCTCCCCAGATGCCTGATCAAAGGTGCAGAGACAGTGCACAGGTTAAAGGCCAAAAGGAGACCTGTGGAAAGCAGATGCAAGGCTGGAGTGTCAGAGGTCCCAGTGTGCTGGATAACAAGCTTTGTAGCTGGGATGCACAGCTGGGAGCAGGAAGCACAGGGGGAAAACTGGATTCCTTCCCTGCTGGCCCTTGGGGACTTTGGATACCGTGACAGAACAGTCTGTTCTTGCTTGAATTTTTTTTTTTAAGGGGGGGCTTTTGGGTGTTGTTGACTTGTATTTGTTCAGATCTGGAAGTTAAAATCACAGGAGTGAGGATGTGTTTGCTCACACACACACATACTTGGCTTCTGGGAATCCCTCCCTGAACGTGAACTTGAACTCAGGGGATGGAGCTGCTGGCCCTGGAGGAGGGGAAGGAAAGGCTCCACTTGCTGGATCTGAGCTGGGCTTTGCATTTTCCTTGGTTGTCTGAGCTGTGCTGCTTTGTCTGCCCAGGTTGGTTCCTGGTGCTTAGAGGAAAAAAGGGCACCAGTGTGCTCTGAGAGGAGATTTGGGCTGTAATGAGAATCCTGGCTTTTATTAGCACTGTTTGCATGGACTCAGAGCATGTGGGAGATAAGAGGCTTAAGCTGTTAAGTGTAGAGAAATGTGAGGTAGTAATTAAGGTTGTGGAGGAACCCTCTGTGGTTGTGCTGAGCCAGGGCAGAGCCCTGACCCTCTGCCCAGCCCCCCGTGGCTGTGCCAGATGTGGGGGCAAAGCTGTGCAGACCCTGGGAATTCCTCCTGCTCCCAGGATGTGCAGCACTGGAGTTTGCCTGAACTGCTGCCTGTTATTCCACCTCTTTGCTTCTGCCTTGTTCCCACTGCTCCTCANCCTGAGGTGTGGAGGCAGCTGTGGGGTTTGGATCCACACCCAGGGGGTCCCCATGGCTGGGGTAACTCCACCCTGGAGACCTCTGGGTTCAGCATCACCCTCAGCATCCCCGTGGGAGGTGCCATCACAAGACCCAGATGTTTTCTCACATTAAATCTTTTTGTTTGGATCTCCCATGGTTTGCACACTCATTTCTTTCTGGAGGAGGTGGGGGAACTGCTGGGAGCAGCAGCACCCAGCACTGAGGACCTGAGCAGGGTGGTTTCTGCAGCCAGCTGGAAGAGATCCCCTGGTTGGGCAGCACTCCCTGTCCTCTCCCAACGTGCTGGTTCCTGTTGCTGTGAACTGCTGCTGGAGGCTCTCAGGAGGTGCTGGGCACGGCCCAAGCTGGAGTTTGGTGCTGTATTTTTCCTCTTAGTGTCTGGACTCCTAAATAGCTTCTTACCCACGTGTTACACGAGCCTGGGATCCTCCTCCTGCACAGAGCCTTAAAATAGTATTGGATGCAACTGGAGGGATGCAGGAGCATCACCTTATCCCCCAGTGTCAAGCTGAGGCTGCAGCACTGGTGCCCTCTGAGGTCTGACCAGGTCTGACCCCAGGGTGTAATATCAGCTGGGAGCAGAGCAGGAATTCAGGCTCAGCTCCAGCTCCCACGGTGTTCCACGAGGTTGGGTTGCTAGACATCCGTGTAACGTGAGATTTCCTGGATTCCAGGCTTCAAACTGCATTGAAAGCACAAGGGATGCTGCCCTTCCTGAATTTCCTGCACAGTTTTAATATGGGATGTGAGAAATCCCACTGTCACCTGCCCCTTGCACGGATGTATTGCTTCGAATCTTCTTCATTGCCTGTCTTTTCCCCAGAAATTTGGATTTGGACATTAAGCTGTAAGGAAAAGGTGGCTACAGGACACGTTTGAAGTTTTAATTTTTATCCTCTATTCATTGGTTTCTTCAGCCCTCCAGCAGAGCCACCCAAACTGCACCACAGTTCACTGCTGAGGTGAAATCTAAGTGATATCTATTCCATTATTATTTTATGACATAATTAAAGATGAGATAAAACCAGGTTATCCCAATTGCTCACTGAGAGAGCTGATTGTTCAGACAAGGAGAGCACTTTGTGTGTGGACTCTGCAGATCCCTGGAAGTGTCTGACACTGTCCCATGGACAGTTACACCCCAAGGAGAGCAGGGATGAGCTCCTGGAGAATCAGCAAGGAGGGGAAGCCTCCAGAGATCAGTTTTGAGCTGAGCTCCTCTGTTATGTTGATATTGGAACAATATCCCAGGATATCCCTGAGGAGTTACTGGGACAGCACATCAGGTGCCTTCAGGAGTGGAAGGGAGGATGGGGGTGGGAGAGGGAACACTGGACAATCTCAGCTGCTGTTGTACGAAATCCTGGTTCCCGTGACCAGGAAGATGAATTCCAGGGAGGATAAATGTGACTCCCAGTGATTACAGCAAGGAGAACAGAGCCAATTCCTCACCAAGAGGAGATTAAGGGCCCATCTACATCATCCTAATGAGGGACAGCCTTGTCTTGGGGTTCCCAGTCCAGCGTGAACACAGCAGTGAATTTATAATGATGGAGCTGAATTTGGAATTTGCCAAATCCACTGTATAAATGTCCAAACATTCATTAAATTAGGGATGACTTTCCAGCCAGTGGGAACTCAGATCAGGGAGTGAAGTGGGAGTATCTTGGGGCCACAAACCCCCACAGCTGCTGTTTCATTGTTTGGGGAGCTGCTTTTCCACAGAGATGCACTTAATCAAGAGCTTCATTGTGGAGTTTGGCTTTGAACTTCAGCAAAGAGCTGTGTGGGTTTTGCTTCCTTCCCCCTGGCTGCAAGGACCAAGCTGTGCCTGTCAGTGCTGGTCACAGTTCATGACATGCTGACCATGAACTGCTCAATGATGCCATGGGGCCATTTCTTTATTTCAAGCTATGGATGCCCCTCATTTGAGACCTTCCTCCTGGCTGGGTGGGAGCTGGGACTGCTGGTTGGGGGAGCTGTGCTCAGATTTTTGCTTACCCCCAAAACTTTGCAAAGCCCAGGAGTGGTTTAAGCCTTCTCTGTCCCAGCCATGGAGGCCCTGGGGAGGTGGAAGAGCTGAGCTTTCGATGCTTTAGACTTGGAATTTGGTGCCTATTTAGCTTTTTTACCTTGGGAATAACACTGAGTTCTCTTCCAGCTCCTATTTTGAATTCTGGTCCTGACCTCCAGGAGCATGTCCCTGCTGGACAGGCCAAACCCACGTTGCTCTTCCAGCAAACCATGGAGATGTTCCTGTCCCAGCTGATCCTGGGGTGTCTGCAGAGATGTGTCCCCTCTGTGCCATCCCTGTTGCTGGATGATCACAGAACCCCAGACTGGTTTGAGTTGGAAAGGACCTAAAAAACCATCTCATTCCTGTCCCCCATGGGCAGGGACACCTTCCACCAGCCCAGGTTGCTCCAACCTGGCCTTGGACACTTCCAGGGATCCAGGGGCAGCCACAGCTTCTCTGGGCAACCTGTGCCAGGGCCTCCCCACCCTCCCAGGAAGGAATCCCTTCCCAATATCTAATCTAAATCTCTCCTCTTTCAGTTTAAAACCGTTCCCTCTTGTCCTATCACTGTAAAAAGTCTCTCCCCCTCTTTTTTATCATCTCATTTAAGTCCTGATAAACTCCCTTTCAGTCCTGAGTCAAAGGCTGAGCTCAGCTTCCCTGCAGTTTAACCAGCTGCATTGAAACAAATAATTACATTGACTGAGAGTTGCTTTTTGTGAAAAATGAGAAAAGATGCAGCACTTGTGGGGTTTGGGAGAGAAGCTGGGGGCTGGAGTGTGTTCCTGCTGGACTTCTCAACCTCGAAGAGTCGTGTTATGTTCTCCAGCAGCACCAGGGGATGCAGGCAGGCCAAGTACACCCCGTTGCTGGCTCCCTGTGCTGCACAAGAGCTGCCAGGGTGCTTTAGGCCAGCCTCAATTACTCCCTGGTTATCAGGGTGGAGATCAAAGCACATCATTTAAAGAACAAATGCAGTAAATACCTTGAATTTATGTACTGACTTCTCTGGGCAGGGGGGTTGTCACAACAAGCTCGAGTTAATCTCTTGGATTTTGCATAAAGAGTGATGTCAGTGTTACCTGAGGTGTCTGGGTTTGCAGGATCCAGCCTGTTTTTGTGAGGATACCTCTGCCTGCTGTGTAATTCCTCCTTTCCCACCTGCCTGGGGATCTCTGTGCACTCTGAATCTCCTCAGGATTCAGGTACTGCAGGAGTTGAGTCAGTGCTCTTCTCATCTTGGAAGCGCTGGTGATTTACTTTCCTGCTCCAGGTTTATTTTTAGTGTCTCCTGAAAAGTTGCACACCTTGGAGAGGAAAAGCTGGGGGAGAGGCTGCTGATGAGCTGATTGCTCAGGTTCAGCTGGGCCTCCCTTTCAGAGGCATTTCTGTCACTCTGGAGCAGTTTTGCTCCATGAAAACACGTGGGATGTTTGGAGGGAAAGGTGTCAATGAAGCATCACTCAGGCTGAATGCTGTGTCCTGTTAGTGCAGTCTGGGACTGCAGGAGAGACAGGGGACAGAGGAAGAGAAAATCCCTAAGAAGTTCCTCCCATCCCATCCAACAACAAGACTTTTATCTTGCCTGAAATCAGGACTGCCATCATTAGTTCAGATTAACTAAGAGCAGTGGTGAGAGGGACAGGACCAGGGTGGATTTAGAGATGCAGCAGCCTTGGATATTGTTGAAATTATTTGCTGTTGTAACACCCTGAAATCCCAGCAGGTTGCCTGGTCTATAAATTACAAGTTGTGTTATTTCAATGTGTTAATGAAATAGTGCAAGATAAAGCCTATTTTGACAACAGGAGTGACAACATAGAAATGGGGTTTGTGACCCATTGAAAAACATCTTTTTCTTTAAAACATTTAGTTGTGCTGCAACCCTGATGTTTTCATTATCTTGAAAGTACTGGACTTGCTTATGGTGGGGATTGTTTTTAAGGTGTCTTCAAGAGTTTTCTTGTCTCCTTCACTGGAAGTTTCTGAGTATAAAACTGAATCTTTGCACATGATCTTCACTCTGTGCTCCAACAGAAATCTCTTTATAGCTGAGGGGAACATTCTTCCTGAGGGAAAACTCCAGTCTCTGCTTTGTGTGAGCAGGGACAGCACCCAGGGAATGGCTGTAGCTGTGTCAGGGCAGGCTCAGGT
>NW_016690360.1:801477-807652 GCF_001604755.1 Lepidothrix coronata
GGCTCCCCAGGGCAGTGGGCACAGCCCCAAGGCTGCCAGAGCTGCAGGAGGGTTTGGCTGATCCTCTGGGGCACAGGGGGGGACTCTTGGGGCTGAGCCTGTGCAGGGCTGAGGGTTGGATTGGATGGTCCTTGGGGTCCCTCCAACTCAGGAGATTCAGGGATTCCAAGAGTTTAAATTACTTGGTTTGGGGGTTTCTGTCCAAGTTGGTGGGAGAACTTTTATGTGTCTTGATGGACAACAAGAACAATTCCTTGCCAAAAGAGAATGCAAAGCTTTCCACAGAATGTGCTCAGCCAAACCCTCCTGGAGCTCTGGCAGCCTTGGGGCTGTGCCCACTGCCCTGGGGAGCCTGGGCAGTGCCCAACCAGCCTATTTTTTTCCTGAAGACTAAAAAAGAAAATCCAACAATCCTCCCTGCAGACACCCCTGGCATTGTCCCATCTGCCATCTTGCATTTCCACACCGAATTTTCAAGGCCTGGGAGGGGAGCACAGCCATCAGCAGGTGCCCTTTGGCAGCACTCAGAGCATCCTGCCTGGCCTTGAGACCAACCTGCAGAGAAAGAACCTCTCTGGTGGTGCTGCAACCCTGGACAACATTCCCACTCTCAGCTCTCAGGGACTGCCAGGCTGTGGCCTCTCACTTTTCCTTTCCAGTGGGATTCAGAGGCTGCTGATGAATAGCTGCTATTCTGAGCTCTCTCCCTTTCCACCCTCCTTTTGTGGCAGATGGGGAAAAGGTGAAAAGCCATGAACTCTTCAGTCACAGGCCTTCTGAGAGCAGCCATTTATATGCTGTTTATCCCAAATTCTCTGCTGTGAAAAAGCCACAAAGTCTGCAGAAATCCCAGCTCGAGGAACAGCTGGCTCTGGGTCCAACAGGTGGGGCTTGAAATGGAGCTGGGTGGAGAGGAAACAGTTTGGAAGACTTGTCCTTTACTGAATCCAGGCACCTCCTGCTTGCAGAAATACCGTGAATCCCCAGCAGTGCCCCTGACATATCACTGACAGGAGTTTCTTCCTCAAGGGGGACGGAGGGGAAAAGGCCTTTTGGAGTGCTGGGTTCATTTGAATCGGGTGTCTCCTCCCACATGGATTGGAGAAGGCAGAAATGCTGCATTTCTCACTGTCTGAAAGCAAAGCAGGATGAGGCAAAAAGCTGCAATTGATGCAACAGGGAGTTTGGAGGTGTCCTGCAGGTCACTCTGCAAAGGGACAGCACCCTGTTCCCATCCTGTGCTCTGCTGCAGAATCACAGGCGTGGGTGGGACACAGAGCCACAGAACCCCAGAGTGGGTTGGGTTGGAAGGGACCTTAAAGCTCATCCCATTCCATTCCCTGCCATGGGCAGGGACACCTTCCACCAGCCCAGGTGGCTCCAAGCCCCGTCCAACATGGCCTTGGACACTTCCAGGGATGGGGCAGCCACAGCTTCTCTGGGCAACCTGTGCCAGTGACCCCTGTAATCCCTGCTGCATCCCTGCTTTTCCCACTCGGTCCCACTGGATGTGCTGAGGCCCCCACTTGCATGGGAAGGTGTCCAGCTCTGGAGCTGGATCATCTGGGGCAGCTCCCCAAGGGCAGCTCCTGTTCTGCCACATCAGGGAAGGCTCAGGTTGGATCTCAGGCAAAGGTTCTTCCCCCAGAGGCTGGTTGGGCACTGCCCAGGCTCCCCAGGGCAGTGGGCACGGCCCCAAGGCTGCCAGAGCTCCAGGAGGGTTTGGACAATGCTCTGAGGGCCAGGGGGGGATTGTTGGGGTGTCTGTGCAGGGCCAGGGGTTGAACTGGTTGATCCCTGTGGGTCCCTCCCAGCTCAGGAGACTCCGTGATCCTTGCTCCTGTGCCTCACAGTGGGAGCAGCCCCTGTGCTGCAGCTCCAGCCCTGGCCCTGTGTGGGCTGTGAGGAGCTCAGTGGCACTGTGACATTGTCCTTGTCACACAGCCAGGACAGAGCCCGGGGGTGCCACGGGCTGACACCTCTGTCTCCTCATCTTCACATCCAACATGGGGAGGCCAAATGATGGGAAATGGGGCTGCTTTTGCCTGGTTTTTGCCTGTTGTTTTTGCTGGTTTTGCCTATTGATGTCCCCAATATTCAGCTCCAACTTTTCCAGCTGCTGCTCTAAGTGTATAAATGTGTTCTGGTTTATCTGAGCAGCAGATTTGTTTTCCTTTATTGGCTTCAAACTAAATTGTGCAGCCCCTATTATGGAAGCCTCTCACCAGGCTGCTCACTCAGCCACTGGAGATCCTTCCTCAGCTCTGTATTGTTAATTTAAACTGTGTCTTGCCTTGCAGACCTCACTTTATCCCCCCCTGTGTGCACACTGTTGTGATTTTTGGTTGTTATTTTCTCTGCCATACAGGCATTTTCTGTGCTTGCTTAAATTGCCATGGGTTTTCCTGCCAGGGCAATGCACTGATACCTGTTCCATGGTGATGTGTGGGAAATGTTACATATTCTCCTTGAATTAACAGTCAAGTTAATAACTGCCCAGGATATATCTGGTAAATCCACTCCCAGCATTGGGCACAGTGAGTTTTCCTGACCTACATGTTTCTCGTGAAGAAAGAAGAAAACACCCTCTGTCCCCACTGCCAGAAATCACACATCCCCATTTATTTTGGGGATATTATTTGGTCTTTAATCCTGTGTATCCCTCTAGGTGGTTTATTCTGTTCCACTTGGAGATGGGGGAGCTCAGCTGCACAGAGGCTGCTGAACCCAAAGCATCCAGGAGATGAAGCCTTAACTTAGTCCATCACTTTTCTCATCTGAGTGTGTTCCTGGAGACATTAAAAGTCAGCAGTTTTTAACCTGGTTGTTGGGCTGTTGCTTTGGGATCCTGCTTGGAGCTCAGTGCTGGGAAGGAAAGGGATTGGTTTTTGGTCAGGGAGTGAGCTCTGGGTCTGGAACCCGGCAGAAAACTTCTCCTGGACCTTTCCTCATCTTTATTTCCCTCAAGTGAACGTTGTCTGGGCTCCTGGGGAGGAAACAGCCCCTGCAGCTCCACTGGGTGGGTTTGTTTTGGGAGGATGGCTCAGAGAAGTGTTGAAGGCCCCCACAGGAGCCTTCAAAGCACATCCACTGCCGGCCTTGGCTGCATCCAAACTGACAAACAAAACATGGGAGAGAGAGAAGCTTTCACACCTTGTCCCCAGCCAGCCCCAACTGAGCAGGGAGCTCCACTCTTGGCTGTTCTGCACCCAAAACCACCACGGGACAGGGTTAAAGGAACCACTTTCCACCACTTCACTCCCTGTAGGACTTCAGGAAAAAAACAACTGAATCTCTCCATGCAGTTTCCACACTTGGAAAATTGAATTAATTATGTTTGTGTGCATTCATGAAGCGTTTTGTGCTCCAAGAATAGAAGTGTTATGTCAGTGCTGTGTGTTGTCATTATTTATTATCTCGGAGCTGCTGGGATGGGACACAAAGAGCGCGGCAGGATTTCGGAAGCCGAAGGCATGTCGTGCTTCCTGATGACAATGTGAGTGATTGTGGCTTTTTGAGGCGCTGGGACATGTGGGATTTGCCCTTTGCTGAGCAGGAATCCTGCATTGTTCCTGCGGGGCAGCCCCACCAGGCGGGAGGGGTTTGTGTTGGGCTGGAGGACACTGGAGGGGTTGGAGGAAATCACTGGTGTGAATTTGTGGTTTCAGCAACATTAAGGAACTGTTGACATGTTGTTGGGAGCAGCATTTCAGGGGGTAAATGCAAGAGAAAGACAGTGAGGAGATACTTGAGTTACAGAAGTGTTTCAGCTTTGAAAGTCCTGCAGAGAATCCCAGAATGGTTTGGGTTGGAAGGGACTTCAAAGGTCATCCTGTTCCACCCCCTGCCATGGGCTGGGACACCTTCCACCAGCCCAGGTCACTCCAAGCCCCGTCCAACCTGGCCTTGGACACTCCCAGGGCTGGGGCAGCCACAGCTTCTCTGGCAATTCCATCCCAGCCCCTCCCCACTCTCCCTGAGGAGAATCCCTTCCCAATATCCCATCTAAACCCACTCCCTGGCAGTTTAAATCCATTAAACCGACAGTTGAACCCCAAGTCTTGCAGCTGCCTCTGGGCTGGAGCTGCTGAGGGTCTGAGACCCCCCCGTGCTGCTGGTGGGACAGAGCTGGAGCTGCCAGAGATGGGCAAGGACATGGAATGGGTTGGGGTGGAAGGGACCTTGAAGATCATCCAGTTCCACCCCCTGCCATGGGCAGGGACACCTTCCACCAGCCCAGGTTACTCAGAGCTCCATCCAACCTGGCCTTGGACACTTCCAGGGATCCAGGGGCAGCCACAGCTTCTCTGGGCAACCTGGGCCAGGGCCTCCCCACCCTCCCAGCCAACAATTCCTTCCCGATATCCAACCTGACCTATGACCTGTTCACAGGGACAGCATTTGGAATCCAGAGGGAAGTTGTGAGCGACTGAATTTTCATTTTTATCGCCCCTTTTTCCTCCTCCCCCAGTTCTTCCCCAGACAGGTCCCACCTGTAGGGTGGAGCAGCCCCGGGGCTGTCCCCGGGCTCTGTCCCCTCCTTGTCTCTCTCCAGCTGAGCAGTGCTGGGTTTGGGCTGGGCCTGGAGCAGGAGAAATCCTGGCATCTCCAAAGTTCAGGGGAACAGTCTTGAGTCAGCAGCAAAGCTCCCAAATTGTGGATGACCTGCCCAGCAAAAGAGTCATGGAGAAGATCTGTTTGGTTTTTTTTTAGTTAGTAATTGGAGTTAAACATTATCCAAAATCCTTGCTGGGATCCCAAGGGTCTGGCCACTGTCTCCTGTGGGGGCACCTCACTTGACCCAGTTCCAGATGGCCACGGGATTTTGCATTTTTAACTCAAAACTCTTCCAGATGAGCATAAAGCATCCCATGCTTTGAGGTGGATGGTTTTCTTTTAGATTTAGAGACTTAATTTGGAAGCAAGTATTTCTGTGAAGTTTTTTTTCACAAATACTTGTGTCCCTCCACAGTGTCTTCCCTGGCACCAGCCTGGTCCTGACTCCTCTTACACCATAAACTGGCTTTAGATCTTTCAAAAGAGAAAACCTCCAGCTATGTGTCAAAAAATGCAACCCCCCACCCTGTAATTTCAGATAATTAAACACATCCTTGCATATTTGGAGGCTGCATAATCAGCTGTTCAAAACGTGACAGTGAAATATAGACTGTGAGGAGTCTCTGAGTTCAGACCACTGTGTAGTTCTTTAAAAAGAAAGGAAAAAAGGACCTGTGGACAACAGAACTGTGGTGTCACACATCCTGGCTGACCTGCTGGTGTCTATCAAGGTATGTCTGAGCTTTCAGACATTAGAACTTTTCAAAGGAACACACATGGATCCCACCTCTTTCGTATTAATATTTCCTGAGTGCTTTTCCTTTCAAGTGTTTCTGTTTTCAGTGGGCCTTTTTCAAATTAAAAAGGCTTCCCAAGCCTTTAAACACAGCAGGTGTCCAAAGTGTGGAAAATTCTCTTTGAAGAGTCACAGTGTTTAAAAAAAAAAAAAAAAAAAAAAAAAGAGAAAAGGAGGTAAAGGAGGTAAAAGAGAAGAGCAGCAAACGGTGCCTGGTGTGGTGTGAGGGGCAGCTCAGGACTTTCAAAGCAGACATTGCTGATTAGACATGGGCTGGGCTGGGCTGGAGCTCCAAGTTACCCAGGGGAAGATGAATGTGCACCAGGGCAGACTCTGGAATATTTGTGTGATCTGGGTTAATCCAGGCGGTGGTCACAGGGTATTTGGATGGTTGTGGCGTTTGCAGCTGAGAGTGGAGGGCAAAGAGCTGAGGTTTGTTTTTCCTGGGAGGGTTTGGGTGAAGGTGGAGTGCTGACAGCAGGGGGAGGGAGGGAAGAAGGGGAAAAGGATCTCTATCAAATACAGGGGTGTTTTTGATATAATTGTTCTTTTATATCCCTTGGTTGTGGTTGATTTCAATGAAATGCAAAGAGATTTTGTGATGGAGTAAAAAGTGATTTTGTGATGAAATGCAGTGATTTTTTTGATAAAACACACTTGTCACACTCTCAGCTGGCCTGACTCCTCCCTGCCCTTCCATCCCATCCCATCCCATCCCATCCCATCCCATCCCTTCCCATTCCATCCCATCCCTTCCCATCCCATCCCATCCCATCCCATCCCATCCCATCCCATCCCACCCCATCCCATCCCCCTGCAGCA
>NW_016690360.1:808087-809243 GCF_001604755.1 Lepidothrix coronata
CCAAGTGCCCTCAGTGTCCTCCCACGGCTTCAAATCCAGGCCCTTCCCCATCTCTTTGCCCTCCTTTGGGCACTCTCTGATGACTTCAGATCTTACTTATTTCGTGTCACCCAAAACTGCCCCAATATTCTCCTCAGGGCTCTGAGGGCAGGTCCATGGTTTGCTGAGATGTCCCTGCAGCCCCCGAGCTGAACGAGGTGGGGGCTCTCAGGCAAAGCCTGGACTCCTTCCCCCACTTCAGGTGAATCACAGAATCATCAGGGTTGGAAAAGCCCTCTAAGATTAGCACCACCATGTTCACCACTAAACCATGTCCTCCAGTGCCACATCCACACATTTTCTGAACCCTTCCAGGGATGGGGTCTCCACAAATCCTCGGGCTGCAGAGGCCTGAAGGGGCAGGAATGGTGCGAGAGCTCACAAATCCCTGCTGGCCTCTAATTGAGGAGCTGTTATGCCCTTTTTAATCTGTGCAAAACTTTCCTGGAAACCAGCTTAGATGGTTATTTGTGGTCTGTCATTATCTGATTATCACAATGCTGATTGATGGGCAGGGAAGGGGCTGAACACCTGACCCTGGAGCTGCTGCAGAGCAGAGCATTGGTAACCTGGGAGAAGGGCAGGTGTGTGTCCTTGACAGAGGACAGCAATTACTTGCCAGCAATTAAGTACCTACACATTACTGAAACAGCTTTCAGGAAAAATCTGGATACTTTTCGACTGTTTGCTTGGTTTATTTCTCTCTTTATTTGGTTTATTTGTCTCTATCCCCCCTTTTTCCCCCTGCCTTGTGTTGCTCATGTTAATGTAGAGCCCAACGTCTCCCTGCAGGGTTGGAGGTTGGCAGGTGTGCTGATAAATTGTGGCTCTTCCAAGGTAACAAAGTTCAGGGCAGGGGCTGGAAAAGTATTGGGAGAATAGAAGCAAAGCAGAAGTTTGAGGGCTGATATTTCATGGAGCAGACACCTAAATATAGAATCACAGAATATCCTGAGCTGAAGGGACCCCCAAGGATCATCCATCCAACCCCTGACCCTGCACAGACACCCCAACAATCCCACCCTGCCCCTCAGAGCGTTGTCCAAACCCTCCTGGAGCTCTGGCAGCCTTGGGGCTGTGCCCACTGCCCTGGGGAGCCTGGGCAGTGCCCAACCAG
>NW_016690360.1:810698-822053 GCF_001604755.1 Lepidothrix coronata
CCTGTGTCCTGTCCCTCCATCCCTTGTCCCCAGTCCCTCTCCAGCTCTCCTGGAGCCCCTTTAGGCCCTGCAAGGGGCTCTCAGGTCTCCCTGGAGCCTTCTCTTCTCCAGGGGAACCCCCCCAGCTCTCCCACCCTGGCTCCAGAGCAGAGGGGCTCCACCCTGGAGCATCTCCGGGGCCTCCTCTGGACTCTCTCCAGCAGCTCCACGTCCCTGTGCTGTTGTTCCCAGGGCTGGGGCAGCTCTGCAGGGGGGTCTCACCTGAGGGGGCAGAGGGACGTGGGGTTTGTTTGGCAGGTCCTTTCCGAGAGCAGGAGCAGGTGGAGAGGTTTGTTGTGCCTTCAGCCTCCCTGTGCCTGCAGCTCCAGCCCAGGAGCCTGCACAGGGTGGGTGTTGCTGGTCTGAGATGGGCAGATTGTCTTATAATGCCATTTACTTATTAAGTTTAGATGCCCAACTGGGAGCCCTTCACAAGGCCAGGCCCCTCCTTGGAATGTGCCATTTGGCAAAGCTAATACATGCAATTTGATATATATTTATATATATTCATGATCCATCTATATATATTATGTGTATGATTGCCCTGCTGATGGAGCACTGTGGATTAGTAGGAAATGCAGTTATTAGCTCTTGATAAGCAACCACTTTTCATCCCAGCTGTTTTTTAATTAAACAGAGATGTGAAGTGCAGCTGTTCATTCAAAGGACACTTTTTATTTCCCTGCAAAATGCAGCATTTTCCACTGTTTGCATTCCACTCTTGAGTCCTGTGGCTCAGCACAAGAAGAGAAATTTTTATAAAGTCCTATTTTCATATTTCATTTTCAAACAAATAGTTCTTATTACAACCGATGGTGAGCTTAGCTGGGGAACTAAAGATGAGGTGAGATCTTTAGGAATGGGGGAAGGATTTATTTTATTTGCTTCCAAAATATTCTTTACATCTTGGTGCTTTAAAAAGCAAAAACAAAAAAAAGACAAGAAGTGTGATTTTCTGTGTTCAGCTGTGTCTTGATTTGAGGCTTTTCAAAAGCTTGTTGTGCAGAAGTTGTGAGTAAATCAGAAATTGCTGTGAAAAAGTTGTGTATTGATGAAATATTGGGACTGACTGTTCAGGAGGACAAAACTCTGTGGTTGAACCCCAAGTATTATCCCAGTACGACCCTAAATGCCACGAGCTGCCTCAGTGGATGCTCCTGTGGTGGAATTCACTGATGGAAAAAGACCAGCAGTGGGTCTGGAGAGGATTTTTGTAGGCCACCAGTGATATCACAAGCACTTGATGTTGTTGAGTCTTCAACAGTGTTCCAAGCACTGCTCTGATCTAAACCACTGGTGCCCTCTCTGATCAATCCACTGTGTTTGCATTCCTGGCCAGCTGGGTTTTCCCTTTCTTGCTGTTCCTTTCCACTCCCCAAATGTTCTATAGGGAAGTGAACAACAGTCCTGCTGGGAGAGAAGTTAAAACAAGCCCTGAAACAGCTGAAAAATGCAAACAATTCCTGGTCATCTCCATTTTCTGGCTCCTTGGTGCAACATTTCGTGGTTTCTGGGAGCAGAGCTCACATAGAGCTCCCAGCTGATGGGCTCAAAATATCAGAGTGTTTCAGAGAAGTCGCTCATAAAATTTAATATCTTTGCATTTTTCTTCTCTTCTCCCAGGCAACTAGAGATGGGACAAGGGAAACGGCCTCAAGTTGTGCCAGGGGAGGTTCAGGGTGGTCACTTGGAAAATTTCTTCACTGAAAGAGTGGTCAAGCACTGGAACAGTCCCCCCAGGGCAGTGGTGGAGTCGCTGTCCCTGGAGGTGTTCAAAGAATGAGCAGAACTGGCACTTCATGGTGTGGTTTGGTGGCCATGGATTGGTCAGAGATTGCACTGGATGATCTTGGAGGGCTTTTCCAATTCAAATGATTCAATGAATCCACATTTTTTGTTTTTTTGCAGAAAACCCACCTGGATGGAGCAGGTTTCCTTTAAGGTCCCCCTGCTCTATGCAGAGGTCCCTGGGTGGCAAAGAAACAATGAGCACGAGAAAATAGGAACAAATTTGGCTGTTGAATCAAACCCAAAACACTGAGAGCTGCACTGGTTGTTTTTCCTGACAGCCCTCAGCAAGCTCTTGAGCTGGTTGGATTTTGGGGATGTGCTGCCCCCTTTAAAGAGATCCAGGGCAGCCCAGGGGTGTTTGGCTCTCCCCGAGCTGGGATGGGATGGGGGGCTGCAACTCTTGGGCAGAATCCTGAAGGCAAATCCCAGGAGTACGATTCCATAGGAATCACGAGTGCATTTAGAAAGGGATTTGTGGATTCCTGACGGGGAAATTGGTGAACAGGTGATTGTGGTGTTAAAAATGGATTTAAAAAAACGAGCCAGATTTCAGATGCAAATGGTCCTGCTGTGTCTGACTCCTGGTGAGAGTCCCACTGGTCAATGAAACTCCTACACCATGTTTTGCTTCTTACTCAGGATTTTCCATAATAATTCCCTGGATGGTTTCAGGTCCCCCCAGTGATATTCCCCAGTGGAGAATACAGGGTTGTTTAGAGCCTGTTAGATAGGTTTTCCCCCACAGCAAGAGAAAAGGAGGAATTCCAGGTAAGGGAAATTTCCTTTTCCTCTCTGGGGTGAGTGTGAGATGAAGTGCAAAGCTGGTGCAGCCTGGGACATCCCACAGGTTGTTTGTCTGCAGACAACAGGTTATCCAGGATGGGTTGCTCCACTTTTTGGCACAAGGGCCGTGCTGCCTTTGTCTGTTCTCACTCCTGTTTTATCCTTTAGCACCAACTCCCACAGGAGCCTGGGCTGCTGAAGGAAAGCCACCAGCTCATCCTCCCTCTTGGACTCCTGTGGAATTGGACACTGGCACAGGTTGCTCAGAGCAGCTGTGGCTGCCCCTGGAATCCCTGGAAATGTCCAAGGCCAGGCTGGATGGGGCTTGGAGCAACCTGGGCTCGTGGAAGGTGTCCATGGCAGTGGGTGGAACAGGATGAGCTTTGAGGTCCCTTCCAACCCAAACCATTCTGGGATTCTGTGATTCCCATTTATTATTCCCACATTTAGGTGCAGTGTGACCATCTGCAGGTGAACATCTCCCTGCACATGGTCTCTTTTGGGTCTGTCCCCAGAGAAATGAGTCCAAGGAACTCTTTTTGAAGCCTGGCTGTCCCAGTGCCCCAGCGTGTCCTGCCCAACCACCTCCAGGGACAAGGGGGTGACACCTCCACGCTGGTAACACCAACCCCACCACACACAGGGACACTGATCCCTCCCTTGCCCAGGACTGTTCTTGTGTTCCTGTGCAAAAGGAGGGCCAAGGATTCCCTGGTGAGTTAGTGGCACAGAACCTCAGTTAACACCAGTGGCAGGGATGACACGGGGTCAAGGCAGATGAAATCATGCCTTTGGATCCTTCCAGCTGGGCACTAAGACTGGATAACAGGAACACCAGAGCTGCCTCAGGCACTGAACCACCGCTGGCTTAAAGGTGAAAATCCTGAGGTCTCATTCCTAATGCAGCCAAAGACACCCAGAACTTGCAGTTGGAAGCTCTGAAGGCTGGTCCTGTTCAAGATGGACATCGAGTGCTCAACACTGACTGTCTCTGTTGTGTAGACACTTGTATGACAGGGGAAGCTGCAGCCTCAACCTGCAAAACTATTTTTGGACAGGAGCTCAGTTCATTAAACCTGCAGCTCAGTGGTTTTTTTGGGGGGGAGAAGGAGGCAGAGCAGTTTGCTACAGTTTATTTGACCTAGTTAAGGAAAATATCAAGTCGCCTCAGGCAAGTAATTAATTTGTACACACTTCCTCCCGCTCCTGGCGTGGTGCAGCAGCCAATACCTGCTGCAGGTGAGGATGAGGGGCCTCTCAGCTCTCAGGAATCCCGCCTGGATCTGCAGCTGCCGTGTGGTGTGCGGGGCAGAGCCGACATCCAGCAGGAGAGCTCCAGATGGTCTCTATCCCAGCCCTCAGCGGTCGATTCGGGATGATGGAAAGCTCTCCCTGTTGCTCCCTCTCTGGCAGAAGTGCTGCCTCTCGGTGTCATTGCCAGGGGTGGATTCAAGGGTATTTTTGTTGGTATTTTGAGAGCCCTGTCTGCAAAGGAGGTGCTGAGAAAGCTCCTCCCGTGGTGCTCGGGCCCAACTCACCACGTCGGGTCACGATGGTTTCGGTCCCTGTTCCTCTCCCCTCTGCCGGGGCAGGTCCAGGGTGACACCAACCCCCCCAGCTGCCCATTAGACACCAATTCACCCTCTTCCACAGCCCAGTGCTGGGTCATTTCATCTGTCCTGCTCCACACTGCCCATTTCTGCAGCTCAGCACTGCAGCACCTTCATTTTTAGAAAAGCATCGAGCGCTGTGGGCACGGGGCCAAACCACGGTGGTGGGGAGGTGAGAGTCCTGTGTGCAGCAAAGCTCAGCTCTCACAGGGAAAATAACTTGTTTTCAGGCTCAGAGGCAAAACCCTCGTGGAATCCAGTTCCAAAACTTTTTAATATTTGAGTCTCTGCAATATAAAAACCTCGGGTGCCCAAAGTGAGGTGGCTCCAGGGCCATTCTCTGTGTGATCCACCTGAGTTTATTCAGCCACACTCTTCCCATTTGCAGAGTGAGGGATGTCTGGCAGGGAAAAAAGTCCCCAAAATCCTGACCTGTCAGTGAGGTGCATCTCAAACCCTTGGCTGGTTTGTGAGGAATTTAAAGGAAACAGAAAAGGTATTTTGTTGATAGCTGTGAGCATCTAATTAAATGAGAAATCATTAAGAGGGAGAAAACATATGAAACGTATAAAACTGAAACTTCTGTGACCTGACACAGTTGTTCTGGGGTATTTTATTTTAATTTGGTTTTTGTTTTACTAGATTTCCCTCGTTGGGGCACTGATGGTGATCAAAGGGTTTTAAGAAGCACACAGAAAACATGGGAATGGGATAACACTGGGAAAATTATCCAGCTTTCAGAGTTTCTGCCAGAAACTCTTTAGTGACCAGTCAGCCAGGACTGAGAGAGAGAAAAAAAATCATAAAATCATCACAGAATCCCAGACTGGTTTGGGTTGGAAGGGACCTTAAAAACCACCTAATTCCACCCCCTGCCATGGGCTGAGACACCTTCCACCAGCCCAGGTTGCTCCAAGCCCTGTCCAACCTGGCCTTGGGCACTTCCAAATGGGAGATATAGATCTATATCTATATTTATATATAAATAACTCCTGGTTTTGTCTGGTTTATTTTCCTTTCATAAAACCAGAGGTGGAGGGACTGTGACTTTCTTCACTGTGGGTACTTGGATGCCCAACATCCCAGGGGATGGATTTCCTTGAGCTAATATTTGGTTGGGAATAATCATGTTTATTTATCCTGTTTTCCTGGCTGAAACATTTCCCTTTCTTTAGACCCATTTGGGTGATTTTTCCTGTGTTCAGTATGAGGATGTGACACTGAAACTTCAGCTCTAAGATAATGGGAGTGGGAGATGTTCTTTATCTCCCTTTCCTTGTAACTTGCCTTTTTTTTTTTTCCCAGTAAAAAAAATCATGTTCATCTTCAAACTGCAGCATCATTTTTTTTAAGTGGACAATCCACTGGAATAAACACAGTTCTGTGATTTATGTGTTAATGCAAAAGCACCTAATGGACATCAGAGGACAAGTGATATTTGTTTAATGCACCGTTGGATCATTTCAAGTGTCGATGCTGGGAAGCAAAGGGATGTTTTTCTGGGCTTTTGTAATTTATTGTGTTTTGGGGGAAAAGCATCACTGCTGATGTGAGTTGCTGAAAAAGAGGATGGGTTTGAACATAAGGGGAGGTATCAATAAGGACAGGAAATGTCCTGGGGATGGGAGGGGACAGGAGAGGGGTCACGTTGCTGAAAATCAGTGAGAAAGGGAATCAGCTGGGAAATCCTGGAGAGCCCTGACAGCTGCAGCTTAGCCCAGGTTTGGGCTGAATATGGGTTAAATAAAGAGTTTTTCAAGCAAAGTGACCCCCAGAATGAGGCTTTTCCCGGGGAGGTCCCTGTGCTCCAATCCCAGCCCTGCTGGCAGGAGGCAGGAGGGGAATTCCCAGCTCCCCAGCAATGGAAATCGGAGCCTGCCGAGGCAAGTGCTGCTGCTGGAGGTCGTGCAGGCTCTTTGGGGAGTTGATTATTTGCATTCAGCTCTATTAATTTCCTCTCCTAAAATACGCCCCGTGGGCCCCAGCATTGTTGTGGCTGCTCAGCCTCGGGTTTCTCTGCAGCCTCTTTGGGACTGGGAGGATGCAGGGGAACAAATTTCACCAGTTAGACATTGTCATATTCCTGCCACTCAGGTTTATGTGACACTGGGGGCTTGCCTTCGTTCCAACACCCCCTTCCCAACATCTTCCCCTTGTTTCCAAACAGCAGCATCAGTTGCCAGCTTGGGATAAGGAAAAAAAAAATGAATCAGAGCTTTATAACTCATGAAAAGGTTTGGAAACACTCAAATCATGGGAATGGGGTAAAAAAGTTAGGAAATGGATGTAGCAGGTTCAAGAAAAACAATTAGGTGAGGTTTGAAGCATAATGCAGTTTGAGATTTAGGGGTGTTTACTTATTGACTTACTGGAGTTTTCTCTCATGGGTTTTAAGGGTTTAGGTTCAAGTTTTCTCTGGGCTGTGGCTGCTAAAGAAAAGTGAAACTCTCCCTGAGCTCCAGGAACTGGGCCTTTAAGGGAAACAGTGTCAGGATATTCCAGGGAAATGCTGAGTTTGCAACATTCAGATCAATCTCAAGCAAAGCAGTTTGACATCTGAATGACGCCTCGTAATCCGAGCTCTGCTGGGGGATCACTTTTCCCTGTGTCCTGGTCAGTGAGGTCCTGCAGGATTTTAGCCCTGGCAGAAGGGAATCAGCCCAGGAGGGAGGAGTTATCACATCCAGCATCTTGCTGGGAACACTTGGCAGGGAAGTGTTGGTGCTGGAGAGGAAACACTCCCACGGGCAGGTATTTTGTTTGTATGGACACAAACATATCTGTGTTCACCTTTCACAGAATCAGGAAACATGGAATGGTTTGGGAGGGAAAGGACCTTAGAGACCATCTTGTTGCAGTCCCCTGCCACAGGCAGGGACACCTTCCACTAGCCCAGGTTGCTCCAAGCCCCGTCCAACCTGGCCTGGGACACTTCCAGGGATCCAGGGGTAGCCACAGCTTCTCTGGGAATTCCATCCCAGCACCTCCCCACCCTCACAGCCAACAATTCCTTCCCAATCTCCCACCTATCCCTGCCCTCTGGCAGTGGGAAGCCATTCCCTGTGTCCTGTCCCTCCATGCCTTGTCCCCAGTCCCTCTCCAGCTCTCCTGGAGCCCCTTTAGGCCCTGCCAGGGGCTCTCAGCTCTCCCTGGAGCCTTCTCTTCTCCAGGTGAACCCCCCCAGCTCTCTCACTTTATCCAGGTCTTTGCAGGGATGGGATGTGGTGCAATCCCACACTCTGGGTCCCCATTTATCCTGCTCTGCTGCGGTCTCTGTGTGGGTTTGGTGGGCACAGACAGTGAGGGGCAGTGTCTGATGGGCACAGACAGTGTGGGGCAGTGTCTGATGGGCACAGACAGTGAGGGGCTGTGTTTGATGGGCACAGACAGTGTGGGGCAGTGTCTGATGGGCACAGACAGTGTGGGGCAGTGTCTGATGGGCACAGACAGTGTGGGGCAGTGTCTGATGGGCACAGACAGTGAGGGGCTGTGTCTGATGGGCACAGACAGTGTGGGGCAGCCCAGGGGGACACCCTGAGATTCAGAAACCCCAGTGGGGTGATCCTGCATCGGAGAAGATGCTGCTCTGGGGGGACAGAGCTTTGCTGTAAAGGGTTTGTGGAGGCTCAGCTCAGCTTGCAGAGTGCCCAGGGCTGGGGGGGATGAGCCCAGCCCCAGTGGGTTGGTGATGGGGGGGTGATGCCCGTAGGGCTGTGCCAGCCCCGCCCAGGACTGGTGCCAAAAACCCGTGTGGGGCTCCGGGGTGTTGTCTGGGTTGGTGCCAGTGACAGGTAGAGCCGTTGGGCTGCAGCAGAGTGAACTCCCAGTGAACTGTGAGCGTGGGCTGGGCTGAACTGCCCATTCCTTTCAAACCTTACGGCTCAAAAGGAGCCTGTTGTGTTCCAGTGTCAAGAGGGAGCAGCGCTGGCAATTCATGTCATAGCTTTGCCTTGCTCAGGGCAGGGGCACGAGTGAGGGGGAGATGTTAGAAAGTGGGGGTGAACTCTGGTGGCAAACCAAAAGAAGGTGTGTTTCTGCTTGCAGCAGAAAGTAGGGGTTTGGTGATTAAAAAACAACCAAAAAACCACATTAAAATTTGAGGATGAAAAGCACTTAAGGACAGAGGGATTAAATAAAAGACAGCCTGTGCTCCTGTGGGAATGGCTGTGACCCCGTGCAGATGGCACAGCTGAGAGGCAGCCCAGCCACGTGCCTCGGGTTCGATTCACTCTGTCAGTGCTGACGTTGGGTGACTCAGTGCCAGGGCCTGGTGGTGTGGCCTCAGCAGGACCTGAAAGGTTCTGGGAGTCCCTTTGCTTGATGAGCTCTGCAGGCAGCAGAGCCCTGCCTGTGGGCCAGCAAGTGCCAGCCTGACACAGCCTTCCCAGCACGGAATGTGCTGAGCTGGAAGGGACCACGAGGCTCATCCAGTCCAACCCTCAGCCCTGCACAGGCCCAGCCCCAAGAGTCCCCCCCTGTGCCCCAGAGGATCAGCCAAACCCTCCTGCAGCTCTGGCAGCCTTGGGGCTGTGCCCACTGCCCTGGGGAGCCTGGGCAGTGCCCAACCAGCCTCTGGGGGAAGAACCTTTGCCTGAGATCCAACCTGAGCCTGCCCTGACACAGCTCCAGCCATTCCCTGGCTGCTGTCCCTGCTCCCCCAGAGCAGAGCTCAGTCCCTGCCCCTCCTCTGCCCCTGCCCAGGAATTGGAACTGCACTGAGGTCTCCCCTCAGTCTCCTCTGCTCCAGCTGAACACACCAAGTGCCCTCAGTGTCCTCCCACACCTTCAAATCCAGGCCCTTCCCCATCTCTTTGCCCTCCTTTGGACACTCTCCAATGGCTCAATCCCTTCCCTCCATTGTGTCCCCCCAAACTGCCCCAATGTTGAGGTGAGGCCGCCCCAGGGCAGAGCAGAGCAGGACAATCCCCTCCCTGATGCCCCAGGACAGGGTTGGCCCTCCTGGCTGCCAGGGCACTGCTGACTCAGGGACAACTTGCCTTCAACACTCTGCTCTCAGGTGCTGTGTGGTGGCAGGAACGGGAAAAAACGTGGCTCCGAGGCAGATTTGGTACAATTTGCATCCCAGCTCTGCTGGGCTGTGTCTCCAGGCCAGGAAATGGGTTTCCCTGGAAAGCCTGTCTGGAACAGCCCGCTCCAGTGGCACAGGGTTGGGGTGCAGTCGGGGCTCCCCCCGCGGGGCAGAGCTGAGGGCAATAATGGCAGTTTGCTTTGTGCTGCTCAGGCGTTTCAGAGAGACACATCACAACGCATCTTTGAAGTACAGTAGGAAAATTATAATTGGCCTAATTAGCGCAGGAAAATAAGGTATATAATAAGTAGGACTAATAGCCGAAAAATGGCTTTTGATTTTGAGTCCTGTAATTCTTGTTCTCGCCTGAAATGACACAGGGAAATGCCTGATTTTTCAGCTGTCAGAGACTCGTGCCAAATAAAGAATGAAGCCATCCAAAACCAGAAGTCATTTGTGAAAATACAAGCCTTAATCTCTGGGCTTAATCCCCTTGTGTAACACAGATACCGTTGCTCACCCAACCCACCAGACTGCGACCAGCGCCTCTTAATCCGGGGGGGGGGGTGGTTTGAGAGCTGATTTGTGGCAACCACCCCACTCGAAACCCTTGAAAAGCAGAAATGCACGTGGCCACTTGAGCTCTAAGCCCGTGCTTCTCGCTTTTGTGCTGGTGATAACCCGGAGCAGCGTCGGGGAAGCCCGAGGATTAACACTAATGCTGGTGGAGTGAGCCAGAGCAAGAGCTGGAGCAGCGCGGAGGAGCAGTTGTCTCCTCTCGTCAGGGAAAAAAGGATTAACTCCCGTCCTGAAAGCACATTAATTTAACCAAAACAACATCAGCTCACCTCAGACATGTCACCGGGGGGGTGATGAAGTGTGTGACCCACTGCTCCTTTTTTTAGTGGAGTGTTTCAGGGCTTCTGGAAGCAGAAGCCTTTTAACAGCCTGCAGGGAGGTGGGGGGTTCAGGCAGCACCTGGGATCAGAAACCTCTAGAATATGGGTTTGCTTTCAAAAATAAAAATAGTAATTTAAAAAAAATAATAATTGGACTAGGTTTTCTAAGGGCAACTGGTTGAATCTTGAGAGGGCAACTGAGGGAAAATATTTCTATCCCTGACAAAGCACTGTTCTCTGGAAAATCTACAGTCATTTTCTTTCTTTGACCTTGGGAAGACCTGGGATTTTGGAGGGGGATTAGCTGATGTTTGTTAAGGTCTAGGAAATATAGAAACTCTGCACAAAAGATCAGCTTTGCTGTTTTGTGGCATTACATCTCAATATTTACTTCCAGCATTGTTCCACGACCTCTCCGCACTCAGCACCTCGTACCAGCAGAATGTTGGGGATAGGAATAAACTCTTATCTCCTTGGAGTATTTTTATCGTTGTTTCCTTTTTTCCCTGGCCCTGTAAAGCCTGTGCCAGGTCAGGAGAAAGCTTTTCCTCGGAGTCAGGGCTGGTTCAGCCCATGAATTTCCAGGTCCCTCCTGGGTTGGTGCAGAGCTCAGCGGGGTGGGAACACAAAACTCTCCCTGTAATAAAGTCCTTTAACATCCAAGGGAGGAGAAGAGCTTTTAATCCTTCCTAGATCTGCCTGGGCCGGATTCGGGCTGGAATTAAGAAAGCCTTGAGGCATCCAGTGTCATCTGCAGGGCTGTTTTCAAGGAAGAAGGGGAGATATGTCACGGCCAGGGAAGGTGCTGAACAGCTGTACAGTGGAAAGGCCCAAGTCAGGAACTGTAAAATTAACTTCTGGTTTGCAGCTCATACAGTAGATCAGACACATGACATACACATATATGGACATTTTATATATCTATGTAATTTAGATATTTATTTTTAAAGATATTGTTTATATATTTATACGGCTTAAATATTTGTAATATAATTTTATAGTGTGTTTTAGTGTGTATAATATTTACACTGTGTTTGTTACAGCCTACTGAAATAAAATAACATTATAATGTAGAATACATATATATATTAGGTATAGACATATTTAGATGTATATTTATATTATTATTATTTAATTTAGATTATAATATATTTAATATAATATAATAGATTTAGTTTATATTATTATTTAATTTATATTATTA
>NW_016690360.1:825115-827566 GCF_001604755.1 Lepidothrix coronata
GGGACAATCCCCTCCCTGATGCCCCAGGACAGGGTTGGCCCTCCTGGCTGCCAGGGCACTGCTGACTCAGCAGTGGATTTCTGGAGCACAGCACAGCCACTGCCTGAGCTCTCATGCTCCTCCACAAGCCCAGGGCTTGGAAAAGCCACTTGGCATCTCCAGGTGCAGGGAGGGAGGTGAAGGTATTGGTGCTGATGTGCTTCCAGAATTTTTTTACTTTTATGTAATCATAGAATTGGAGAATGGGATGGATTGGGAGGGACCTCTGAAGATCCTCTAGACCAAGGACAGGGACATGTTTCAAGAGATCAGGTTGTTCAAAGCCAGATAATCACACCTGTGAACGAGTCTTTGATGTGTGTGATGAGCTGACAGTTCTCTGTGCTGGGAGATCCCGGGATACTGGAGCTGGAGCCTCAAACCCTCCACAGAGAGGGGTGGATGTTCAGCAGGAAGGATCTCTGCATAGGAAGGATTATGATTTTGGCTATTTGCACATCTGTCAGTGATTAAGAATGTTACTAATGGCAAGTTATTTATAAATATCTAAAGCTTTGGGGCTGTTTGCATTAAGCTCCCTTTTATTCCCTCTGCTCTTGGATATGCCCAAACTGAGTTTATCCCTGAGTGCAGTCAGTGCCTTTTCTCTAATAATACAACCCCACTTGCTAAGCCATTTTTCCATGGAAATGTGCCAGGTGTTGTGTTGCTCTGACCCCCACGTTTGCCCCTTTGATTTGCAACTATTTCTGTGAAATGGGTCCTTTAAGTTCCTTTGTAAAGCTGCTCTGGGAAGAAGCAGCACCTCAAATACAGGTTGAAATGAATGGGTTTGGGGCAGAAAGTGTGTTGTTGTCTGTTCTCTAGATGGAAATAGAGCTGTAAAGAGGACAGTGGCCTTTTTAGGGTGAAAGAGTACTGAGGGTGTTGGAGAATGAATTTGCAGCCCCTTGGAGGTTGGAGATTGGGTGTCAGAAGTGACTTGTGCTGTGCAAACACACACATCTGCACTCCTGCTCAGAAGGGTGGATTGTCCCCTTCGTGCCTCTCATTTCAGCCTCCTGAGTGAACAGAAATCACAGGATGGTTTGGGTTGGAAGGGACCTTTGAGATCATTTCGCTCCAGTGTTATTGATCTTAGTAGAGCTGCATCTCTTCATCTCAGAGGAGGACTGATGTGCTCCAGCTGCCCTGGCATCACCTTTGCATGGAGGAAATGCACTCATTTTGACATCAGGTGCTTAATTGGGAACTGCTTTCCCCCCTCCTGATGTTGAACCTCACGGAGCTCTTCAGCTCCAGCATTTAAGGTTATTATTTCATGTGAGATGAAGACGCCCACAGAAATATTTTCCTCTTGTTTAGTGGGTGATCCCAGGTCAAATGTGCAGCAAATTGTTGGCTCTTGTGATTACTTTCACCAACTTGATTGCAAATACTACACTCAATTAAATGATCTTGCAGTGGTAAATAATGGTAAAACCCTTTCTGACCCCTGGAATGGGTGAAACCTCATTTCCAATAGACTTGTGCCTTGAGCTCCACTGGCTTTCTAAGCAAACTAAAAAAGGCTTCAGAGTGAGTTACTCATTAGGATCAGAGACTCTCCATGGCCAGGATTTACAAATCCGTGGCAGGACAAGCTTTGACTGGCTTTCCACACCTCTTAGACATCAGAGAATCCACATGGGAGGGGATGTTTCACTGGGGAGTGTGTTCTCTGCTGTCTAATGATGGCAAATGAAGCTTTGCAGCAGGTCAGGACATGCAAAGCATTGTTATCCTCTGGAATTAGAGGTCTTACAAATCCATGCTGCTACTTAGTGGAGTCCCACTGAGGGTCACTTGGTTTTTGCCTTTTGACCTATTTCCATGAAGTTTGTAGCAAAGTAATAATTTTGGCTGCGGCCTCCTGGTCCCGTGGGGTTATAATGATTTTGGTGGTTCAGAGGTTAAGGGGGACAGAGAACCGTGGAATCATTTACGCTGGAAAAGACATAAATATATTATATATGTTATATATATATAACAGAATCACTGGGTCATTAAGGTTGGAAATGACCTCCAGGATTATCGAGTCCCCCCCTTGATGGGTGCCCCATCCCCACCTTGTCCCCCAGCCCAGAGGTGCCATGTCCTGTGTTTCCTTGGACACCTCCAGGGGTGGGGACTCCATCACTGCCCTGGGTAGCCCCTTCCAGTGCCTGACCACTCTTTCCAGGGAGAAATTCCTCCTGGTGTCCAACCTGACCCTCCCCTGGCACAGCTGGAGGCCGTTTCCTCTCCTCCTGTCCCTTGTTCCCTGGGAGCAGAGCCCGACCTCCCCCAGCTCCCCCCTCCTGTCAGGGGGTTGCAAAGCCAGAAGGTCCCCCCTGAGCCTCCTTTTCTCCAGGCTGAGCCCCCCCAGCTCCCTCAGCTGCTCCTGCTGCTCCAGCCCCTTCCCAGCTCCGT
>NW_016690360.1:827939-831584 GCF_001604755.1 Lepidothrix coronata
AGGGCAGGGCCAGGTATATTTGGGTACCAAGCAACCCCCCATTCCCCTGAGCCCCACGTGGGAGCTGTGGAAGAGCAGTGAAAACCCCAAAATCTCAGCCTGGGTGAGCATGAAGGAGCCCTTCAGCTGAGTTTGTAAATCAAGCCATGAAAACACTGGAGCACAGGAGGGTTGGGACAGACACAGAATGGGAAATCCATCCTGTGGGGGTTTTTTTTGCCATAAGGAGGGATCAGGGCATTGCAGAGCTGGGAGACTCTCAGGAGCATCCCTTGGTTCAGGGGGAGGTGGAGGACGTGGTGTGGGAGGAGGGGGGGCTTCATCCTCTCTGCTCTTCACACAATCACTTCTTGCAAGCCAAGAGCAAATTTATGCAAAATTTGAGAACTTTTGACAGAGATTTATGACACTTCTTTGTGCTGTTTCCCAAAGTATTTCATGGTTGGAAGCTATGGAAGAGCTGAAATTAAAATAATGAAGTTCCCCGGAGGGAGTAAGTCGTGGCAGGGTAAGGAATGCAGACCTGGCCACTGGGCTTTTACAGAAATTACTGTTAAATACACGAATACTGAGCTGGCCTTTATCCTCCCATGTTGGGGACTGTGTTTTCTGGGGTAGAGGGGGATAAGCAGAAGGGTGAGAGCTCTGGATTTGAGCAGTAAAAAGGGGAGATGAGAGCGGGGTGTTCACCTGCCTTAGCTTCCCTAATTAACTCCTGGCTAATGAAAGGAGAAGAACAATTTGAATTTCTCATTCTCAGTGTAAGCAGGAGGTCCTGGCTGCTCCAAGGCAGGAATCAAGAGCCTGGTGGTTGTGATCCCCTGGAGATTGCAGTGCTGGCCTGGAGGATTAGGCTTGGCTTTGGGGAAATCTGGAGCAAAGCCAAGGAAAACTGCACATTGCCTTAAACCAGGGCTCAGAAAAGAGTCTGTGTCTCTTGCAAGCACGTGGTGTCACTGGAGTTGTGGGCAGCTTGAGACATGGAGGTCAGGAGCATTATTTCAGAGCTGGGAAGGGGTTACCCAGCCCCCCCTTTGGCACCCAGTAAAACACCCTCAGTGTTTAAAGGAAAAATAAAAAGTATCAGTTTGCAAAACTTCAGGTTTGGTTTTTTTCATCTTTGACTTCATTGAAATGCTCGACTGCTCTGAAATTTTTATAAATCCTGAGTATCACCAGAGGTTTCCCAGATTTTTAATCAAATAACCTGATAAATATTTGCTACCTACTCAAAGCAGCAGAGATCCCTTGGGCTGGGGGAAAGGCTGTGCCAGGGGTGGGGAGAGAACTCTGCAGAGCTGCTGCTCATGATGGGAGCAGAGTTTCCTCTTCATCTGTTGGATGCTGGAAAAGGGATCTGTGGAAGGTCCTTCTGGTTTGTGACCAGGACTCTCCCACCCTCCTGCAGAACAGGGTTCAGGGGGCCCAGGTGGCTTTGGGGTTAGTTCTGTGTGTTTTTGCCAAACAGAGGCTGATGCTCCAGGAGAGCCAATGCCTGTTGCACAAGCACAAGGCTCGAAACCTGCCCTGATTCTTTGACTAAGCATCTTTTTTTCTATTTTATCATAGAACTGTCCCCACAGGACTGTGAGAAAAAGCTGCAATTGCTGCAGAGGGTTTTGTTTTATAACTTTTATAACTGTGTTTTATACTTCGGTTTAGAACTTTCCCGTGCTCAGAATGTTGATTAAAGTGTCCATTCCCATTTGTAAATTAACCATTTATTAATTCACTCTGGAGGGTTTGAGCATCTGATGCCATCAGCTGTGCCAAGGGGCTGCTGTCTCTCACAGGAGCTGCCAGTCTAGGACATAAGGTCGAGGAGTCTGTGGCAGTGCCAGGATTTATCAGGCAAAATTAGCAACTTGTTTTCACAGCCTGGACAAGATCAATCTCTTTTCTTATTTATCCTCTTTTCCCCTTTCCCTTTCCCTTCCTTTCCTTTCTCTTATTCCAGAAGTGCCTCCTTCCCTGTTGGAGAATGAGCAATCCCTGTGGAAAGGGTTTTTGGATTAGCACAAGCCTCCAAAATGTGAGGGGAGTGGGTTTTGTGGGACAGAGGCAGTTGAAGGGTTTCTGGAGAGGGGCAGGATGGACCCTACAAGGACAACTGTCCAACAGCTCAGCCCCAAACCCCACAGCCCTGAGCAGGACACGGTGGCTGAGGGAGCCTGGCCCATGAATGACTCCTGCTGAAGAGAGCTGATGGATTTACTGGCAGGGAATGAATAAGTTTTATGGAAAACTATCACAATGCACCTCTTGAGATGTGTTACCCTGGCAGGGCCTGATCCCACAGATCCATGGCAGATCCATGGGCTGTGGCTGTGGAGCTGTTACTCTGCCACCCTTCCCTTCCTCTGCATTTCCCTGGGGTTATTTTAGTTTGTCTCATTTCTTTCACCTTTTTTTTTTTTTTTAAATTTCTTTCCTCCTTTTCTTCACGATGGAAAATTGAATCCTGAGCTCCAAAGGCCCTGGCAAATGGAGGCTCCAGGAGGGTTCAGGTTTTCTCCCTCTGCTGCTCGAAGAAGTAAAAATAAAATGAGCAAAGGGTGAATTATGTCTGTGGGGGTTCAGTGTTCAAAACTGACAGCTTTGACTGTCTGAAGGCTTCTACATTCTGCAAGTTACTCCTGATTTTCCAGTTTTTTCTGGCCATGGATCTGAACTCCTGCTCAGTTTTCCCACTGTGCTGTTCATCCCCTCCTCTTGTGAAGGCTGGCCCGGGGCAGCCTGGTGTGAAATGAGAGCTGCACAAACTCCCTGCCAGCAAGGGAGGTGACTCCTGTCCCAGGGCTGCCCATCCATCCTTTCCATCCAGCATTTGCAGCTGTCCCAGGGCCATTCCCTGCTGGCCAGGGCTGTCCCATGCTCTGGGATGCAGCTCAGCAGCTGGAACGATTCACCAGCTGGAACTCTCCTCGTGGTGGAGGGTGAGAGATTTAAAGGCTGTTTAAAGATTTGTCTCCTACTGAAGTTAATCCAGACGAACAAACCACCCCCAGGCTGAGGAAAGCTCCAATGCTGTGTTTGCAGCCCAGGCTGGAGGGGAAGCATCTCATTCCCTGCTCCAGGAAGGGCAGTTTTGGCTCCCACAAGCTGTCACCTGCTGGGGGCTGGTGGCCAGCTGCTGGGAAAGGCACTGGGGTTGTCCCCTTCCAGTGGGGACCAGCCACAAACATTAATCCATGACTCCCACGCACCTCTGGAGCAGCCACAAGCATTGCTCTGTGATTTCCAGAATTTCTGGAGCAGCCACAAACATTATTCCATGATTTCCATGCATCTCTGGAGCAGCCACAAACACTACTCCATGATTTTTATGCTACTCTGGACCAGCCACAAGCGTTGCTCCAGGATTCCCATGCTTCTCTGGAGCAGCCACAAATGTTGCTCCAGGATTTCCAATATTTCTGGAGCAGCCATAAACGTTGCTCCATGATCCCCAGAATTTCTGGAGCAGCCATAGACATTATTCCATGATTTCCATACATCTCTGGACCAGCCACAAACGTTGCTCCCTGACTTCCAGCATTTCTAGACCAGCCACAAACATTGCTCCATGATTTCCAGACATACATCTCTGGACCAGCCACAAACGTTGCTCCCTGACTTCCAGCATTTCTAGACCAGCCACAAACA
>NW_016690360.1:833112-849647 GCF_001604755.1 Lepidothrix coronata
TGCTTGTGGCTGAAGTCTTCATTTTCCACCTGGGGAATGACATGGAGCTTTGGGCTGGATAAACCCCAGAACTGGTGATTATATCTGGTTTTAATGTGATTTCCAGGCAGCAGCTTCCCCAGGCCCCAAGAGAGCCCTGAGCCCACGTGAAGGGTGGCAGGGACAGATCCAGGGCAGGTGTCCAGCCAGGGGGTCTTGAGTTCCAGTCATGCCCATGGGAGGGATGAAGAGCATCCAGCTGGTGCCAGCAGCTCTCCAGGCAAAATCTAAAGGCCCCAAACCCAGGGTTTGCTGCTGGTTCAGTGCAAACCCCCAGAGTTTCCTGCTCTCTGTCCCAGTCGCCTTCACCGTGCCCTGGATCTGTCCCTGCCACCCTTCACGTGGGCTCGGGGCTCTCCTGGTGCCTGGGAAAGAGATGCTGCCTGGAAATCACCTTAAAACCAGATATAATCACCAGTTGTGGGGTTTAATCCAGCCCAAAGCTCCTTGTCCTACTCCCGGTGTCATTCCCAGCTGGAAGGTGAAGCTTTGCTTGGATGGTTTCCCCAGGTGCCTCTGGGACCCCCAGCAGTGGCTGATGGTGCTTCTGCTGTGCCAGGGCTCGTTGGGGCTGGTATTTAATTAAAATCTGCAGGTACAGAGGCCCCTGGCAAATGTAGTCTCCAGGGGGTTCAGGTTTTCTCCCTCTGCTACTCAAAGAAATTAAAATTAATGGCAGGAAAGGGTGAATTAGGTCTGTAGGGGTTCAATGTTCAAAACTGGCAGCTTTGACTGTCTGAGGGCTTCAGACAGTGCTGTGGGTGCCCTCCTGTCCCAAACCCCCGAGCTGAAGGTGCCCAGCTCAGCCAGACCAGCCCCAGGCTGGGAACCAGATCCATCACCCAAGTGGCAACTGGCCTCGGATTTTTCTCCTCCTGTCCAGGCTCTGACTCATTAGTTTCCACACTTACTGGAAGCCCAGCTTATTATTGCAACATTTCATCAAATCAGAAGCCAAACCAAAATATTGACACGAGAAATGTTTCAATACTAAAGGAAAAATGTTGGGTTTAGGGCTCTGTACTGGCTGCATCTTCACCCAAACGCTTCCTGGATCTTTCTGTATCCTGATTTGTTTCCATCATCCCTTCTCTCCCCTTGCCTTGGCTCCTGCGTGGAGGTGGGAATTCTGCTGTCCTGCACTTTCTTTGGAGCATCCTTTAGCAGTGACAGCTCTGATATCTCAGCCAAAGAACAGCAGCAGCACCTTGCAGGGGTGAGCTCTGGGCTCCCAGGGAACTGGGGAATTGCTGCTGGGGGCTCTGGGAAATGTGCTGCTCCACGTTCATTCTCCTGCTCATTGCTGGCCTTTCCTTCTGCACTCGAGTCAGATTTCTGCATGAGGAGCTGCAGACTTGGCAGAGGTTTGTTTTTTTAAGGAGAGGTAATTGTGCTCAGCTCTGTCTCCTGCAGCCCTTCTGTTTGCCTGCCTAATTTAATCTGCTCGTCTCTGGCCAGCTAATTGGGGACAGGAACAGATTGTGGCTCCAGGAGTTGTGGTGTGTCTTGAACTCCCCCTCTGTGGATCCAGAGCCCCTGGCTCGTTCCTGGCACTGCAAAGGTCTGGGTTCTGCTGTGGCACCTGGGCACGAGGCGGGCACAGGATGGAGCAGGAGCAAGGCTGGGATGGGGCAGGGCCAGAAGGGAAGGAGGGGCCTTCAAAGTGCTAAAGCAGATCCCAAACCTGCTGGAGGCACCTGGGCAGGATTTGGGACTTTTTGCAGCGCTAGGACAAGGGGGAACGGCTTTAGGCTGAAAAAGGGCAGATTTAGGTTGGATGTTAGGGAAGAAAGCTTTCCCTGTGTGGGTGGGGAGGCCCAGGGGAACTGTGGCTGCCCCATCCCTGGAAGTGTCCAAACCAGGCTGGAGCACCCTGGGCTGGTGGAAGGTGTCCCTGCCCATGGCAGGGGGTGGGACTGGATGAGCATCAAGGTCCCTTCCAACCCAAACCATTTTAAAATTCAGATTCCTGAATCCAGGGTGAAACCCAGGGCTGCTCCTGCTTGCACAAATTGTACAAACTCAAGGAAAGAAACTCTGGGCTGTGGCTCTGCAGGAATTCCCAGTGATCCATAGGGAAGGGCCACTAGGATGGTTATGATGTGGCTCCAGCCAGGATTGGAGCCTGGATGGTTCATGGATTACGGGTGAACTGACTCTGCTGGTGGAGAGGGGACAGACAAGGGCACAACTGAAGGACTGGGCACTGAAAGGAAAGGTTTGGGGTCACTGAAACCCAAAGTTATAAGTGACTTAAGCTCAGGTTGGGGTGAGCCCAGCAAGGTGCAGCTGTACCTGGGCCCTTGGGATCAATTTGCTCCATGGAAAGGGGGGGGGGGGCTTTTCCATCAGATTTAAGCTGGAGAGAGATCTCAAGAAGAGATTTTTTTATTGTTTGTTTCTGGATCACTTCACCCCTCTGACCCTGAGAACTGCCAGGGGATGATTTTCAGGGGACTTTGAAGCCCATATTCCCTTTCATCATCTCTGCAGAGTGAAGCTGCACCCTGAGTGTTAGATTGGACTTTCTTGCTGTTGATATTCCTCCCAACATCCCCTGTCCTTTGCACCCTGGCCTGTCCCATGGCACTGAAATGGCACTGGCCTCAGTGCCAGCCATCCCGAGGAGTGAGGGCTCAGGGGAGGCAATCAAGGCCTCACTCAGGGCTACCTGACTGAATAAATACCATTTGAGGGGGAAAATGCCAAATCAGAGCCGTGTCTTCACTGCAAGTTCAGTGATCTGCTTCTGTTTCAAGCTTTAAAGAGTTTTAGGAAAAACTGTGCTGAAAGAAGCTGCATAAGTGGTTTTTCCTGTTAAAATCACGCTCAAATTTATGTCAGCCAGGTGTATTTTGGATCAGTGTTTCCTATTCTGTGCATACAAAGATTTTTAAGTGGGTTTCCCTAAATAAAATTCTTACATCTGTGATGTACTTTGCTTCTGCAATGGCAACAAATTCCATCTCCAGCAGCTGGAGCTGCTCCTTCATGCTCTTAACAGAGCTGTTACGGGGTTTAGATTGGATTTTAGGGAAAAAATTCCTCATGGAAAGGGTTGTCAGGCATTGGAATGGGCTGCCCAAGGCAGTGGTGGAGTTCCCATCCCTGGAGGAGCTCAAAAACCCTGTGGAGGTGGCACTTGGGGCCAGGGTTTAGTGGTGGTGCTGCTTGACGGTTGGACTTGGTGATCTTAGAGAGCTTTTCCAGCCTTAATGACTCTGGGATTAGAGGAATTTCTGGGATTGTAAGAATTTCAAGCATTTTTGGTGCCTCAGGGTGAAGGGATGGAGACCTGCCCCACGGATCTGTTTGGGAAGGAGGAATTTTTGGGGCAGAGCAAGAAGCCCAGTTTGGATGTGGAGGGAGGTCCCAGCCCCTGCCCCGGGAGGAGAAACCCTTCATCCTGCAAATCTGGATTAGTCACCTTTGGTTCAGAAGCAGAGAAATGCAAACAGCTCAGAAGTGTGTTTTCACAGTCACTCCTTGCAGTGAAAGCCTGCTCTTGGAAACAAGTTTCCAGTTTGTGCCGGAGAGGGGATTAAGACTCTCCAAGCTGGGAAATTTTCCTTTCCAAGATGTTCACTCTGGCACCATTTTTATTATCGTGAAAATTCGGTGTAAACCAGTTTTTTTTAGAAGAATTGAGAGGTCCCCACATGCCAGGAGAAGCCTGAACTCAGGAGCATTTTTCTTGGAGACTCCCGTTTCCTGAGAGCATTTCACACACTGCCCTCCCCACCTCTGCCCTTTCTGCTGAATAACCACATTTACCCCGATAAAGCTGGGTGGTTTTTGAGGTTTTTCTGGTTAACTGGACTCCTGGAATCCCTCTCCACAGTGCTTTTTAAATGGGAAAATTCACTTGTATGAAGAACCTATTTATGATTAATTTTTAGTGACTTGTTGGGGTGATCTTCACATTTTTCAATTTTATTCTTAATATGCCAGTAGGAATAAAATAATGATGGCAAAATAAAATAATTTTTCTTTCTATACTCCTACAGAAAAGGAATTAGGATAAAATCAAATGGACAAGACTCTCGGACACAGGGTGGGATTTTTGGGGTGTCCTGGGCCAGGAGTTGGACTCGATGATCCTTGTGGGTCCCTTCCAGCCCAGGATAGTCTATGTTTATATATTATTATAATTTTATATATATATCTTTAATATATTATTTATTATTATATATTATTTATATATTATTTTTATATTATTTATATATTATTTATATATCATTTATATATTATATTATATTATATTACATTATATTATATTATATTACATTATATTATATTATATTACATTATATTATATTATATTATATTATATATTCTATGAAAATCCATCTGGTTTCAGGGAGCATTAAAGGGGGGTGAGAATAACCAGAGGGAAAGGTTGGATTCAGCCCAGGATCCACATGGATCCAGTGGAAGTGTCAGAAGCACTTTGTTGTTAAATTTCTGAGGACTACAACCATGATTTGTTGGCAGGGCTGTTGGGTTTTTTTTCCTTCTTCATTTACAACAGAATTGCTTTATTTCATTTTTTTTGAAGTGTCTCTTGTGTCTCTTCACTGTATTTATACAGCAACCTCTGCAAGGTATAGATGTGAAATTGTTATATTTTACATATATATCTATATCTATATATCTCTATGTCATACCTGTGAAATCAGCCCTCCCATGAATAATTTATCTCAGGCTGCCTGGCACTTCACATGGATTACTTTGAATTCATAGAAGGCTTTTCACAAAGAGTTATAAATCCAAATGATTAGAAAAAAAAGCTCCATTCAGTGTCAACAGCTAAACCTGTGTGAGAATAATAAATGCTCCTCCTCAGCTGCAGGAGCTCTTGAACTGCCACCACAGAGAGGGTGACACTGTTTTGCCTCTTTTCCCTCTTTTTCTCTTCCTTTCCCTGTGTGGTTTTGGTTTTGGTCACCCCAGCACTGCTGTTGCTGTTCCCTAATCCCACTGGTGGGAAATACCAGCAGAGCAGCCACCTGGATGTGAGATTTAACGAGGAATGAACGAGGAATTAATCAGCAAAATCTTAAAAAAGTGACTACAAAGGTATTTTCCATCCTGAGTTTCTAAAACACAGTCATCAAAAAAAAAAATCAAACCAGGGAGTCTCCCAGGTGGAATACACTGAACCAGATTTAGTCCTGACTTAACTTTGCTGGTTGGAAAAAAATGGAGTCCCATTCTGAAATTTTGCCTGCTCTTCCTTTGGGCTGTTTCCTCTTCACACCAATTATTGTACCTTGAAAAAGGGCTGAAAGCCTGAGGCAGGAAACAGGCAGAAGAGGCAAAGTCCTAAAGAGAAACAAATTCATTTTAGTTGAATAGTTTCCTACCAATAAAAGAATGAGAACACTCCCAGGGACAGGGTGGGATTGTTGGGGTGTCCTTTGCAGGGCCAGGAGCTGGATGGATGATCCTTGGGGGTCCCTTCCAGCCCAGGATATTCTGTGATTTTACCAGCTTTCCAACTTTCTGTGGAGCTCTTCTTGCTGCAGACCTTGAATTGTTGCCTGTCAGAAGATTCAAATATTTTGATGCTGTTGGTAATTTTTAGGTACTGATTAGAAATAACATTATTTATAAATTAGCTGCCCTGGGGCTCCACAGAATCAGGAAGGTTGGAAAAGCCCTCCAAGATCACAGAGTCCAACTGTTCCCCTGGCACTGCCAGGGCCACCACGGACCCGAGTCCCCAAGTGCCACATCCAAGTGTTTTTTGAGCTTCCAGGGATGGGGACTCCACCACAGACCCTTCCAATGCTCACTAACTCTTCCAGTGAAGAAATTTTCCCAGATATCCAAAGTGAAGCTCCCCTGGAGCACCTTGAGGCCATTCCCTCTCCTCCTGTCCCTTGTTCCCTGGGAGCAGAGCCCAACCCCCCCCAGCTCCCCCCTCCTGTCAGGGGGTTGCAGAGCCAGAAGGTCCCCCCTGAGCCTCCTTTTCTCCAGGCTGAGCCCCCCCAGCTCCCTCAGCTGCTCCTGCTGCTCCAGCCCCTTCCCCAGCTCCATGTTTGGCTCTGTTCCCTCCTCTCTTCTGGGACTGGGACAGCAAACAACTGAACAAGCCACTCAACAACCTGTTTCAGTTGGAATCACACAGGCTGGAAAAGCAGGTTTTGTATTTTTGGTTTGTCCCTTCTCAGCTCAGAGAAGTTACTCCATCCATGGCTTCCCTGCTCCTTAAATTCGAGGGTTCACTTGCCCCAAGGGGCAGCATTTTCAAGGACTGGGATTTGTTGCCTCGGTGTAAATCCAGCCCTTTCAGTGCCCCAGCAAGGCACTGTTGCCTCGTGTCTTACAACCCCCCCTGGGCCCTGCAGTCTGGGTTACTGAGGTTAATTCTGGGGGTGCATCAGTTCAGCCAGAAAAAACTGAATAAACACAGGAGCCTTGTGTCCCTGGCACGGGCTGAGGGACGGACACAGTCTGCACAGGCAGAGCCTCAAAGCTGAATAAAATTAACGGGGCTGCTTTGGGGTGGGGGTGAAGCTGCCCCTGATTTGGGATGGGATTGTGAAGCTGCCCCTGGTTTGTGATGGGACTGTGAAGCTGCCCCTGGTTTGTGACGGGATTGTGAAGCTGCCCCTGGTTTGGGATGGGATTGGGAAGCTGTCCCTGATTTGTGATGGGATTGGGAAGCTGCCCTGGTTTGGGATGGGATTGGGAAGCTGCCCCTGGTTTGGGATGGGATTGGGGAGCTGCCCCTGGTTTGGGATGGGATTGGGGAGCTACCCGAAGGAAGGTGCTTTCTGGATTCTTTGGGAAGGTGGAAATGCAATGGTGGCACTGGGGGAGGTGGTGGGAGAGGAGGCTCCCCCCAGACTTCCTCAGAGCCATGTGAGGAGTCACTGATGCCTTTAGAAACAAAAATGCAGGTGAACAGACTGTCACTGTCACCTGGGGAGGGCTGATCAGTGTCTTGGACCCAAAACTCCCAGGGCTGGAGCCCCTCTGCCCTGGAGCCAGGCTGGGAGAGCTGGGGGGGTTCCCCTGGAGAAGAGAAGGCTCCAGGGAAAGCTGAGAGCCCCTGGCAGGGCCTGAAGGGGCTCCAGGAGAGCTGGAGAGGGACTGGGGACAAGGGATGGAGGGACAGGACACAGGGAATGACTTCCCACTGCCAGAGGGCAGGGAGAGATGGGATATTGGGAAGGAATTGTTGGCTGGGAGGGTGAGGAAGGGCTGGGATGGAATTCCCAGAGAAGCTGTGGCTGCCCCTGGATCCTTGGAAGTGTCCAAGACCAGGTTGGATGGGCCTTGGAGCAACCTGGGCTGGTGGGAGGTGTCCCTGCCCACGGCAGGGGGTGGAACGGGATGGGATTTAAGATCCTTCCCACCCAAAGCATTCCATGGCCCTGGGATGTCTGATCCCGTGTCCTGGTCCAGCTCTGCACAAACCTCCCCACACAAACTGCAGGAGCAGGTTGGTACCAAGTGCTGGGTGATCCCTGGGAGTTTGAGCAGTTCAGTTTTCTTTGAGGGAGTTTTCCTGTAAATCCAGGCATGCACATCATCCTTTAATACATTCTGAGATCTCAAGCTCTGTGCTGCACAAACCCAGGGACTTTATAAGTTTGTCATATGTTGGATAAATTTCTTGAAAAATGTTCTTTTGGTTGCTTTTGGTTTAACTGGGGGTTTTAACCTCTTTATCCTTAAAAATGATACTAATTGACTTCATATTATTCAGGTCTTAATTTGCACTTGGATGTCTCCCCTTACCCTCCCTATTCTGGATTTCAGTGGATCATAAACCCCCCAACAGTTCAGTTCAGAGAGATCCAGCTGCACTGAGGACTGGGGCTCTCATTGAACAAGATCTGAGAAAACCAGGGAGAAATCTTTAGCCCCTCAAACACTATTTTTCCTCAGGATTCCTTATCCCTGTATTTCTTCAGCTACTTTACCCAGCACTGTGAAAACCTCAAGCCTCGACTTAAATGCTGCTCAGTTTGCTGGGTTTTATTAAAGACAGAACAAAATTAAACACAGCCAGAATTCCACAATCCTAACTTTGTCCTGATATTTAATTATTTTTCTTTTATTTGTTGTGTTCCAAAATTTATGTGCAGGAAGGAGAAGAAATGTTAAATATTTAGTTCAAAACACTGATGTGTGTTGGAGTTTAGTCACAGAAGGAACTTCATATTGCACTTAGTATTCAAATTTAATGCTCAGGAGTTTAATTAGTAAAGTGTTTAGAAGAAGAATTAATAGTGGGAAAGAAAGGATAAACGGGACATTAGTTTAAGTTCAAGTGAGACAATGTTTGGAAGTGTTACAAATGAAAATAAAGGCAGAAAAATAATATAATGACACATAGGAACTGAGCAATAAGGGTAAGAAACAGCAAAGTGGAAAAATTTAAGATAATATAACTGGAAAGTAAAATAATCCAAACATACTCATTGCAAAGGAAAGAAGCACAAACTGAGCTGCAGCAGGCATTGAATCAGAGCTCAGCTGAGGGTAAAACAGTTAAAATGAGCAAACCCAGGAAAAGTGAAGCAATAAAACGTTGTCAGCTCCCGAAAATGTCTGGGGAGGTTTCTTGTTGTCTCCAGCTGTTTAAAGCAGCTGGATGGAGGGGGAAAGTGTGTTATCCAGGCTGCTGGAAGAGGGAAGGAGGAGAGGAAGGTAAAGTGTCCTTCTGTCCTCAGCTGGGGGAAAAGAGGAAACATTTCCCCAGGAAGAAGGGGATGGTCACTCCTTGGTTCCTTGTGTTTATGTTTTTATATACATATATATATTTATTTCAGTATGTGAGCATATGTGTGCTTACAGTTATATATATATATATATAAATGTATATAAATCTCTTCTTTCTAATTTAAGGTTTAATTTAAGAGTTGGTCTCACTTGGGATAACAGATCTTTTTTTTTTTTTAATAAATGAGTAAATAAATAAAATTCTAGACACAACTTGGACATGCCTATTTAAAAGGAAATAAAAGCCAATCAGTGTAGCTGCACTAAAATGGGGTTTGCATGTGCCACTTACACCCCCAAACCCGTCTGTTCTGCCCCCAAAATTCCAGCTCAGTGTGTTATCCCCCCCTGTGCTGTCCCACCCCCCCTGTCTCAGTGCCCTGGGCTTTACAGCAAAACACTCCTGGCCTTGCTGGCTCTGGAGATATTAAAGGATTTGGGATTTTTTTTCCCCTTGCTAAGTCAGTATTTTGCCATTTTCAATCTCTATTTATGCAGATCAACTTCTTATATTCTTATTTTTCTCCTGCCTTTTCCAGCCCTTGCTTTTGATCTTCCTTGGAGCCACAACACAGTGGATTTTCCTCCCGTGTCCAGTGCCCAGCTGAGCTCCTGAGCTGTGCTGAGCTGGTTCATTGAGCCCTTGTTGGTGACAGAAGCAGAAGTTGCACTTTCTGTCTCACTCCTCCTTTCTCCTTCTCCATTTTTGAGCTGGGGGGGGAAAAAAAGGGATTTCAGCAGCTGTCATTGCAAAATCAGCTCCAGCCCCTGCCAGCTTCCATTTCCTCCCCAAAATAAGATTACTACTAATTGTAACACTGGAAGAGTATTGGGGGTTTTTCTATAACACTCACAGCTGAAGAAAAAGGGAATAAGACTATTAAAATGCTTTATCTAACAATTGTTATGTTCCCCCCCCCATTTCTATATTAAGGCATTTAAAAATGTGTAATGGCAGTTGCTCCTGTGAGTCTGGAGAAACTCTGACTTGCTGGTTCCCACTTGCTGGGTGGATTCAGAGAGGCAACTTGAAGAATAATTTCAGCTTTTGATCTTGGATTAATCTAAATTCTCTCCAACGTGACCCAAGGGATGCTGGCAGTGGCATCCCTGGGGCTGCTCCGGGCTGGGCCTGCTGTCCCAGCGGGCAGAGGGTCTCCTGAGGGGGTCAGGGAGGGATCAGAGTCACCTTGGAGCCACCAGGAATGGGGATGGTTGGGTTTCCAGGCAGATCTGCACAATTAGGGTGTTGTGCAGCCGCTCCTGCTAAACGTGAGCAGCCACAAAGCTCCACCAAAGGAACGACCAGAGAGCTTTGGAATTGTCTGCAAGAATCACAGCAAAGGCTGGGCAGGTCAGGAAGGACATGGAGGGGCTGGAGCAGGTCCAGGGAAGGGCAACGAGGCTGGGGAAGGGACTGGAGCACAAGTGCTGTGAGGAGAGGCTGAGGGAGCTGGGGGGGCTCAGCCTGGAGAGGAGGAGGCTCAGGGGAGACCTCCTGACTCTGCAACTCCCTGACAGGAGGGGGGAGCTGGGGGGGGTCGGGCTCTGCTCCCAAGCAATTATCAGCAAGACAAGAGGGCTGGGTCTTCAGCTGTGCCAGGGGAGGTTTAGGTTGGATATTGGGAAGAAATTCTTTCCAGAGAGGGTGATCAGCCATTGGAATGGGCTGCCCAGGGAGGGGGTGGATTCTCCATCCCCGGAGGTGTTTAAGGTGAGACTGGATGTGGCCTCAGTGGACTTGATGGTTGGACTCGATGATGTCAGAGGTCCCTTCCAACCCAGCTGATTCTCTGATTCCATGACACCCTCTGATCATCTCACAGGTCTATGGGCAAGTCTTGGTGTGTTCAGAGGAGACTGAGGGGAGACCTCAGTGCAGTTCCAATTCCTGGGCAGGGGCAGAGGAGGGGCAGGGACTGAGCTCTGCTCTGGGGGACCAGGGACAGCACCCAGGGAACGGCTGGAGCTGTGTCAGGGCAGGCTCAGGTTGGATCTCAGGGAAAGGTTCTTCCCCCAGAGGCTGGTTGGGCACTGCCCAGGCTCCCCAGGGCAGTGGGCACAGCCCCAAGGCTGCCAGAGCTGCAGGAGGGTTTGGCTGATCCTCTGGGGCACAGGGGGGGACTCTTGGGGCTGGGTCTGTGCAGGGCTGAGGGTTGGACTGGATGGTCCTTGGGGGTCCCTTCCAGCTCAGCATATTCTGGGATTCTGTGAAGTCTTCCTTGCACTGCTCTGAGCAAAGTGCTCATCCCTGGCTGGAGAGAAGATGGGGTGAATTTTCTCCTGCAGAATCACTGTCAGAGTGAAGCTCTGGGATCTGGACACTCCCCTGCCTGAGCACAGGCAAGAGATTATGGAGCAGGAAGGTTTGGAGTCCCCAGCCCTGGAGGTGCCCAAGGAAGGCCTGGCCATGGCACTCAGTGCTCTGGGCTGGGGGACAGGGTGGGCATCGGGCACAGGGGGGACTTGATGATGTGGGAGGTCTTTCCCAACCTTAATGACTCTGTGATTTGACTGTAAGTTGGATCAAATGTTTGTTGCCATCCCAAAGAAGGAGGGTTGTTAAATACACTTCTCCCACAAAGCCGTCCTGAGCTTCCCAGCTCAGAGAAGTGCCAAAAAAAAATGGAGTTACTGTGTCTGTGTTAGGAAGAAAAGGAAATTTAAGGTTGTTCTGGATGCCCTTTTCCTGCTTTCTGTGTTTCAGCAGCACTTCTGAGCTGTGAAAATCCCTGGCACTGGGTGAAGTGGCAGATGGAGGAGTGGGGGGAGCTGGGGTGGGGAGGTTTGGACAGAGGGGCTCAGGGGGACAGGGGAGCTCAGGGGGACAGAGGAGCTCAGGGCCAGGCTGGGACACCTGGAGCAGCTTCTCCTGGATGAGGAAGTCTCCGAGGGAAGTTTCCTGTCTTTGCCTCACCTGGATACCCCACGAGCTGAGCAGCTGTTGGGTGTTCCAGGGGCATGTTGGGTGTCCTTCCCCAGGGGAGCACTTGGTGTAGCCCCCAGAAAATGTGGTGCAAACCTGCTCTGACCCAGCTGGGTCACCTGAGCACTGATGCCACCAGTTTTTCCTGCTGCTCCTCCCCTTTCTCACCCCCAAAACATGCCAGGAAGGATGGGCAGGGGGGTGTTGTTTTGAGTCCTCCTCAGAATTTCAGCTGTGTTAAGGAATAAACCAGGTTTAGGAGATTTTCCCTTTCTCTTTTCTGATTCCTCTGGGTTTGTGAGGATTGTTTTCCAAGTGTAATTAAGTTATTGTCAGGCCTGTTTGCTGTGTGTGGACCAGAGGGGTATCGTGGTATCACGGAGGCAGGTGGAAAGAACCCAAAATCTTAATTCTAATGCTGGAAATATCTTTATTAAAGTCCAGCAAAGATCTTCAAATGCTTTCTGAACAGGCCATCTGTCAGCTGAACAACACACCTGCCTGGGGAGTCACAGGGAGAGCCCAGGGTGGCAGTGAGGACACTGATTTTGATTTATTATTTTTTTTCAGACCTCAAACACCTCCTGGATGTTTTCCAGTCTCTGCCCTGGAGACCCCCCAGCCCCAAGGCCAGAGCACGGGGGGCAGAGGATGAAGTAAGCCTTTGCTTCTTCTACTTCCAAACAAAAGACTCCCAGTATAAAATATATTTTAAAAGGGAAAAGAAGTAGATATGAAGTGTAAACTGAGGTGTCAGTGAGTGAGGGAAGGGAGTAAAGTCAATTGTGCCCCGTGCCAGAAGGTGCCCTGAGTAGCTGTGACCTTCATGGTCATGATCTGACAGGTGATCCTGGTGAATGGGAGTAAGTTGTGAGGATTTGGGTGCCATCTCAACAATTAAATTGATCTTTTTAATGCTCTGGTGAAATTCTGGTCAGAAATTGAAGAGGAATCTTTGTTCTTTAGAAACACCCTGAGCAGTAGAAAGTGCTGGGAGCAGGTGCTGCTGAGGGAAGGGATGGAACCTTTCCCTTTGGAGCCTGTTTGAGAGGGAGTGGAGTGTGGGAAGAGGGTGGGAGAATCCCAGAATCCCAGACAGGGGGATTGGGTTGTGAGGGACCACAGTGTCCCATCTGGTCCCACCTCCTGCTCCAGCAGGGCCAGCCCAGAGCACCTGGCACAGGGTTGTGTCCAGAGGGGTCTGGAATATCCCCCAGGAGGGACAGTCCACCCCCTCTCTGGTCTCTGTTCCAGTCACAGCAAAGAAGTTCTTCCTCCTGCCCAGGTGGAGCTTCCTGGGCATCAGTTCCTGCCCGTTCCTGCTGTGCCATTGCTGGGCCCCCCCAGCAGAGCCTGGTCCCTCCTCTGCCCCCTCCTGCAGCCCTGAGGGACAGAAACACAGATTTGGCCTCTCCCCAGGGTTCTCCAGCCCTGGCACAGCTCATGGCTCGTGTCTGCCCGGGGGCTGCACCTTCTGTGCTGTTCCCCAGTGGAATGTGATGCCACTGCTGCTCCTTGGCTTCGGGGCCCCAGTGTGAGCAGTGAGTGCCTGGTTCCTGCTGGCTGATAAACGTGACACTCCAGCTGCCAGCAAACCTCACACCAGGTTCTTCCTCTCCTCACCCCCTCTAGGAGGCCCACCTTGCACCTTGGAGAGGGCTGGGAAAAATGACGGAGTGTTTAGGGCAAAAAGATGCTTTCAAGTAAATGATACTCTGAAGATGAAGGTCTTTGGATTCTTGGCCATGTAATAAAACTTTTTGGGGCAGGTCTTGTGGCAAGTATTTAATAGAATCAGAGACTCACAGAATCATGGAATCATAGAATTATGGACTCATAGAATCATGGAATCATGGACTCATAGAGTCATGGAATCATGGAATGATGGAGACAGAATCATAGAATTATGGACTCATAGAATCATGGAATTATGGACTCATAGAGTCATGGAATTGTGGACTCATAGAATCATGGAATTATGGACTCATATAATCACAGATTCATAGACTCATAGAATAATTGATTGGCCTGGTTTAAATGGGGCCCTAAATTTCTTAACTTTCTCTGCAAGATTCTTCTTTGTCACTGCTAACTGGGCAAGGTGGAGTCTCATCCACTGGAGGTGCAAAGTCTGATGTCATTTGTGTGTCACATCTTCCTCTGTGAGTGCTGCTCCTCCTCCACCACTCCCCTGGAGTGCCCTGGGCTTGGGGTTTGGGGCAGCTGGAACATCTCCAAGATTTCTTCCTGCCTGTTAAAATTTGGAGGTGCAGCTGCCTCTGCTGTGAGTCGGGGAGAACTTTCTTTGGAGTTTTATTTGCCCAGTGGTGGCTTTTTAACGCTTCATCTTTCTGGGAGCTGGGGAGTTCCTCGGCTGCTGTTGTGCCAGAGGATGGATTCACGTGGTTGGCACCATCCTGCCCTTCCCCCTTCATCCCTGGGAATTCCCCCAGGGACGTGGGGGGATTTTCCCTCCTTTCTGTCCATCCTGCCCTGGTGCTCACTAAATGGGTGAAGTCTCCTTGGTGTGACCAGAGTTAACCCTGGCACTGGCAGAACGTCACCTGTGATTTTGCCCTCCTGCCAATGGCCTGTGGGGAAGTTGCTGCCTGGAATTAGGGATTTTAGTGTGATAAACGTCATGATTATCATCTTTTGGGATGAGGAATATCCCACCTTTCTGTGCATAAATAGAAATGTCCATGCACATCCTCTTTAACAACCCCCAAGAGGTCCTGTTTTGCTCTCTAATAATCCCAGGGTGGGAACTCTCCCTGCTCCCCCTCACTGCTCCCTAATTACAGTGGTTTTTACTCTCCAACACCTTAGAACTGTCAGCTTTCATAGTAAGGCCCTTCCTCTTCAGATATGAATTTATTTCTCCCTCCCAGCATCACCCCTTTGCCACTGGGCTGGCCAGGGTTGAGCAAAAATGGCTTTCAAGCCCTGGGATGTTCTGAAGATGCTGAGCTGCTGTTAAACAGTTTTATTTATTTATTTATTTATTTATTTATTTATTTATTTATTTATTTATTTATTTATTTATTTATTTGACTTAATCTCATTCTGTATCACAATGTGATTTTCTTTTATGACACAATTGACACGAACCATGTCCTGCAAAAGGAGTTGGATGCCTCAGTTCTGAAGTTCAGTGTTCCTGTGCTTTTGCTGCCTTGTTTCAGGCTCTCTCAGTGCTGTGGTTTAGCAAAGATTTGGGGTGTTTTGCTGGGTTTTTTAGGACTGGGCTTCTGGGAACAAAGTTATTAAACAAATCACGGGGGGCCCTGTGGAAAATGGGCTGTTTGGTGAGAGCAGGAGATTTACAAGTGTTTCTTCAGCACCTTAAAAATTTATTTACAGAGCAGTGGAAATGTGGATTGGCTTCAAGTTGGATTCTCAGCTCTCCCAGCTCTCCATAAAGTGGGGTGGACTGTTAATAAATGAACAAGCAAATCAGGAAACAGAAAGGATGTAAAGATAGGCTCCTTATCAATCTGAATTTTAAAGGCAATCTCCCACTTTAAGCCTGTCCCCTGAGTTGGTACCTGAGTTCTGCAGCCCTGGAATTACTCAGCAGATAAAGGAATTATCCCAGTTTTCCCAGAAGGGCTCTGCCAGCAGCAGCAGCATCTGCAGGGATGTTTAATGCCCTGAAGGCAGAAGCAAAGGTCCCTCTTGGTCTGTTCCAGGGGTGATGGATGTGCAGGGAAAAGCAGGGCTGGGGCTGGTTTTCCTCCTGTGGGGAATTCCTCATTAAAACAGGGGGAATTTGGGAAGGGGATGAGCCACAGGTATAAAAAAGTAACTTGTGTCAGGGTAAAGAGAACAAACCTGCTGCAGTCCAACACTACAAACAGGGAATGGGAGGGTGTTAAATCCCAGAAATAACATCAAATCCTGGGATTATGGGGTTGGGTCCCACTGCAAGTGTGTGCAAGGAAACCCTTGCACAGGGTGGAGCAGCTCTGCTGAACTCCCCCCTCTGAGCAGTGTTTGTCCTGCCCTCGTGCTTTGTATCCACATTTTTGGTGGGATTCAGTCTAAAATCTTCCCTGGCATTTCTGTCACTGGCCTGTGATCCTTGGTCCTTCTTCACCTCCAGCTTTGAGTTTATTTTCCATGTATCCCCACTGTTTTGTTTTGTCCTCCTGCTGTATCTCTACCCTCTGCAACCTGGGGGAAAATTGTCTTATAGGGGTATTTATTTTCATCACAAAAAGTGGGTAAAAGAGAACAGCAAATAATCCAGTTGTACCAAGGTAAAATGAACTCTCCACTGTAAATTCCTTAGAGGAATTGCAGCTGCTTTATTCAATAAATCAGGTTTTCAAGTGCTTAAAACTTGAAAAGTTTTAAGTGTGTGAGGTCACTGACTGGAGCTTTGGCTGTTTTGAGGTGAGTTTTAGCTGTCAGGTCATCCAGTGCTCCTGCAAAGACACGGGCAGCAGAATTTGGGGTTACTCGTGGCATTTTTGATGGAGTGGTCACAGGACAGAGGAATCCTGAGAGCCATTTTCCTTGAACATGTACCATGAATTCCTTCCTTCCCATTTTGGGAAAGGACTTCCCCCTGAAAATGTGCAGGTTAAACAGTTAATGGGTTATCAAAGTATCACAGAAGCATCGAGTGGTTTGGGTTGGAAGGGACCTTAAAGCTCATCTCGTACCACCCCCTGCCATGGGCAGGGACACCTTCCACCAGCCCAGGTTGCTCCAAGCCCTGTCCAACCTGGCCTTGGACACTTCCAGGGATCCAGGGGCAGCCACAGCTTCTCTGGGCAACCTGGGCCAGGGCCTCCCCACCCTCATTATAAAAAGGGTCACACTC
>NW_016690360.1:850922-853496 GCF_001604755.1 Lepidothrix coronata
GGAATTTTTTGTAGCTCCAGGGTGAGAACCTTGTGTAGCTCCGGGGTGAGAATCTCATGTAGCTCCAGGATGAGGGACTCTCTTGTAGTTCCAGGGTGAGAATCCCGTGTAGTTCCAGGGTGAGGGAACCTTGTGTAGCTCCGGGGTGAGAATCTCATGTAGCTCCAGGATGAGGGACTCTCTTGTAGTTCCAGGGTGAGAATCCCGTGTAGTTCCAGGGTGAGGGAACCTTGTGTAGCTCCGGGGTGAGAATCTCATGTAGCTCCAGGATGAGGGACTCTCTTGTAGTTCCAGGGTGAGAATCCCGTGTAGTTCCAGGGTGAGGGAACCTTATGTAGCTCCAGAATGAAGGAACGTTGCACAGCTCCAGGTTGAGGGAACCTCTTGTAGTTCCAGGATAAAGGAACCTCTAGGGGGAGGGAATCTCGTGTAGCTCCATGGGCAGGAGCTGCCCTACCTGGGGAGATTCCCTCCCCTGACTCTGCAGCCAAGAGCTATTTCTTATTAAAGAAAAAGAATAAATATTAATAAATATATATATAAAACCAATTTAGCTGGGGTCAGTGACTCTGAGCCTTGCCTGGGAACTCCCACATTCCTGCCTCCTCCCTCCAGGGACATCCCTTCTCCTGACAGTCACCTGAGGGCTCACCTCCAGCAACGAGCTGCTGGGAAGGCAACACTCTATAAAACAAGTGAATAACATTTTTGGGGAAAAAGAGATCCTTTCAGGGAAAGAAGGGGAGGATCCTTTGGGCATCACTTCCCTCTCCTTGGACTTGCCCCACCACCATCCCTGCCGTGGTTCAATGGGATCCAGCCCCCATTCCTGCTCCTTGTTTGCCATGCAGATGTTTGCCATCAGTACCTGTGCATCTTCCTGCCTCTCTGCCTTCCCTGGGGGAAAAATCTTAAGGCTTAATGGAAGCTTTGCAGCCGAGGGGTAAATGGGTTTAATTGGGACACTTATTTTAGCAGCAATAATGTGGTTGGCTGGGTTATGCTACAGCATTTCTTTTTTCTAACAATGCCAGCAAATTTTGGTGACAATTTTGCAGCTCAGTAATGTTAACATGTTGTATTTCAACTCAGTGTGGAGAAATGTGTGTTAAATGCTGAGTCCCTCTTTCATTCATTTTTTCCATGAAAATGCCTGCACCTGCTGAGTGCTTCCTGAGGGTTTCAAAGTGTTCCTGTAGAGTGTCAGAAAGCCAGGAGTGGCTGCAGAGACTTTCCTGTCTCCTCAGGGCTCTGGGGGTGTCACCTGCAATGTCAGTGCATGGCCTGGCAGTTTAAAACCCTGGAATCGGGAATTCAAATCCAACCTTTGGTGCAACACTCCCGCAAATCCCCTTTCCATCCCACCAGGGGATGGCATATCCCAGTGTGTGTCTGCAAACAGAGAGATCAGGTGCTTGTGCAAGCAAAAATGCAACTTTTAAATCCATCTTGGGGCATATGAGTGACCCTGGGGGGGGGGGAATTCTCTCCAGGGCAGCATTCCCTGAGGCTGTCAGGGAAATACTTGATGCCTTGGTGCCCATCACACCCTCTTTCTGGCTAAATGGGGGGAAAAAAGCTTATTCGAGCCAAAAATATTTCTATATTCCTCACAGCAGCTCTCTGGACTGTGTGAGGAGTTGTAGAAGGGACGGCATTCGACTTCAATGGCTTCAGAAAATAAGTGTGGCTTTAAACCAGCTGATGGTTCTGCAGTGTTCCTTATATCCCCAAATAACTTTCACCCATTCTCTGGGCTGTCCTGAGAGGCTTCTCAACGTGATCTGTGGTGCTGTAATATCCCAATACAGGAGCAAAATGCTCAGGGAAAGTTAAAATTAAATAAGAACCGGTAATGCAACAGAGCTCGGTCAAAATAGTGGGAAAGCTGGTGACAGGCCTCTAATAACCAAACTGAGATAGTAACAGAACGTGCCTGTTTTATTTTCACAAGAAAATAGGGTATTTTTTGAGAAGTTTGCTGGCTGGAGGCCTGGCTGGAAGGATCCATAATTGTGGGTTAACTGGCTGGTAAACAGCCCTTGTGCAGCTCGGCTGTAATTGAGGGTGTGGGGTCAGGCTGTTTAATTGCCGTCTGCTGGCTGGGAATAGAAACCTCTCAGTGCCTCTGCAGCTCATTAGGGAAACAAATTCCCAGCCACCGAGCTGGGGGAGTGCCGGGGGAGGGCTGGGGTTAGGGATGTGCAGGGCCAGGGGAGCAGCATCAGCCCCTCTCTGCTCCCCCAGGGAGAAGGGGTGGAATTAAACACCCAAAGGAAACACTGGGAGAGCCAGTTGTGCTCCTGCTCTGAAAGATGGAGTTGGAATTACAAAATCCCAGTTTATATTATCTGTCCTCAGTAGTTCTCTGAGCTTGGAGCCCACTCTGCACCTTAATATGTGGGCAGAGGGAACCAGCAGCAAAGGAAAAGGAGAAGTTCTTGGCTGGAGCAAAAGATGGATCCACCAGCACCCAGAGAACATGATCAGACCAGGGACACCCACAATGCCAGTGTGTCCCAAATCCTGTCTGGACCATGGACACCCACAATGCCAGTGTGTCCCAAATCCTGT
>NW_016690360.1:854440-861585 GCF_001604755.1 Lepidothrix coronata
TTGGGAATGCTGGGGGGGCTGGGATCCATCCTGCATCCCACCTTCATCCCTTTGTTCACCTGAGCATCTTCTGGGGCTGCTGGTGCTCCTCATTCTCAGGATGTCAGAGAATCCCAGAATTCTGGAATGGTTTGGGATGGGAGGGACCTTAGAGCCCATCCCATTCCACCCCTTCCCATGGGCAGGGACACCTTCCACCAGCCCGGGTTGCTCCAAGCCCCATCCTACAATTTCCATCCCAACCTACAATTTCCACGGTGTTTTATGAGTTTCTGAAATATGGATGGAATTGGGCTGTGGAAGTCCAATAAAAGTTCATATTTTCCTACTGAGAGTCCAAGCAGGAATTTAAAGAGCAAACAGAGCCATCAGCCTGCTCGTGATGCTGGATTTTATAATTTGATTGCAGCGAGGGCTCTTGGAGGCTCCTCATCCTGTCATTTGGAAAGGCAGTGCAGTTTATTCCCAACCTGTAAATTAAAATCAAAACAAACATAAAAGGGCAGCAGGATGTGCCTGTACTTCCTCCTTCTGCCTGCCAGGCTGATTTTAATAACTTCTTCATCACCTTTTTATCATCTCCAGAAGCCAGGGCTTTACTGCACTTCTCCACATAATTTAGGGGCTCTCCTGAATTTCCCAGTGTTCCTTCAGAGCCCCTTTAAGCCTGGTTTCTCTGGTGATGTGTAGGAAAACAAAAACGAGAAAGAATGTGGGACAATGAATTCCTGGAGCCTCCATGGGGCACAGAAGGGCAGCACGGCCCCACCAGCACCTCCCAGTGCCAGAACCCCCCTGTGCTCCCCCCTCCCAGTGCTCCCAGTGCCTTCCAGCCACACTCCAGCGTGCTCTGGCTGCTCGGGGTAGTTGTGATGCAAAGCAACAACAAGCCTGGCTGGTTTTAGAGCTGCACTGTGGCTCTGGGGCAGCTCAGAGTGGCCAGAATCTGCTCTTTGGAGGAGACACTCGGTGTTTGTTGTGAGCTCACACTCTCCTGGTGATGGGGAGATGTGAGATCACAGGCTGGGGCTGCTTTTTGAGATTCCTTCCACCCCCTGAGCTGAGAATTCCTGCTCAGAGATGCTTTCCAGCAACTGGGAAAACATTTGCAGTCTCAGATATGACAAACACTGATGAGACAATCCAAAATTTAGCACCTCTCAACCCCCTCCAGCTTAATTTTCCTGCACAATGTGTTGCTCTTCAAGAAAGTGCTGTTTGCCACATTCATTTGAATAAACCAGGCACTTGAGGAAGAAGCTGTTTCCTTGTTTAACATCCCACCCTGAAACTGCAAAATTGCTTCGTAGCTCAGACTCATAAACCTGAACAAACCAACCAGCAGAGAAGGAAGATTTTCCAGCTGAGGAACAGTGGCTGTTTGGTTTTTTCCCCCTCCCTAGGTGGGTTGGTGTCTGTGTGGGCACGATTTCAGTCGTTCCTTGCTGTTTAGTGGCCCAAATGTTCAGGTGGGTGTGACACCTGTGAGGAGGCAGAGCAGGAGGAGGGTCAGGAGTGTGGTGTTGCTCGTGTGACACTGTGTGGTAAAGGCTTAGCACAGCTGCCTCCAGGAAAGGCTCCTGTGGCTCCAGGAAAGGCTCCTGTGCCTCCAGGAAAGGCTCCTGTGCCTCCAGGAAAGGCTCCTGTGGCTCCAGGAAAGGCTCCTGTGGCACCAGGAAAGGCTCTTGTGCCTCCAGGAAAGGCTCCTGTGCCTCCAGGAAAGGCTCCTGTGGCACCAGCAGCACGTGGAGAAGCAGCAGGACCATTTCCAAAGGCACTTAGGAGGGTTGGGAGGCCTCTAGGAAGATGTTCCTTCAATCTACACGAGAGAAATACGTGCAGAGAGCAAACCTCAGGGTTTAATGGGGTGGGGAAGGACTGGGTGTTTCCTGCCCCAAAATTGGTCCTTTTTGGGTGGATTTGGCCAGAATACTGTGAAGGGCTCTGCAGGAGGGGCTGGAGACTAATGGGGCATCTTTAAAGCACACCTGAAGTGCAAATGTTGCCACATTGGATGTTCTTACAGGGGGGAAAAGTAAATTTTTTTGTATGTTTTTAACTCGGGCAAGTGTCAGATAAATGGCTTAGAGATGGTATTTTAATTGTCAGTATTCAGTAGAATAAGAAACAAGCCCAATGATCCCAAGGTTTTCTCCTCTGCTCCTGGTTCTTCCACAAAACCCCGTGGAAGAGGAAGCAGGAGGAGAACAAATCTGTGTGCTGTTAGCAGGGACTGTGGTGTCCCAAAAGTAGCCTGGATTTTGGGAATGAGGAGCGTGAAGGTCCATCCTTTGCCTCCCTGGTAAAGGCTTTCCAAAGAAGAAGGTGCTGCAATCCAAGGAATGCCCTGGAGCTGGATGTTCTGCAGCCCAGGGGTAAAACACCTGACTTCAAGTTTAGCAATTTTCACAGTAAATGTTGTTGTTGGGGGGGTTCTGGTTTTTTTTTGGGGGGAGGAGGGTTGTGGTTTTGTTTGTCTTGCATTTTATGTTTTTGCTTTGTTTGTTTGGTTTGGGTTTTGGAGGTTTTTGTTTGCTTGGATTTTTTTTTTGTGTGTGTGTGTTGTTTTTTTTTTTACTTGAAAAAGGAATTGATTTTACCTGATTGAATGGTCTAAAAAGTGGGAGTCCCAAAAGCAGGAGCTGAATCAGCCCATCCCAGAGGGGAAGGTCCCTGTCCAGTTCTCCACCACTGCCCAAGGAACAGGGATGACTTTGACTGTGGGGTAGTTGAGGTCAAGCAAATGACCCCAAACAGAAAACATTGTCTGCTCCCTCCAAACTGGGACGGGATGTCCAAATGGCATCAACCAAGGAAAAAATTCCCAGATATTAATGAACACCAGATTGGCCACATGGATGAACAGCTCCTTTGTTCCTTGGGCAGAGGAGGAAATAAAATCACCCTGATCTTCCTCAGACAGAACCCAAACTTCACCGGGGGGGGAGGGGGGGGCATTGCACTGCTCAGCTCTTGGGAAACAACTGGAAAAATCGGAGTCACTGAGTTTTTCTAGGCTTTATTTTGTCCTGGGTTTGATCCTGGTTGTGCAGCTCCCTGTTTATAGCAGAACTGGGGGAGGGGGTCTGTATTTCCTACCTGTGCTGAGCTCCAGAGCCCCACATTCCCTTTTCTTGTCCCTGTCACGGGGTTGCATTGGGCTCCTAAAGAGCCCATTCTGGTTGATCATCCAATCTGTGCTGCTTAAAATGCAGTTTATTTAGTCTAAATACCTTCTACTCATTTCCTCATTCTTTTATTGGTAGGAAGCTGTTCACCTAAAATGAGATTTTTGCTCTTTAGGAGTTTGCCACTTCTGCCTGTTTCCTACCTGAGGCTTTCAGCCCTTGTTCAAGGTACAATAATTGGTGTGAAGAGGAAACAGCCCAAAGGAAGAGCAGGCAAAATTTCAGAATGGGACTCCATTTTTTCCCAACCAACGAAGTTAAATCAGGACTAAATTTGGTTCAGTGTATTCTGCCTGGGAGACTCCCTGGTTTTTTTTTTGAAGACTGTGTTTTAGAAACTCCCAAGTGCTCAGGATGGAAAACACCTTCAAAATCACTTTTTTAAGATTTTACTGATTCATTCCTCATTCCTTCCTCCTTAAATCTCCACATCCACAGGGGTGTTTTGCTGATACATCACAATGTGCACAGAGAGACTCAACTCCATCAGATCCCATCCATCAGAGAATCATAAAATCACAGAATATGCTGAGCTGGAAGGGACCCACAGGGATCACTGAGTCCCTGCACAGGACACCTCAGGAGGGTTTTTTAGGTGCAGTTAATTGACTGCATTTGTAATCAAAGGAGTGCAATGGACCAAAATCTTAAATTTATCCTCTACCAAGCAATCTGTTGCTCCTCAGCCATTTTTCAAACACACACATGTTGCTGATTCCGAGATGAAAATATTTGTTGTTCAATTAGTGATGATTTTCAGGAGTCTTTGCCTTTCATCTGTGTAGGTGGTCCAGGAATTTCTTGTAGTCAGACAGGCAGGAACTTCCCAGACCTCCTTCCCTGTGTGTGCCACGGAAAATAAAGAGCTTTGTGTTGGATTCAGCAGCATCTTCCACTCTCTGGCCCAATCCGTGCCCCATGTGTGCTCTTGAAGGACAGGACTTAGTTTTCCTGGAGCCAGAGGTGCAAGAGGAGCTCTTCCTTCCTCAAATTCCCACAGGAAGAGCTGCCAAGCCAGAGGGTTCTGGGCAGGTCCTTCAAGCACCAATGAACAGTTTGGTTGAGAATCAAACTCAGGTGAATCCCACAGCACAAATATATTCTGGAACGTGTCAAATGAGTGCAAGGAACACCATCATTCGTGGGATTGCTGGGGGCTCTGCCCCCTTACACACACCCTGCCCAGTGCCTGGCTTTGTGCAGGAGGTGAACTCCATGTCCCACTCTCAGTGGGGTGCATTTGCCCCGTTAGCAGAGCTCTGCAGACCCCAATCTCAGGGGGTCTCTCACTTGTGTCCCATCTGTCTCCTCCCACCACATGCTTTTCTTTTTAGCTGTGAAATTTGTTGTTGTGAGAACTGTCCTGCCTGGAGTCTCTGCTGCTTTGGTAACACGAGGGTTAATTAATCCCACAGACACTGTCATTAGTGTTTTGGTGGCTGTTCCAGTCAGTCCCCAGCAATAACCAGAGCAACTGTGCTCCCCCTTTTTTTCTCCCGTCCCTTCATTTCCATCCCCGAGGCCTGGGCAGCGTTTCCTCAGAGGGGAATTTCAATGGACCTTGAGTCACAGAATTATGGAATATTCTGAGCTGGAAGGGACCCACAGGGATCATCCAGTCCAACCCCGGCTCTGCACGGGACACCCCAAGGATCCCACCCTGTGCCTGAGAGCTCTCTGGGATACCCTGAGCGTCCCCTGGCACAGACCACTGATTAAGATTTTACTGATTAAGTCCTCATTCATTCCTCCTTAAATCTCCACATCCATAGGGGTGTTTTGCTGATACATCACAACATGCACAGAGAGACTCAACTCCATCAGATCCCATCCATCAGTCATAAAATCACAGAATATGCTGAGCTGGAAGGGACCCACAGGGATCATCCAGTCCAACCCTGGCCCTGCACAGGACACCCCAAGGATCCCACCCTGTGCCCAGACTTGTCAGGTTTGAATACAGAAAAAAACAGAGTTCAGGGTGGTACTGGAAATGTTCTTCTTTTCCACTTCCCTGCTCTGCACAGAGTTTTGTGGGCAGAGCCACTGTGGGCACTACATTGTGCTGGTGCCTGTTGGCAGGTACAAACCATCAGCTCCACACAGGATCCCAGAATATCCTCTGGCAGCCTTGGGGCTGTGCCCACTGCCCTGGGGAGCCTGGGCAGTGCCCAACCAGCCTCTGGGGGAAGAACCTTTGCCTGAGATCCACCCTGAGCCTGCCCTGACACAGCTCCAGCCATTCCCTGGGGTCACTGCTCACCAGAGCAGAGCTCAGGGCCTGTTCCTCCTTTCCCTGGGATGCTCCCAATGCACCAGCTCGGCTCCAGAGGCCTTGGAGGTGTGTTTTGGGCTGGCAGAGCACAGATGGCCTCCCTGGTGCCACTCTCCCAAGGCCTGGTGGGTGTTGCTGCTGCCCATCTGCTCCCCTTTGGCGAGGACGGAGCAGCCCTTTGTCCTTCTCCAAATAGCACTTCTTGAGGGATGGCAGGAAAAAGCCCCCCCTGGCCCTCCAGGGCTGAATTTTCCAAACCCAAGATGTGCTTTGCCCCTCCTGGTGTGCCTGGAGGTGTTCCCAGGTGAGCTCAGGGCAGATCCCACGTGTGTGCACAGTGGATTAATCACCAAAACCACAACCAAGATCCCCTCCTGGCTGTTTTGGTCTGGTGATTTTACCCCTTTCTCATCTTTAAGGTGGATTGTGCAGGTTTTGGTGCTCCCTGACCACCCTGCCCTGGTGAACATTTCCTGTGCCTCCTGTGAGGTGGCTGAACAAGGTCCTCTGGTGCATCCTTTGATATTCCCTGTTTATCTTATGGAAATGAGCCCCTCCTGAAACCCCCTGATCCCTTCTCCTGCCATGTTTCCCAGCTGTCTTTCTGGATTATTTATTTTATTTCCCATTGCCCCTGAGGCTCTTCAAAGGCTTCTTTGGACTCTGAAATCCCTGCCTGTGTCTCTGAGAGGGGAAAGCCAGGAGTCCATATCTGATTTACTGGGAATTTTGACTCCTGGTGTGTTTTCTCACTGTGTGTAACACAAGCTGGAGTGCTCTGTGTTTTTCTTCTTTTCCTTTTTCCTCTGTTTGTGTTATGCTTGATTGGATATTCAGCCCTCAGTTGGTTCTCTTTGGCTACTCCTTCTGAATAATCAATTTTTTTTCAAGGAGCCTGTGACTCTGCATTTTCCAGGTAAATATGTTGCTTTCCTCAATTGGAACTGGAAGGTGAAAAATAAATAGAGGAGATCTCTGTTTGCTCAGTGGTGACAGTGGAAAGGCCTGGTAGTCACATGAATAGTTCAGCTGGTCTTCTTCAAAATATTTACTCAATAAAGAGAAGTTTTGTGCTTTTTGAATGTGCAGTTTTTAGCTGAAATAAATTTTAATTTAAAGGGTTAAAACCATAAGAAATTAAAATGGATGCAGCTAGAGGATGGTGGCTTCTAGATATCAGAAATATCTCAATAGAAAACAATATTTTTCGAGTTTTGAAGGATTCATAAATTGTTCCTACTAATGAGGAGTGCATTCTCCCTGCTAAAAGTCAAATTAACCCTGTTTTGGATGCAGATTCCCATTTGTACCTGATGGCATCACCTCATACACCTCCCTGGGACTGACTCTGATGTTCCACCACAGCTTCTCTTTGGTTTCTATAGGTGTGTTCTCCAGAAAAATGGTTTTTTCCACCTTCCAAGATACCAAGTTTGTGATTAACAACGAGCAGGACACATTTGTCTTCAAGTAAACCCCACTGTAGTCCATGCAGGAACTGGGAAAAGCAGGTGCTGCCATCAGGAAGGGAAGACTCATGTTTCCTCAGAGGATGGGCAACGTGAGATCCTGGATATCCCAGCCTGGAAAACTTCAGTTGTCATTGAAACAGCCTCAATCTTTTTTCCCTCTTTTTTTTTTTTTTTTTTTTTTTTATTTTTTTTTTTTAATTTTATTTTATT
>NW_016690360.1:862746-865220 GCF_001604755.1 Lepidothrix coronata
TGGGATGGCCCTGCTGGAGCAGGAGGTGGGACCAGATGGGACACTGTGGCCCTTCCAGCCTGACCCATCCTGGGATTCTGCGGATCTGGGATCTTCTCTCTACAACAAGTGCATGAGCCCTCTTTTTCTGGTCACTGGTTCGTTCATTGTGGTCCAGGCACAACAGAATTTTGGTGTAAGATTGGGGTGCTCTGACAAGGAAATTGCTTTGCCATAGATTTTTCCAGAGGATTATACACCTTGAAATTAGGCTCTGAGTTCCAGCTGTCCTGCAGCATCTCTAAAACCTGGAGGCAATCCACTCTTTTAAGGTGAAAACCCTTTGAAATGTCCATTTTTTTCTCATTTTTCTGAACTGGTCTCATGATTCCTCTTTGTCCAGGTGAAAACTGGTGAGAGAACAGGGGTGTTTTCCATGCAGGAAGAGCTGTTGTGGGTGTTCCCTGTTCCATTGCTCCTTCTGTCCACAGTTTTCAATCAATGTTCAACCCAAAGCCATGTTTTGCTTCCAGCCACATCTCAGTCAGGCTGGTCCAGGTGTTCTCTGACTATATTGGGGGGAAAAAATAAGAGTTAAAAATGATTTGCAATTCAGTAATTCAAAAGTAGCACTTCCTACTCTTTAAAGGAAAAAAAAAAGTCCCAAACAAACACGGAAGACTCCTCCTAAACTCAGACTCACTCCACCTGTGCCATCTGGGAATCCAAACCTCTGCAGCCCAACTAGGAGCAGGGAACAGCAGTGGCAGGAAGGGGAAAGGCAAGGAAAGGCTCTCCAGCTGATTTCAGAGCATTCTCATTTAAAAGCTTAATAGGAAGAAAAAAATCAAATAGAAAATTCAAAGGGCATTAAAGAAAGTCCTGGGTGGAATTTCAAATGGATGGCCTTTCCCCCTCAATTTAGTAGGAAAAAGTCTTTAATGAACATCTCCATTTGAAACTCATTTTTCATCACAGCCCAAGCTGGATTTTCCATCCAACATCCACACAGGGCTGAAGGTACCAACCCCAGCACCTACTCACCGAAAAAGGCCCAGCAGAGCTTCCCAGACCCTTATTCCAGGGGTGTAGGAGCAGAAGAGGCTTTTTGTTTGGTTTTTTTCCCTCCTTCTCTTGCACCAGCAGCCAACAGGCATCTGTGTTTCATCCAGAATATTGTCTGTTTGTTTGGAGAATTTGGTATGGCTTAAGATCCAAGTTTTCTTTGGATCTGGCCTTTAGGCTTTGGTTTGATTTTTTTCCAGTGACACTCCTGAAATGCAGCTTCCTTCCCTTTTTTTTCCATCCCTGCTGACCTGCTAAGTTAAAATAAACGTTATGTTTTGATGTATTTCTTTATTTATTTTAGTTACCGCAGAGGCAAGAATGTGGAGTGAGAAACTTTGATTAAATTTCAAGTGTAGTCAGATTAACTAGGACGGGTGCCAGGAGGCTTTGGTGCCCTTGTTCCTTGGGATGTTTGACTTGTGTTTTTAGGGTAGTTTTTCACATTTTTGGTGCCCTCAGCACAGTGAGTTTTCTCATGGACGTGTCTCCATCCAGGCACCTTCAACAGGACCATGGTGGGGGTGAAATGAGCCTTTGGCACCACAGTGAAGCTTCTCAAACCAACAGACCAAGGCAGGGATGGGCTTGCTGAGCGTGGAGGTGATTTTTGTGCCCAGGGGAAGGATCGCAGTTCGAAGCTGTTGCAAAAATTCCATCCATTTCCAGGCTGTGGTGGGTTGAGCCTGGCCAGATGCCAGGTACCCACTAAAGCCACTCTCTCACTCTCCCCCTAAAACTGGACAGAGGAGAGAGAAAAAAAACCAACTAAGGATTCACGAGTTGAGATAAGAGCTGAGAGAGGTCAGTGACTGGTCACCTTCACGGGCAGAACAGACTCCAAGTGGGGATAGTACTTAAATTTATTACTAACAGGATAAGAGCCAAAGAGTGAGAAACGAAACAGTCCTAAAAACACCTTCCCCTCACCCCTCCTTCCTTCCATGTTCTCCCTCCTCCCCAGGGGATGGGAATGGGGGTCACGGGCAGTTGTTTTTTCTGCTGCTGCTCAGGGAGAGGAGTTGGAGTCCTTCCCCTGCTCCCGTGGGGTCCCTCCACGGGAGACAGTCATTGATGGACCTCTCATGTGAGTCCATCCCACGGGAGACAGTCCCTGATGGATCTCTGGTGTGAGTCCATCCCTCGGGCAGCAGCTCTTCCCTGCTGTCCCGTGGGTCACTCCTCCATGGGTTCAGTCCTTCACAAAAGAGCTGTACCAACGTGGGTCCCCCCCAGAGGCCACAAATCCTGCCTGGGAAAACCCTGCTCTGGCCTGGGCTTCCCTCTCCATGGGCTGCAGGTCCCTGCCAGGACCCTGCTCCAGCCTGGGCTTCCCTCTCCACGGGCTGCAGGTCCCTGCCAGGACCCTGCTCCAGCCTGGGCCTCCCATGGAGTCACAGCCTCCTTCCTGCATCCACCTGCTCCATCCT
>NW_016690360.1:866714-879150 GCF_001604755.1 Lepidothrix coronata
ATCCAACCCAAATTTACTCTCCTTCAACATAAAGCTGTATTATTTTAGCTGAAGTAGATTTTGAATCTTGGTGTGCCAGTGTGAGGGGTGGAGGGGGCTTTTGGGAGCATGTCCTGTGAATTAGAACATTTCTGCCCTCATTTGGCCTCTTCAATCTATGGAGTAAAAACAAAAACCCGAAACATTTTGCATGTTAATAAATTCACAGAACAAAGACAAAGGGAACGAGCAACTGAGCTTGGTGAACAAATAAACACAGAAAATGATCCCATAATATGGGTTTAAAAGGGGATAATGTGGTTTATTCAGGTTAGGAATTACAGCAATTTTGCACGTGTGAAGGAGAGATTGAAAGAGTTAATTGACTTACTCAAAGCCTCAAAACTCAGAGGGGATTTTGGGGATATGGCCCCTGATTTTTGTGCTTGGATTTCTGAAACAGATTCCCTTGGATAATCACCCAGGGGAAGGATCCACCAATCTCTGCCTGCTTTTTACACCTCAAATTGAGCCTTGTCTAAAGGAGTTTATGCAGAAAACAGAAAAATAATTCAGTGTACCTTCCCCCCCACACTTTTGTCGAAGGACTCCCTCTCTCCCTCTCTCCAGGAAAGTCCCTTTACAAACATCCAGGAGCAGCAGCAGTTGCAAACTGAGCCAGCTGCCCTTTTGATGCCACGGTGTTTCCAGCTGCACTTCAGGTGCTCCCTTTTCCCAGTGGATTTCCCCCAGGACAAGGCTGCTCTGCCTGCAGGAGGGACCTGGGGGGTGAGAGCATTTCCCATCTCCAGATTGCCCTCAGAGGTGACACCAGGTCTGATTTTAGGGCCAACAGAGCTGGGCAGGGAAGGCTTTAGGAGCTGGAGCAGAGTGGAGCTCAAGCATTTACTCATTTTCATGGATGAGCAGCTCTTCCAATGCAAGATTTTCCCAAAGTCTTTCCCTTCAAACCCAGGACATCAATGCAGCCTCTTCTCAACTCTTATCTCTGCAGAGGTAGGAATTGGGGTAAGCTCTGCCTCACCTGGCCCTGCCCTGAGACATGGGCTGACCCAGAGGCAGGAACAGGGATTGTTGTGATTCTTCTTTCCCAGTTTTAAACGTCTGTGTGTCACTGAGACCATGGAGACAAAAGCCTGGGGAATCAGCCTGGATTCCCTCCTCCCATCTGTCTCCCCCAGCAGAGCCCAGGGCTCTTCCAGCAGGGCAGAGGGAGCCTGAAACCAGGAGATATCAATAACGTGTTTCCATTTGGGAATTGCTGAAACCTTTCCCTGCAGGAGCAGGTCCCTGACACTGGAATCCACTGGCACTCCTGGGCTTCCTTCCCTTCACTACCTCATCACAATATCTCAGGGATCTACAGACTGCAAGAGAAAAAAACAGATTTAAGAGTGTCATAGGACACATGCAGATCATAAATATTCATGCTGGATTATCCCTTGTTGGGGAAAAGAGAATCATAGAATGGTTTGGATTGGAAGGGACCTGAAAAATCACCACTTTCTAACCCTCAAAATAGGTTTTCAGGGAGAATTTGGAGATAAAGTGGGGGTTGTCTGACAGCACTTAACTTGCTTTAAAGAGTCATAAAAAGGTGCTGTTTCTAGGTGTGATTATTTCTGTTGATCATCTTTCTGACAGGAATTATTTTAATTAGCAAAAAAGATACTGCAGGGCCAAACAGGGTAGGGCTGGGTCTGAAATAGGTCCTGGCTGTGTTTTATTGAGTCTTTGAAGAGAGAGGCTGCTCCTCAGCTTCAGAGAGGAACATTCCATTATTCCTTCTGCAGGCAACTCATTGATTTCTCCAGGGTGAGAAATCTGGCCATGAGCAGTTTGAATCTCTCTCAAAACCACCAATGTTTTATGCAGACACTTGGATTATTTGTTAATTCCTCTCCTGAACATCCTTTTTCCTCCCCAGGTCTCCTCACAAAAGTTGTTGTTGGTTACAAACCAGCCTTATTTAGCTTTAAGAAAGGCTTGGCTTCCCTGGGAAGCACTGGATTAAAGATTAAATCAGAGTGATTGTGGTCACTGGATCATTCACTGGGCTCCTGTTTTGGAGACCCTGCAGAACATGAGGGTGAGGTTGGGGTGCTCTACAAGGGAATTGCTTTGCCATAGATTTTTCCAGAGGATTATACACCTGGAAATCAGGCTCTGAGTTCCAGCTGTCCTGCAGCACCTCTAAAACCTGAAGCAATCCACTCTTTTAAGGTGAAATGTCCATTTTTCCCCATTTTTCCGGGCTGGCCTCATGATTCCTGCCTTGCTGAGTGACTGCTGTGCTGCTGGGGATATTTATCCGTGGAACAGCTCTGCCCCTGAGCCTCAGGCAGAGCTCCAGGGCTGGGCAGCCTCCCGTGGTGTTTGGGAGGCTCAGGTTCCTCCGTGCCCGTCTCACGCTCCCTGCGTGGCCCTGGCACTGCCCCAGCTCTGGGAGCCCAGATGGCACCTCCTGGGGGGGGCAGAGCCTGGTGGGGACACATTCACCACCAAATCCACCTGCAAAATCACTTTCTCTCCTGTTCCTGTAGAAAGCAAGACAAATTTTACCCATTATAGCCACTACACTATTTATTGCTGCTGTGCTCTTGCTTTATTCCTGTATTATAGATATAAAATATTTTTATATACTTTATATAGAATATATAATATGTTTTATAGAATATATTATATACTGTATATATTATAGATATTACATAATATATATCATATATATCATACATCATATATCATATACATCATACATCATATATCATATACATTATGTATAATATACATAATATACCATATATTATATCTATATTTGTATATTTTATATAAAATTTAATAGATATATATTTATATTATATATTCTGAATATATATTATAGATTGTATATATTATATATTATATACTATATATTATGTATTATATATTATATTATATATAATATTATATATTATATATAAATATATTAAATATATATTATATATTAAGTATATATTATATATTTTATATATATTATATATTTTTATATATATATTCCTTGCTTTTATATTTTTATTTATATATTTTATTGATATATATTTTTATAGATTCATTTATTATATATTTACCCTTGGGGGGGTCTCTTCCAGCTCAGCATATTTTGGGATTCTGTGATCCCACAGCAGCTGCCTCTGGATGCTCGCTCCCCACCATGCAAAAAAATATTCTAGTTTTTCTGTTTTAAACCAGTAGTTTATTTTTTTCTCTTCTAAACCAGTCTCCTCCTGGTTTGCTGAGCTCTCTGGTTCTCCTCTGATGAGATTTTGGGATAGCTCTGTCTTGGCTCACCTGCTGTGCCTCCCTGGAGCAGCATCATGGCTCCGCGTGCCCAGAGATCATTTCCCCAGAAATCTGTCTGAGGCACATGAACTGGGCGAATTTTGTCTTGTTTTCTTGAATTTCACCCTAAACCCCTCCCACGCTGCACTTTGGATAATGATGTCCTATTTTGGATCTCAGCCTAATTCCTTTATTGGATCTAAGTCTTAGCTTGGCACTAATCAGCCTCAGTCAACAGATGCGGGGGGAGAAGGGGGTTGTGCAGGTGTGAGGAGGGAGAGAGCCCTGGCTGGGAGGCTGCAGCCCTTCACACTGATACCCACAGGGAAGGCAGGTTTTTCCTATGGGAAGAATAAACCCAGCAGCCACCTGAACCCTCTGGATGCTGCCCCAGCTGCCCCTTTTGCTGGGCCTCCCTGGGGCTGCTCAGCACCAACAGCATCAGCTCCAGGACTTGGAGAAGCAGCAGCTTTCCTTCTGTCCTGAATTCCAAAGCCAAAATTATGGTTCGGGGGGAAGGAAGAGGCAGCACCATGAGGGAGAGTTGATGGTGCTTTGGGCCTTGATTAAAATAAACACGAGCACTGTTCAGCTGGGGAACTGCTGGGATCATGGAATTGCTGGGAGGGGCTCCTGGAGGTCACCTCGTCCAACCTCCTGGTCCTGCAGGGCCACCTGGAGCCAGTGACAAGGACACGAGTCATGGAAAAGGGGGAGTCTCATCCTAAGAGGTGCCTTTTAAAAGCGGTTTCACAGAATCACAGAGTGTCCTGGGCTGGAAGGGATCCACCAGGATCATCCAGTCCAACCCCTGGCCCTGCACAGACACCCCAACAATCCCACCCGGTCCAAAGAATTCCAAGGAGATAACTTGCAACGTAAACCAGACTGTAGTCTTTGACCCCAAAAGAGATGGTGACAGGGGGAAACACAGACCTGAGGGGCTGTGTTATCCCTGTGAGTCTAAATTCTCCCCCAGAAATATCTTTTCCGGGCACCAGAGGATCCCCTGGAGAATATGAAGTGGCTCTTTCCTTCTGAGCAAATGTTAGAAATAAAAAGGCAGTGAGTCAATGCAGGGGATTGACACGAGGGCATCTTGGGGGAGTGTTTTTCAGGCCAGCTGTTGTGCTGACAGTGAGCGAGTCAGGACTCCCTAAAGTAGCAGAAACCACGGTAAAATCTGGAGATGAAAGGCCAGTGCAGCACGTGTTGGGCTCTGCTGGCCTGGTCAGCCCTGCCTGGAGAGCTGCAGGTCCTTTGCTGGGCCAAAGAACTCCTGTTTGCTGTGGTGGGGGGTGAGAATAATTCTCTGTTTGAGTTTAAGTGACGTTTAGTGGAAATCAAAGTGTTTATTTTTAAATTCCAGAGCAGGTTTTGGACTTTGCTCCAGCTGGGATTTCAGTGTGGAGGAAAAGTCAAGAATTGAAAGATGCAACAGGCACGAGGACAGAATATTATTGAAGAGACTTTTGAGTAGCATAAAGTGCCTTCTCTTGATGATTCAGGTGTTCAGGACAAACTGCCCAGGAGGTTTTGGGATCCACTGTCAGATTTATGGGTTCTAGAGAAGGGTTGGAATGGGAGAAAGTTCAGTCTCCAGGATGAATTGTGTCCATCAAATGTGAGGCAGAAGCACAATTTGTGACTGGGAGCAGCTCCTGGAGAGCATGAACGGGGTGAATCCTTCAACCCCTCACCGTGGGAATGGGCCAAGGTCCCCCTGAGCCCCTCCAAGAGGAGTCCCTGCCTTGGGCTGGGCTCTTGTTGGGAGCACAAGGACCTGGGAGAAAGGTGGGACAAAAACAGTGCTGTGCAAATCTCCAGGTGCTAAAGGGGCTGTTGGGGTTGGCTGTGCCTTTCTCTGGGAAGGGCCCAACTTCAGGAACAGGAATTCAATGATTTGGTAACAAATACTTGGTGTTGATGTGGATGTCAGAGGCTGGACGTGGCTGGAGCTCAGTAAGACCATTCCCAATCCTGATGCTGAGGTATTTTTAATAAGGATTTTATTTCAGTGTCGTACTTTAATGAGGATTTTATTTCAGTGCTGTACTTTGTGCTGCATCTTGTTTAATACAGAGTTTAGCAAAATAATACAAAATTTTTAATGGAGTTTCTCCTACTAGATGGACACCCAGAGAGTATTTCTTCTTTTCTTTATGGAATCATGGAATGGTTTGGGTTGGAAGACACCTAATAATCTTTACTATCTCATTCCACCCCCTGCCATGGGCAGGGACACGTTCCACTATCCCAGGATGCTCCAACCTGGCCTTGGACACTTCCAGGGATGGCTCATCCACCTAAAAAACAGTGGCTTCCCATATTTTTCTTCATTTTAAGGCATTCCCACTGCAAGAGTTTTCCAAGAATTTTGGACCCTTTACAAAGAATGTGACCCTTGTACATAAAATTACCTTTTTTTCCCAACCCATGATCCCTCCTGGCTCCCTGACCCACAGATTGGAAACTTCTAAAGCCAGGACAAAATTCTACCAACAGGTTAAAACCATCCAAAGGAGCCTCAAATGACACTTAAAGTTTTAGAGAAGTCTTTGGGCTGCACATCACCTGAGCTGCTTTCTATTTTCCCCCTTTAAAAAAATTTTAGTTGCTTTTTATGCCTTTTTTCTGTTACCAAATGGTGTCTCTTTGTGTGATGTGTTTTGTGTGGATTTTGCCAGCAATGTGTGAATTCTGCTCTACCTGCTTTGACTTTTAAATCTGCCTTTGTCTGTGTTGATTCTCTTACATTTTATTTATAGCACAAAATGCTTTATGTGAGCTCAGACATTGTCTCATGTCTGAGAGACAACGACTGTAGCAGAAAGTTCTCTCCCATTTCCACCCATCCTTAGTTTTCCTCTCCCATTTCCACCCTTCCTTAGTTTTCCTCTCCCATTTCCACACATCCTTAGTTTTCCTCTCCCGTTTCCACCCATCCTTAGTTTTCCTCTCCCATTTCCACCCATCCTTAGTTTTCCTCTCCCATTTCCACCCATCCTTAGTTTTCCTCTCCCATTTCCACCCATCCTTACTTTTCCTCTCCACATTTTCCTGCTGTGCATGAGTTGGAAGGAGCTGGATCGTCTCTGCTGAACTGTTAAATCTGCTTTAAAATGTCACTTTATGGAAATGTCACGTCGACATTTGCCATATATTGGGACTCTCCAATGCATTTGGATTTGCCAGCTCCAGCTAAAGCAAGTTTGATTGAGATTTACTCCCAGCAGCTCCACGGACCAAGCGATGACATCCTGGCTTGTGGTTCCTCTGCTCTGCTTTGCTCCTCGTGCTCAGAGCTGCTGAGCACCTTCAGTTCCTGGGAATGTGCTTTTTTGGCCTCTGGAGAGCAGGATGTGTGTCTTTGCTCCTGGGCAGGTTTTGTGGCTTGCTGGTTTGGGTGCCAGAAAGGCAGAATTTGGCCCGGAGAGTCTTTATTCCACTGTCACAAAAACCTGGTCAAAAAAAGAACGAAGCTTTCCCCAAGTGCCTTTGGGATAAATGTGGGTTGGGTTTGCTGAGCTCCTGCACATCCAGAGCTGCTGGAACTTCTCCACATGGAGCTGCACTTGCACCTTCTCCTCTCCTGGATTAATGGTTGGACTCGATGCTCTTAAAGGTCTTTTCCAACCCAAATGATTGTCTGATTCTCTGATGGGCCCACTCCTTTCTGCAGTTGCCAGCTCTGCTGCCACCAAAATTCCTCACACAAAAACACCCCCTTTGGTAACAGAAGAACAGTCCTAAAAAGCAACTAAGATCTTTTGAAGGTAGAAAAGTATCATGTTGCTTAAATCAGCTCAGGTGATGTGCAGACTTCCTTAAAACTTCAGGTGTCCATTTAGGCTCCTTTAGATGGTTTGAACCTGTTGGTAGAATTTTGTCCTGGCTTCAAAAGCTTCAGTTTTCAAATGGAGACACACCAGAGGATTTTTTTTTTGTCCTACAAATGGCCTTATTAATACAAAAAAACCCCATGCAAACCAAATAAAATTGTGCATGTTTGCTCCAAGATTCCTGGAGCATCAGGGACCTCTGAAGATGAACCAGGGCAGTCAAATAAAACACAGCATTTTGTGCTGAGCAGGAACAAAAGTGTGGGGGGAGTTAAACTGCCCCCTCCTCCTCCCTCCCAGCTTTCCTTCTCCTGGTTGGGACACTGGGAAGCAGACAGAGAGTCCCAGAGCCATGGAATGTCCTGAGCTGGGAGGGACCCCCAGGGATCATCCACTCAAACTCCTGACCCTGCACTTTTTGGTGTGGTTTTTTGTTTGTTTGTTTGTTTTTGGTGGTTTTTTTAGATGCAAGTTACTCATTTAAGTTTAAAAAAAAAATAAAAAAGAGAAAAAGAAAGAAAAGAAAGGCATTCTTCAGAGAAAAAAAATTGCATCAATAGCATAATGCATCAATAGCATAAGACCAAAAGATTTGGTTTTTGGGACTCTAACAGGTCCATCCCCCCCGGCTTCTCCCTCACCTCTCCCCTGCCTCCACCCCATCTCTTTGCAAAGTGGCTTGAACATCAGCAGGTTATTAATTTTCTACACAGGATTTTTCCATGCAGCACAGATTGGGGAGAATTTACAACCTTCTAATCTTTTGTTAATGAAAAAAAACAAGGGGGCGGGGGTAAAATCAAAGTCCCATTGAAACCTCCAGGAGAGAGAGAAAACTCAATTCTGAAGGATGACTTTGGGGTTTTTTTGATGGAAAATGGGTGTGTTAGAACCAAAAAAGCTAAAAATTTAGGACTGGGAAAAGTGGGTATCCGTTCCTCAAAATTCCCCAGGGGTCCCTTTGCCCTTAAATCTCTTGAGAGTTGCAATAAAAGGAACTTTGTGGTGAAATTCCCTGTTTTGTTGGTCCTGGGCGGGTTCATTCCCTTCTCCAAAGTGGTTTTCAACAAGTGCAAACACCCAATTGCCACGTGGCTGTAGATGGAGGGAGGTGGGGGAGTGGATGCATAAAACCCTTCTCCTGCAGCACTTCTGGTGCAATTGAACTTTTCCTGGGCCATCCTAAAATAGCTTCTCATGCTTGTGTTGCATCAAAGAAGATGTGCAAGATCATTAAGAATTAACACAGGAAAAAAATATCAGCATTTTAGTTAATTCAAGCCCTACCCAAGGCAGAAAACTGAGTCAGCAAAAGCAGGGAACGAGGTGGTGCCGTTGATTTTAAAATCTGAAATGGGATCTTTCAGTTGAAAATACAGCACTCAGATGATTGATGGAGAATCCCAGACTGGTTTGGGTTGGAAGGGAACTTAAAGCCCATCTCATTCCACCCCCTGCCATGGGCAGGAACACCTCCCACTAGCCCAGGTTGTTCCAACCTGGCCTTGGACACTTCCAGGGATCCCGGGGCAGCCACAGCTTTTCTGGGCAACCTGGGCCAGGGCCTCCCCACCCTCACAGGGAAGGACTCTTTCCCAATCTCCCATCTCTCCCTGCCCTCTGGCAGTGGGAAGCCATTCCCCGTGTCCTGTCCCTCCATCCCTTGTCCCCAGTCCCTCTCCAGCTCTCCTGGAGCCCCTTTAGGCCCTGCCAGGGGCTCTCAGCTCTCCCTGGAGCCTTCTCTGCTCCAGGTGAACCCCTCCAGCTCTCCCAGGGGCTCCACTCTCCCTTATCAACTTCGTGGCCTCCTCAGGACTTGCTCCAACAGTTCCATGTCCTTCTTGTGTTTGGGACACCAGAACTGTTCCCAGTTTTCCAGGTGTGTTCCCAATTTTCCAGGTGGGGTCTCCCAGAGCAGAGCAGAGGTGGAGAATCCCCTCCCTTGACCTGCTGCCTGCACTGCTTTGGATGCCAAGTACAAATCACTTCCCTGGCTGAGAAGTTTCAACTTCCTGCCAAATTTTCAGATTTTCTAAGTCCTGGCTTTTAAAAAAAATCTTTGCATTTTAGAAAAGCAGCTCAGAGAGACTGGGGGGATGTGCCTGTGATGTAATTTTATTGCATCATCCGGGTTAGATAATGGCAAATTCCCCATCAGTGCACTTTCATTACATTGCATTTAGCATGAAAGAAGAACAAATAAAATGCAATCAAGTGCTTTATTATCTATTTAAAAGGCAGAGCATTTCAGGCCTTGCACAGCACAGTCCTTCTTGGAACTGTGACTACAGCTTAGTCCTGTAGGAAAATGGGAAGGTGGTTGGATGAGGCAAATCTTGATGCTTATCTGGGAAATAGATGTTCTAATGAAGCTGGAAATATTTCTTTCCACCTGGGTGCTGGTTTCTTTGGTGTGACAAAGCAGCATAGCCCCAGAGCTTTTTGCTGGCTGGGTGGAAAGCCCCTTGTCTGGAGACTTGTGCCAAAAATTACCCCAATGGATGAGGGCGACGGTGCTGCCAGCCCAGACTTTGGGATTGCTCTGATTTATCTCAATTTCTGCCCCTCCCAGGCTCGTTGCTGCTCATCAGCAAATATTTCTGCATCTCTAGTGCTTGTTTTTCCAGGTAGCTTGAGGTGAAGCTTGGTGAAGTGGTGGTAATTAAAATGCAAAGGTCTTGACTTCTTCCAGGTAAATGCTGAAACCCTCAAATGACTCCGTGCCAACCTATCGTTGCCTGGCATCTGATTTGGCCTCAAAACTCTGGAATTGGGTTATTTGGCCTCGTGTGACATTTCCTCCAAGCCAGAGAAAAGCTTGGGATGGGAGCAGGGAAGATTCCGCGCCTCTGTCTTTGCAAAGAGTGGGAAAATACAGCAGAGCCACTTCCCAAGGGGCAAAAATACCTCAGTGGAAGGACAGAAAACCCTGAGGAAATCTGGAGTGAGGGGAAGTGGCTCTTAAAGAATAATGAGATTTTTGGGGAGTACGGTCAGTGGAGCTGGGGAAGGGGCTGGAACAGCAGGAGCAGCTGAGGGAGCTGGGGGGGCTCAGCCTGGAGAAAAGGAGGCTCAGGGGGGACCTTCTGGCTCTGCAACCCCCTGACAGGAGGGGGGAGCCGGGGGGGTCGGGCTCTGCTCCCAGGGAAAGGGAAATCATCTCAAGCTGCACTGGGGGAGTTTCAGGTTGGATATTAGGAAAAACTTCTTCACTGAAAGGGTTGTCAGGCACTGGAAGGGGCTGCTCAGGGCAGTGCTGGGCTCCCCATCCCTGGAGGTGTTCAGGCAATGAGGGGATGCTGCCCTGGAGGACACGGTTGATGAGGAACATGGTGGTGGTGCTGGTTGATGGTTGCACTGATGATTTTGGAGGCCTTTTCCAACCTTCATGATTGAGTTGCAGACCTGCTTTAACCTCTGGCTCCAGGGCAGCTGCTCCATTTCATGAGTCTGCCATTCCCCCCAAGCTCAGGGTGTGCAGCACCTGCCAGGGAGCTCCTGGGGCTGGGGCTGCACCCAGGGGAGGTGAATCCTGCTGTCCTAGAGACACCTGCACCCCACAGCCCCGTGCTCACTGCAGAATCATGGGCACAGGGCAGCTCTTCTCCCAGAGGGAGAACTTTGGAGGCCCACAGGAGAAGTCTGTACTTTGAGAATCTTGATTTCCAGCTGCAGATCTGCCCGAGCCTCAAACATCCCCTGAGTGCAGGGTCCTGCTCTTCCTCCTCGTTGGTTTGGACCAGCAAGAAACTCTGCAGGTTTCCCATTTTTGGGGGGATGGATGGCCCTGTTCAGCACAGCACCCTTCTCCATCCAGCTGTGAGGGTCTGGGCAAGGGGAGAGGAAGGACAACAGGTCTTTCCTCATTAGAAACTCACAGTCTGTTCATTGGTTTGGTGGCTCTGGAGGTGTATTTGCTTTATTCTGTTTTCCCAGTTCTTTGGTGTTTGTTTGGTGGCTTTTCTTTGGTTTCTGTTTTTGGGTGGTTTTGATGGTTTAGTTTTTTGGGTGCTTAAATGATTCATGTTGGAACAGTCCCAGGGCAAAGCTCTGGACAGGTCAAAACCACTCCTGGCATCTCTTACAGCAATTTAGGGTGGGGGGAGAGCACTGTCCCTTCAGAGGGAGAATTCCCACCATCAAAAGGGAGCTGACAAGGTTAAATAACCCTGGAGATGTGCTGGGAGAGGAATACCAGTGAAAATGAGGACCCCTGGTGCCAAAAAAATTCATTTTCAGCACAGAGCCTCTGTCCTGGGAGTGAACTGAAGATGTGTCCTATATGTGACCTTAGAGCCCAGCAAACATTTGGAGCAGCTGTGGAAATATTTGTGTGGCTCTGGCTTTCATGGGGACACGGGGGTAAAACCTGCAGCTCTGGCAAACACAGTGTGGGGTTTTCAGCTCTGAGAGAGATTTCAGAGGCTGTGGCTGAGCCCCTGGTTTCCTCTTGAAGAAGACAATTTGCAGTGTTAGAGAGGCTCCTGTTCCTTTGTAGTTACACCCAGAACTTTCCACTCTAGGCTGGATGTTGCTCTCCACAATCTCCACCTCTCAATCTCCTCAGCAAGTGGCAGGTGCAGAGTGTTTCCTATGGAGGATCTTGATCAGAAGATAATCTTTAGTTGTTGAAGGCCACCTATAAATAACTGTGCTCTCTCCTTTCCTCCTGGGTTTTGGAGTCGTGTCTGACAGATCTGAACTCCATCTGAACCCCAGCCTGCCCCCCACCTTTGTTTTCCCTTTGAAGGAGCACATTTCAAGGAGAGATATCTGTGTATTTTTGGTCCCAGTGGAGATTTCCTCAGATCAATCCATGGAGCAGAATTTGACCTTGCACCAGCAGTCACAGCTTGGCTTGGGGGGTGTCGGGAAGGGCCTTGAAAAGCGAGCCAAGCAGTTCTTGTTTGATGCTCTAAAAGAGGGAGGAGGGGGAAGGTGAGATGCTCCAAGTGGTGGGTGAGCAGCAGGATATTGGATGACATGATTTGTCAAGGACAAAACACTCCAGGACTGTGGGAACCAAGCTGAGGAGACCCAGCCAGGCTGGGAGGGTGGAAAGGCTGTTACACAGGGAAAAGGAACAGGAGTTGGGGTGTCACACAGGGAAAGGAACAGGAGTTGGGGTGTTACACAGAGAAAAGGAACAGGAGTTGGGGTGTTACAAGAGAAAGGAACAGGAGTTGGGGTGTTACACAGGGAAAAGGAACAGGAGTTGGGGTGTTACACAGGGAAAAGGAACAGGAGTTGGGGTGTTACACAGGGAAAAGGAACAG
>NW_016690360.1:881177-902320 GCF_001604755.1 Lepidothrix coronata
GGTGGATTCTCTGAGACTGGCAAAGCCTTTCCTGGTGTTCCCAGCCTGGCCATTGGTGAAGGGAAATGCTGGGCAGAGCCCTTGGGCTGGGGGCTCTGGGGTCACTGGGGGCACCTGGCTGGCTCGGGTGGGACAGGCCAGCCCAGCAGCCCCATGCCATGGTGGGCACAGAGGAGCAGCCCCTCAGCAGGATCTTCTCCCTGCTGAGGCACCAGCATGAACCAGAAGGACTTAATTGCTTAATCAGCCTGAGAGCTACCCCACAGTGCTATTGATACTGTGGTTTTATTCTTAAGAATCCCTTTATTTTCTTTTTATTTTTTTTTATTTTTTTTAAATTTATATTTATTTTTCATTTAAACCAGTAACTTGCACATCAAAAAAAAAAAAAAAAAGGCAGCAACCAAACAGCATCTGAGTTTCAGATGTGCCTCCAAATGATGTCAGTTAGAGATCACATCTTGTGAACTTCCCTTCTCACTCGCCACATCCTGGTGGGGTTTTCTGGGTCCCGTCTTAAGTCGAGCATCTCTTGCAGGAGGTAAATTTAGCCGAGCACCTCCCCGTGATGAAATGCGTGGGCCCAGCAGCCGCCTCGGGGGCGTGAAGCACTTGCTAATTATAGCAGGGCCAGCTTCCTTTTCTCTCCCCTTCTCACGTCATTGTGTGAAACTCATTCTTCTGGCTTGTGTCTCCCGAAATAGCCCCTCGGGGGATGTGTGTGCACACACGGGAGGGTTGAAATCCTGCCCTGGTGTCCCTTTCCCCCGCTGGGAATGGCCCCAGTGGGACTCGGATGACAAGGGTAGCCTTTGTTATGCTTTGTCTCGGGGTGGGGAAGGTGAGCACCGGGGTTATTTGCTGCAAAAATGTCGAGTAGGCTCTTGAGAGGTTGGTTAAATGCAGGCAGGTTGGCTCCTGGAGGTGGAGAACACAAAGAGGATAAATTGCTCTGAAGATTAATCACTGAACTTTCCTGTCCCGTTTAATTCACCCCTATAAATGTGACAGTTGTAGTTCAGCCACTCTCAGGTGGTTTTGGTGTGTTTTTGTGGGTTTGGCTTTTGAAGGGAAGTGAAAAGGTGCCAGAGGAGGGTCCTGTTGCATTGTTTCTGTGCCCTGGAGGGTCACCAGAGCTGGGTTGGCTCCTGGAGGGCAGAGAGTTCAAGGTGAGGTGGGCACCTGGGTGTCATCCACACACCAGCCTGGGATTTTCCTGCTGGAGAGCTGAGCCAAATCAGCTGTGGAGGGCCAGGCTTGCTGAGCTGAGCTCAGCTGGGCAGAGCCTGGTGCTGAGAACCCCAGGGCTGTGGATTTGATCCCATTTTTGAGGTGATGAGCTGTGTGGATCTGTTCAAGGGGAGAGGAAGGACAACAGGTCTTCCTCAGCAGAAACTAACATTTTTTTCGTTGGTTTTGTGGGTTTGGGGCCACTCCCTTCACAGTTGCACTCGATGATCCTTGTGGATCCAACTCCAAGTATTCTGTGGAATCTGCAGCACTGAGGTTTCCACTACAGGGAAAGGCAGTTTTAGTGGATGTGCTGCTTCAACCACCCTCCCAACATGTGCACAGTGGCTGGAGATTACCTGTGGCCCTGAGTCCAACCCAGCGGATGTGCTGGGGCTGAGTCAGGGACCTCTTCCCCATCCCAGTTTGGAATTCAGTGTCCTCTTGCCCTTTCCCAGCAGTCCAGGTGGATGCTGCAGTGGGGGGAATGTCAGGAAAAGCTGCAGGTTTGTGGGGTGCAAAAGGATCAGGGACTGAGAGTTTCCAAATAAATACCTTTATTGTTGAAAACTGAACATTGAAAACTGCCCGTGGGCAGGGCAGGGCACTGCCCAGGTGCCAGGGGGTTTGATAACCTCTGTCATGGTGGGTACAAGATTATACCATGATCTACTGAGGCATTTGCAAGAGAATTCATCCTGTAACGTTGCCCTGTGAGCAGGGACTGAGCACATAAAGAGGCCCTGCAGTGTTCCCTGAGATAACAAGCCTGGGTGTCCAGGCCCAGTGATTTATTCCCTTGTTTTTAAGGCCTGATGTTTGTGGCAGACAGACCCTGACACACACACTGCACAGGGGTGGTGATGGATCACCTGCAGAACCTTTAGCAGCTTTTTGTTTTAGTGTTTGAAATGCTTTTTATTGCAGCTCAGCCTTTTATTCTGATTACCTGCCCCGTGTTGTCAGCGGGGAGCAGAGACTGGGGGTCACAAGTGCCACCAGGGTGACAGCAAGGACAGAGGTTCTCTGCAGCCAGAGTGGGGATGAGTCTGGAAGAACAGAGACTTTTTAGTGGGAATTTCTTTGACTGGAAAGAGGTGACATGATGAAGCCCCTGCAGAGTGACAGCAGAGGAACGTTGGTCAGGGCTTGGGATCACTGCAGAGTTCCAGGATGGATCCATCCTCCTCAGGACAGGAGTCACCATTAGGCCACGTTCTCCTCCTGCCCAAGGGTCATGTGAAGTGATAATCCTGTGGTTGTTTTTTTTTACATGACTTTGCTCCCATGGGGTGAAGGTGATTCACAAAAAGTGGGAAAACCACCAAAAATCCATCCTGGGGAGGTTCCTTGGAGCTCAACCCCCAGGGGACACCCAGCAGACACCTGCCCAAGGTTTCAGTGCAAGGTGGGAGAGGGGAAGAAAGGCCTTTTTAACCAGTGGGACCTTTGAACTCAGTAAAGTTCCTTTCTGTGGTTGTTTCCTCCTCAATCCTTCACTGCCAACCCCGTGTGGGGATGAAGGGGTGAGTGGAGAGGTCATGGAAATGCTGAGCAGGCCCCCTCATAGGCTGGGCATGAGAGAATCTGAATACCTGGGGTGTTCACAGAGCCAGAACTAACATTACATGATCCTTTCTCCCTCACAGGAAGAAAATATATACACTTATATTGATATTTTTATATATACTTATATATTTTAATATAGATATATATATATATATAGATATATATATATATTTGAGCCCCCTTTCTCTGGTGCTACAATAAGGAATCAGAGCTGTGCTCCAGGAATTAATATTGTGCCTTTATGCTTCCCACTCTCCACAGCTGTGCTCAAAGTGTTTCATGAAGTGCAGGGGATCATTGCAATTCATAAAAAAAGGCCTGAAAACAGCCAGTGTTTGTTACCTGGTCCTGATGTAAGAGTCCTGCCTGTGACATCATTTTGGGTGCTGCTTTCCTGCTGTCCTGGGAAAGGGATCCAACAGAAACAGGTGGATCTTTAAAAGCTGGAGCCATGTGGAAGAAGCTCCTGAGATGCAGTTTCTGGAGCAGCCAGAGCTGCTGTCCTGTGAGGTCCCTGCATCCCCAGAGGGGCCCTTCTGGAGCATCAACATCTTGAAATGGTTTTGGTTTTGAAACAAAACATCTTGAAATGGTTTTGTCCGTTGAAAGAGCATCTTCCTCAGAGCAGAGCCCTGTTCTCCTGCTGGGAGACAGAGACAAGAGGCTTGTTCTTGGTTGATGAGGCCTCTGTGGACCTGCAGGACACAGTCACCTGTTTTCTCTGGGATTGAAGGTTGGACTTGATGATCTTGGAGAACTTTTCCAAACTTAATGATTCCATGATTCCACGGCATGGAGGGTTTTGTGGGTGCTGCTGCCAACAGGCTCCTGACAGCTTTGATATGTTGTTCAACAGTTGTGAAGCAATGAGACTTTTTGCATTTTGCTGTAGCATTTGGGTGGGTTCCATAAATCCAAGGAAATCAGTGTTATGCTTTATGGTTTTGCTTTATAGGCTTTGCAGGTGGAAGCCTCTCCTTCCAACCCGAGGTGGGTGAGCAGGATTACCCAGTGTGAGAATTAGTCATGTTTTCTGCCCCAAACCAAGGGATACTCCTTTGCAGAAGGGATGGGGAAAGATTTCTCTCACCCCCTCCAAATCTGATGTAATAAAGTCAGAGCTTGAATGATCTCTTTCCTTTTCCCTGGCTTAGCTTGATATATTTTCTGGGAACAAATGTCTCATGTGCCTCTCTGGATGGAAATGACCTCATTTGCAGAAAATGTCTGTGGATGGTGTGATTCTGACTCTGTGCAGTGCTACTGCTCTCCTCTCGAGGTGCCAAACCTTTGCTGCTTTATGGCCAAAATGACACCAACTTGAATTTTGGTGGATATCCTGCGTGTGCAGGTTTGGGAGTCTGTGCTCCACATCCCCAGCCATGGTGGGGAGGAGGGGAAGGGCCCAGCTTGGAGCAGAGCTGTGTGATGCTCAGGGCACCCAGTCCCAGCTGAACTCATCCAGGCTGTCCCGTGCTGCTCCCTGAATCAGCTCATCCTCATAAATCAGAGTCCTCCCCAGAACACTCGGGGTGTGTAGCAGGGAAGGAAGTGCTGATGGAATGATCACAGCACTCTGTAAATCACTGACTCATCAGGGTTGGGAGAGATCTTTGAGGTCATCAAGTCCAACCATCAGCTCAGCACCACCACAGTCGCCCCTAAACCACGTCCCCAAGTGCCACTAGAACACTTCCTGTGACTCCACCACCTCCCTGGGTGGTCATTCCAATGCCTGACCACTCCTTCAGTAAAATGAAATGTTCTAATATCTGATCTGGACCTCTGGGAGCTGCACTTGCTGCAGACACAGTTACTTTGGAAGGTAATGGCTATATAATCATAGAATTATTAAGGTTGGAAAAGTATCTCTAAGACCTCCAATTCCAACCCAGCAGCACCACCATGTTCATCACATACGTGAAACAGAAGAATTATTCCTTATTATACAGCTGGCATTGAGGTAGAACTCCAATATCCCTCTTTTTGAAGCATTAGGAGGGAACAAACTCAGCATAAAAATCTCAATTTGAGGGCTGTAGAAAAAAAAAATTGTATTGTTTTTTCTTCTGCTGTTTCATGAATCACCTGAGCTGCTACGAAATGCTGTTAAGTCATAATAAAAGTACACAGAATCACAAGATCTGTGGGGAAAACCCCTCTGAATTTCACCAGGGGGATGTTTTATTCAGCCCTGCAAGGCGAAGTGACTCCTCCAGGTTTCTGTCTGTCCACAGTCAGGAGGAGGCTCGCTGAGCTCAGCCAACCACCAGAAGAGGAAGTGTTGAAGCAAAATGTTGACTTCAGGAGAAATTAGTCAGCAGGACAGAGCCACAGTCCCTCAGTTCTCTTGAAGACACTCAAAGTGGGTGCAAGGCTGCTGAAAAAATGCACAAACCTGCCCCAATGTCCCTCTGCCCAGAGCTGGGATGGGACACCTGCAGGACTTGAGAAGTGATGGTAGAGAATTATAGATCAGCACAAGGGGAGAGCCCAGAAAACCGGAGGAAAGAGCTCCAAAAAGACCCAAAGTCTCCCAGGGCAGGGCTCAGGCTCAGGCTGGTTTTCTGCCTGTTTAATTTTTCAGGGAATCAATACACTGTGCAGGCTGGAATTTATATCAGCTTCCCAAAACTCTTTGATGATGACTCTCCCAGCAATGCTCTCAGAGAAATTTAGTGAAGGGCAGAGATGATTTCTAAAGACACATCATCAGATGATGAAGCAGAAGCTGAAATTCTCCTTGGGCAGTGCCAGAGTGCAGAGTGGGCCACAGTTTTGGGATGGCTCAGGAGGGCTCCAGCCTGTGCAGGGGACACTTGGACAACTCAGCATAAAGTTCTGTGCATCCCTGAAGGAACCAAACCAAGGCAGTGGTTGTGCAAAAAGCAGGATGGAAAATAATAATTGGTAATGTCAAAGTATTTGAGAATTACGGCTCTGCTGTCCCTCAGCTCACTGTCCTGAACAGCAGCTTGAAGTGTCTCTGTTAATGGCAGGTTTTTAGGCTGTGGCTAAAAAAAGACAGAGATTTACCTGTGAAGAAAGATTAAATGTGCTTTAGCAAAAGGGGAAACAAGAAAGGTGATGTTGTAGGATATTTTAAGCAACAAGTGGTAAAGAAAAGCCAACCCGAGTCTCCTATTGAGGTTTTTCTGCAATACAGGCACAAAGATAAAGCCTTAAAGGCTGAAAAAGCAATTTTAAACCAGGGAACTGACACAACACTTCTTTGTCAAACCCCTGGTCTAGTGGAAAGTGTCCCTGCCCGTGGCAGAGGGGTTGGAACTGGGGGGTCTTTAAGGTCCCTTCCAACCCAAACCAGGGTGTGATTCCATGATCTGCTTGGGGGCACAGGCATGAGGTGCCAGTGTGTTCATGATACTTTGAATATTACTAGAGAGTGGTTACATGACATGAGAGGCTTGTAGGACCATCAATATTTGGACTTACGAAGAGCCTGGACACACCAGGCTTTGGAAGTAGCTTTTTCCAGGGTCTGTGTCACAGAAAGATCATTGCATCCTCTGAAGAAACCTCTTTTCTTTGCTTTCAGAGACAAACCTTTTCCAAGTATTTATGACTTTGTGAAACTCTCAACTCGGGTTCTGTCCCTCAGTAGTGATTTCTCTTTCTCAACGTGTATTTGATTAAATTTGTTGCTCCAAAATTTTACACAGAAACCATGAGCTGCAAAGCAGGAGAATGGGAGCGTGTCTGGGTCTGCCAGGTCCTCAAATAAAGAAATCTTAAAATCATAGAGTGGTTAAGGTTGGAAAAGACCTTTAAAATCATGAAGTTCAACCACAAGCCCAACCCCACCACCCAGCGAGATCACCACTAACCCTTGTCTTCAAGTGCCTTATTCACATGTTTTTTGAACAATTCCAGGGCTGGGGACTCCACCACCTCCCTGGGCAGCCCCTGCCAAGGCCTGACTATCCTTTCCAGCAAGAAATTCCTCCTGATGTCCAACCTGACCCTCCCCTGGCACAGCCTGAGGCCGTTCCCTCTCCTCCTGTCCCTTGTTCCCTGGGAGCAGAGCCCGACCCCCCCCGGCTCCCCCCTCCTGTCAGGGGGTTGCAGAGCCAGAAGGTCCCCCCTGAGCCTCCTTTTCTCCAGGCTGAGCCCCCCCAGCTCCCTCAGCTGCTCCTGCTGCTCCAGCACCTTCCCAGCTCCTCCTGGACACACTCCAGCCCCTCCATGTCCTTCTTACCAACAGGTGCCCAAAACTGCCCCAGGATTTGAGTGCCCACTTCAGGAGGGTGGTCACATTTTCATTAGGAAACAATATCCTTAAAAAAATCACCCCCTGATGTTTTTTTGCAGCACAGATCTGCCGATGGTGTTTGTGAACATCAAAACTGTGGTTTGGGGACAGGGGAAATGTCAGAAACCCTCTGAGTGGATTTTGTGCCTGCATTGCAATTACCTAATCTCTGTTTCCTTGTGGCCTCAGAGAGAAACAAATGAACAACATCTTGTAATACTTGTGCTGAGACAATCCTTTAAACTGTATCTAAATGGCACATGAATTAATGATGTGCCTCATCCTGCTGTAATTCCACTTTAGTTACTCCTTTGCAATAGATCTGGCCCAGTGCATTAAGTGTCCAAAAACTCCCTTCTCTTGGGGTTTTACACAAGTTTTGTGTCCTGCAGCAGGATGGTGGACTGTTCTGTTTCTTCCAAATGGGAGATATTTCCCATATCTGCCTCTTCTCCCTCCTTCCCTCTCCTGGGTGCTTGTGTCTCATGGTGCAGGGCGTGGAAGGGCTCAGTCTGCACCGAGGGGCACCAGTGGTGGGGTGTTTTTCCTTCCATCCTGTGGAATGTTTCCATCTATGCTGTGCCTTGGTGGGAGGGATGGAATAGAACTGACTGGGAACAACAGCACGAGTGAGAGAATCAGAGAATCCCAGAATCACTGAGATTGGAAAACACCTCCAAGGTCCCCCCTGTGCCCGATGCCCACCTTGTCCCCCAGCCCAGAGCACTGAGTGCCACATCCAGTCCTTCCTTGGGCACCTCCAGGGGTGGGGATTCCACCACCTTCCAGTGCCTGGCCACCCTTTCCATGGAGAAATTCCTCCTCATGTCCAACCTGACCCTCCTCTGGCACAGCTTGAGGCTGTTTCCTCTTGGCCTGGGAGAAGAGGCCAACCATGCCCCAAAATGAGTTTTAAAGAGTTTCTTTTCCCCCCAGGTTTCCCTGAAGGCCCTGACCAAGCTGCCTGGTCTTTGTAGCTGTGCAGGCTCTCCCCCAGCCCCTCCCTGCCCTTGCTCTCCATCTTCTCTCAGTTCCTCTTCACTTTTTGGGTTGGTTCTTCCATTTGAACCCTCCCTGCCCAGCAGTTCTGCCTCCACCCCTGCCCACAGGCAGGTTTGGGCTCAATCCTGTGTCTCTGAGGTGTCTCTGAGGCTCCCAAAGTTCAGCCCCAGGTGCAGCACATTCCCTGCTGTGCCCTCAGCTCCGTTAAAGCTGCTGCAGATTTCCACCAGCTGGAAAAGCCAGGAGCTATTTCCTCCCCTGTCCCAGTGGCATTCAGAGACAGAGTAGGTCTTGTCCCCAGTCTGACAACCCTCTTTTTTCATGGCCTGGTGGTTCCTCTCCTCCCCTCCCCACCACTCTGCTCACACAGCAGTTACAGAGCCTCTTCTCCCCTCCCATCTCCAGCCCTGCTTCTCCTACTGCAGCCCCTTCTCCCAGCAGAAAGACTTCCTTAGACTTGTTCCTAGTTATTTTTAGGATGTTCTGACTGATTTATCTTCAAAGATTCCCCCCTCTCCCCTTTCCTTCCAAAAATCAGGGCTGCAGTGATTCCACCCAGCACATGCTCCTGAGGAGCAGCAGAACTTGGTCCCAGCAATTCCCTTCCAGTGTCTTGCAAGTTTAGAGGCTCTTTTGGTACCCTCAGAGTTGGTTTCATCCTTTGCCTTCTGAAGGGCATGTGGGAAGGAGATCTCCACCTCTCTGAAAAGCAGCAGGCACTGAATAATTGCAAAACAGTCCCCAGGAAATGAACCCAATGGATAAACATGTGAGGGCTGGGCTTGCTGGCTAAAAATAGAGTTTGTGTGTCTGGTATCTGCAATATTTCACATGGGCTGGAGACTGAGGAGATGTTTTATAAAGTATGGTGAGATAACCCCCCCCCATATGTGTATCACTGTATCTCAATGCATATATTTAATTTTCTGTGAAACACCAGGCTTGGTTTGGGGTTAAAGGCACCTTTATTTAGTTTGGCTTTAATCAAGAACTGCTTTGTACTTTCGTTTTCCTGCCTGTAGAATGGGCACAGCGACACTGCCCCTGTCATGAGCTGATGAGACACGTCAGGAACATTTGGAAGCTGCAGAGGGGACTGGATGGGAGGTGACAGACCCAGCCAAGCCCTGATCCAGCAGTGGGAGATCCTGACAGCTGCTCTTGGCAGGAGCAGTTTCACTGTTTGCTTTTGCTCTGAGACAAACGTGCATTAGTGAACTCAAGCTTGTAATGTTTTCATTGCTGAAGTGGCTGAAGGCCTTTCTGCCGCTGCTGAGTTCAAACAGATCCTTCTGGGAAGGGAATCCAGAGGTCCCAGAATGCAGCTGATGAAGCAGAGGGGCTGGGGCACATCCCCACCACCGGGATGGGAAGAGCAGAGCTTGGGGACACCGTTGGTTATGGACAGGAAACGAGGGCAGCTGTGGCACAGAGGGAAACACGGAGGCAGCACTTAGCACTGCTAGGCTTTAATTAATAATTAAGCCTTTCTTACTGGAGATGAGAACGTCTCAAAAGGCTCCAGCCCTCGGTGAAGCAACAGGACAAACAAAGCAGGCCTTGAGGAGCTAATTCAGGGTGTCCTTCAGCAAACCTCTCCTGTCCCTCTGGCTGGGACACTGTGCCTGAGCTGGCCCTGAAGCCTCTGGTTGAAGCTCCAGCTGCAGGAGGACTTGGCTGCACAGGGAATCACCCAAAGGGCTCAGACCTCCATGGAAGCGCTTGGGTGGAAAGGGCAAGAGCCCAAACCCAGGGAAAAGGGGCTGGGTTGGAGTGAGCCCAGGCTGGGAGGGGAAAAGCTGTGTCAGAGTCCAGAGAGCCAACAGGGGTGTTGGGTCAATGTCTGTCCATGGGCCATGCGGGCAAAAATCTCTTTTATCGGTCCTGGAGGGGCAGTGTCAGCCCTGGGAAGGGGCTCAGCTGTTCCTCTGGCTCTGCCTCTCCCAGGAGTGTGGAGCTGCCCCAGCTCACCCTCACTCCTGTGTCCTCAGGACAGGTCCTGGTCACTCCAGGCCCATGGCAGGAGGGGCAGAGGGGGAGAGACACCCAAGGGACCTTCTCAGAAACACCTCAGAAGTCCTGCTTTCCCCAGGAGGGACAATTTTCTTCCTTAAAACCCAAAACTTGCTGGCCTCAGCTCCTTGAGGTGTTTTCTGACTTTTATGTCTTTGATACCTGTCTTAAAAATTCCTGCTTTCCCAGTAAGAGTGATAAACATAATGCAGTGCCAGAAATTGTCCTTTTTTATATAAATAAAGCCCATTTTGGATCTCACTGCTCCCACTGGTGAACTGTGTGATGGGAGTCATGAACAAGCATTTATAGTGCAAGGTGAAAATATATTCCTGTGTTTCTGCAGGTCTTTGTGTGTGTGCTCCGTTTGCAGAGATGGCAACAAGCAGAGCCTTATCTGAGTAAATTCAGAATACAAATAATGATGTCTGTGCAGCGAGTGCTTAAAAAAAACCCTGCATAAATATGTCTTAAAGGCATTTTTGCTGCCGAGAGCGTCCCCCCTCCAGGGCCACGGCTTAAACGGGAGGTCAAGGGAATTTTAGCCCAGAGAGTGGATTTTTCTGAGCGAGTTGCTCAGCAGCACATGAGCTGGGTGTGAATCCAGCACGTGTTCAGCCATACGGAGCCACTGGGGGAGTTGTGGTGCTCAGGCTGTGCCTGCAGGCACCGGGAGCTTGATTTCCTTCAGCTGAAGGAGAGACACTTCTGTCTCGCTCCGAGTTACACGAGGTAATTTTTTTTTTTTTGGGTATTGTTTAAAAAGCGCTCACGAAAAGCAAAACGTGGAAAGTGATTTTCTCACCGGCTTGGTGTGGATTTGGGCTGAACCACGCGGAGTGATGCAAATGATAAGGGATAATTTTGAGAAACAGGCAGAAAAGGTGCTGCAGCTGCTCGGCCATTTTAAAGAAATGAAAAATATATTTACGGATCACATATATAAAGATACATAATTACATATAAAATATATATTGTATATAAATTATGTATTAAAAATTAAAAATAATATGAAAAATGTGTGGGTGACCTGGCCCTAAAACCCCAGATTGAAGTTCCATCTGCAGAAGAAGTTGATTGCACAGGGAATTACCCAAAGCTCTGAGATGTCCATGAAACCACTTGGGTGGAAAGGGCAAGAGCCAAAACCCAGGGCAAATGGGCCAGATTGGAGTGAAATAAAGTATAAAGTTAATAAACATTCTTTATTTCTATAAAGTAAATAGAGAAGGAACTGATATCTGGATTTGCCTGTTCTTGTACCACTGCTGAGCCATTTCACACAAACAGAATTAGGTGTTGCTTTTTATTTTCCCTTTTCCTTCATTTGTCCAAGCTGCAGGGTTTTTAGTGAGTTTTCCCATTAGCTTCTCATTCCCAGGATGGTTTTGGAAGTGTGGCCACATGCAGTGGGAGCTGTCATGGCTCTGGCTGAGAAGGATAATAATTGCAATATTTGATCCTTGTGAAACTTGGGCCGTTATCTATTCCCAGAGTGTTTCCTCTGGCACGTAGGCTCAGGAAAATACTTTCTGGCCCTGATTTCTATTAGATGGTGGAATAATCTTCCAAAGGAAGTGGCAGGAGGCCAGCTGTTGATCCAATTAAAACAATGGTTAAGGATTAACCCCTTCCTGGCTGCTGATCACACATGTGGTACATTAAGCACAGAAAAAGCAAAGTATTTGAGAGATACAAAGGTTAAAACAACCTTAAACTGTGGGTATCCCTTCTACATCATTCTCAGGGAATTAGTAATGTTATTAACCCTGGATACTCAGCTGGTTTGTTGTCGGTGGCAAAAAGTCCTGTAAATGAAGGCAATGCCCCCCTCACACGAGCTGCTGCCTGCAGAGGGGGGTTAATGCAGCTCTCTGCTATATATACATTGTTTTTAAAAAAGGAGCTGTCTTGGTGACAATGGGGCTAAGTCCCAGGCCTGATTAGATGGGGTTTGTCTCTTTTTTTTTTTTTTCTCCCCCCCCCCCTGGCTAGGCAGGCTCTGATTACTGGGAGCGATATCTCACCGGGAATGAATGGCATCGAGGGAGCTGCAAAGACAAAGAGCTGGCTTTGTCTGCTGATGAATTAAGATAGCATGTGGGTGGCTGGGTGGCTGCTGAATAGCACAGACTTCCTTCATCCTCCTGTCACTGAGCTTTTCTTGTGTTTGCAGTTTCAAAAAATGGGCTTAATCCCACGAACAATGAATCGAGAGCAAATTAGGGGGCTCAGGGAGAAAATAATGCCACATCAATAATTTAACGGTGACCAAGGCGTTGTCAAAACTCCTGAAGGGGCCTCGAGTTGCTTTAATAAATGTGCAGGGAAAGCTGCTGCTGTTATGATCATCTTAGAGTTTCTTCTGGTTTTGTTCATTGTTATATCCACAAACATTAAAAAAATCCTGGACTTGCCGGTGTGCTCCAGGAAATGACAGAATTTGTGTTGGATCAGCGATTCCCACCAATCCTCTCGTGTCTTGCTGTGCCTGAGTTCTCTCCCTGGGCTTTTCCAGGTGGTCCCTGCCAGATGCCAAGCTTTCCCTGCGTGCAGGGTGGCTTTTCTCCACCCCTCTGCCTGTCAGGGTTACACCTCCCGGGGCAGGCAGGGATGGATTCAGCGGGGCTGGGACAGGGATCAGGGAATGTGGCTCTCAATTCCAACGAGATCTGCTCGTTTCCCAGAGGTGCAGAGCATTTCCCACCCGGAGCAATCACACCCCGAGGTTTAGCTCTCTGTGCAAACATCCCCCCTCCCTGCCCTTCATGCCTGCTGGGCTGAACCTCCCTTGGTGATGGTGCCCTGTCCACACCCACTTTGCTCTCCACATTTATGGAGATATAAGATCTCAGCTCCTTTTTGAAGCCAAATCTCACCTGCTTTCTCTGTGGTTTTGTATCTTTGCTGTTTGCTGCCCTCACAGCCCCATCCCTGTGTCCTCCAACACCCAGGGCTGGATCCAGGCAGGCCCAGACCCCACGTGCTGGGGTCATGTGGGCATTACAACTATTTTCCCACATTACTTCTCCGCCCAGGGCTATTATTCCTCACTGTTATTCCAGGAAAGGAACATCATATTCCACGAGGAGACCTGTGAGACGTGATGTCACAGCTTGGCCTGGGAGCAGCCTCAGCCTCGCACACTCTTATTTTCTGTTTTGCTCAAGATTTTCCAGCAGCTGCTTTTATTTGGCCCTGAGTTCTGCACATCAAATCCCACGGCTGGATTTTCAGCCTGTCACTCTTCCAGTTACTTCCAGAGTCAAGGGTTTGACTGATCATGCAAGGCTTTGGGCTGTGGTGGTGGTGTCTGACCTTGGGGGAGACTCTGCCTGTGCTTGGGCTGGAGTTGCAGCCCCCCAGTGCAAAGAGAGGCAGAAAATCATATTTAGCCCAGGGGAATTTTTTATCTCCAAGTCCCAGCCATGCTGGCAGTTTACCTGCTTTTGAGGGGGCGTTTCTAGCCCTGGATATTGCAGCCTGTGAGATAAAAGCCAGAGTGGCTTAGAAATCCCTGAGAAGTTAGTAAATATTGTTAATAGATTAAATATATTAAATATATATTTATTTACTAATATTGTTGATAAAGTAAATATATTCAATATATATTTACTTACTAACAGATTTAATTAACTACTGGAAATTTAAGAGCTGATTGAGAAGCTCCCCCTCCTTCCCTCCTGAGAAGGGAATGGAATATTTCGAGCATCCTTATCCCCTGGACATGGATCATCCAGAGGTGCCCACAAACACGTCCCTTTCTCCCTCATTCCAAAAAAATATAAAATCCAGGTGCACTTTGCCCAGTCAGGGGTGAGGCAGCCTTGGTTCTAACCCTGAGCAGATGCACTTGGTGGACCAGTTGCTTGTTCTGAATGTTGTGCTCAACTTTCCGTGGGGGAGAATGTGGAAAAGTTTAAAAACCAAGCTTAAAACACACCAAAAGTTTCAATCTAGCTTAAAACACACCAAAACTTGGCATTTCTTCCCTGCCTTGTCTGGGTGCTTTGAACAAGAGCTTCCCAGCTCCCGGCCTGGGGGCTGCAGCCCAGTCTCTCATGGTCATACTGGGATTTTCTCTACTCCTGCAGCAGCTCCTGACATTCCTTCCTGAATTTCCTGCCTTTCCAGGGCCGTTTTCTGCAGAATAATTTTCAGTCTGTGTTCTCCTTGGCCATGGAAATAGCTCGTGGCCTTCTTGCTGCAGAACAAGAGAGGATCAAAAGAGAGGGAAGAGAAAAGGAAAATGCTCTGCTCCGTTGGGATGTCATCTTCTGACCCGGCCTTTAAATGAAAGGCAGGGAATTTAGCCAAAAATAACAAGCCTGAAACAAGGAAACCAACCTGAATGCTTATTCTACCCTTCCTTCTTGTGGCCTCACGTTTTGTAGCAATATAATTAATGGTTAATGCATTTACAAACCAAGCTGTGGGTCCCTTTTTGCATGGCTTAACCAATCAGACCAGAAAAAAACCTGAAATAAAAGAACATTGTCATTCTTTGTGTCCAGGCAGTGCACACAGAGCTGTAGTAGACATTTGTTATCTCAGAATTTTATTTGATAGAGGAGATGGGGTGTCCTGAAAATGATGCTGGAGCTCAGGAGAGTTCTGTTCAACGAGGGAAATTCAGACCTTGAGTTCTGAGAGTAGATATTAAACCCATCAAAGCCCTGGTTTTCCACCAGGATCCGTGGGGCACCAGGAAAATCTCCTCTTGGTGTTGTCAAGGCATCTTTCTGTCCTGAGGGATGGGTAACATGCTTCAGTATCCTTTGTAAAATCCCATGGGATCTCAGCCTGTCCATGGGGTCACAGTTGTACCAAAGGCACGGCACTGGCAGTGCCCTCCTGTGCCCCTGGCCTGCAGGGATGGAGCTGGAATCGAGTTGACAGAGTTCAAAGAAGAGTTTGGACAATACTCTGGGGCACAGGGGGTGACTCCTGGGATGGGCCCGTGCAGGGCTGAGGGTTGGACTGGATGGTCCTTGGGGGTCCCTTCCAACTCAGCATGTTCTGGGATTCTGGGAAGTTAAATGTGAGTTTGGGGGTCCCTTCCAGCTCTGGACATTCTGTGCTTCTCTGATTCTAAGTAATGGTCCTGCCCAAACTCATACTTAGAATCAGAGAAGCACAGAATGTCCAGAGCTGGAAGGGACCCCCAAGGACCATCCAGTCCAACCCTCAGCCCTGCACAGGCCCAGCCCCAAGAGTCCCCCCCTGTGCCCCAGAGGATCAGCCAAACCCTCCTGCAGCTCTGGCAGCCTTGGGGCTGTGCCCACTGCCCTGGGGAGCCTGGGCAGTGCCCAACCAGCCTCTGGGGGAAGAACCTTTGCCTGAGATCCACCCTGAGCCTGCCCTGACACAGCTCCAGCCCTTCCCTGGGTGCTGTCCCTGCTCCCCCAGAGCAGAGCTCAGTCCCTGCCCCTCCTCTGCCCCTGCCCAGGCAGTTGGAACTGCACTGAGGTCTCCCCTCAGTCTCCTCTGCTCCAGCTGAACACACCAAGTGCCCTCAGTGTCCTCCCACGGCTTCTCCTCTAAACCCTTCACTACCTTCTGCTGAGATAATGAGGATTGTTATATCAAATATTTTTTTATTGAAACTTTCTTAATTTGACTTGTGCAAATTGGGATGTTTTTTGCCATGAAGGATTTCTGCAGGCTCAGTGTTGGGGGGGATGTGCAGGTTCTCCCACTTCTTGTGTTGCATATTTTTACCGGGGAATTACAGAAATTATTCACAGTGTTTTCCCCTGAGAGATTCTCTAGGAAATGGGAAAATGAATAAAATAAGAGGACAAACCTTTTGCTCAACGTACCTAAATCTGAATATGTTATGTTTGCATTTTGCAGAATAAAAGTTTAGTGGGAAAGATGATGGAAAGGTTTAACAGAGAAGTTATCTTTGGTGTTGGACATGGAGCTGGCCTTTGGACTGAAACCACTCAGTCCAGGTCTCTGCAGCTCCACACACTTCTCTAACTAAAGGAATTATGAAGCAAAGCTGATTATTTTATATAACTGATGATTTCATATATTTGATATAATTGATATATCTGATGATTTTTGACTGAGGCTGCCCCATCCCTGGAAGTGTCCAAGGTCAGGTTGGACGGGGCTTGGAGCAACCTGGGCTGGTGGGAGGTGTCCCTGCCCATGGCAGAGGGTGGAATGAGATGGGCTTTAAGTTCCCTTCCAACCCAAAATGTTCTGAAATTCTACAATATCCTTTATATTTAAAAAAGGAAATGAAAGTAAATCAAACCATGTTTTTGACAACCCTTTCTGGTCTTTCTTAACTGAACCTGGACTTCACTTTATTTTTGACTGTGCTCTGAATTGAAAATCAGTTTTCTCCTCTGGCCTAGTTGAAACCACAAGCTGAAGTAAAAGATTTAGAAACGATCTTTAACAGGACTTTTATTAAGATGCAAGAAGGAAAAAAAAAAAAAACAGTTAAATTTTCATCTCTCAAGAGGAACATGCAGTTGGAACAAAAAAATTGCTTTTCCTTGCAAACTTTGCAAATTTGCTCTGCAGTCATCAGCAAAGGGAATTTATTCCTCTTTCCTGGAGCTCTCATTATTTCATCTGTCAGAAGCAGCACCTTGTCTGCGTGTCACTTGTGCTGAGCACGGTGTCAGTCCCCGCTGCCAGACACGTTGCCAGGTTGAAATGCTCTTCTGAGCCGCTTCAGAAGCAGATTCCAGGTATTCCATTATTCCCACCAGGGCAGGACCTGCCGGGGCATCTCCCTTCCCCACAGCCCCACGGGCCCGAGGGCCGCGCGTGCCCCGCGAGGAGGGCTGGGGATGAGAAGCATTTCATGGAAACGCGCTGAATTACTGCTGCTGTGAAGTCCAGGGCTTGTTGCCAAGGAATTTTGGGGTGGTTTGAATCGATTCCCACTGTGCCACAGAGGAGGCTCGGCCCCCCTTACGCAGCTCGGTTCTTGGCCGTGACCAAGCGCCGCAAATGGGTAAAACGGGGGAGCGGCCGCCGCTTTCATGGGCTGCCAGGGGCATCAGCCCCCGGAGCTGGGCAGGGCTGCAGCTTCCTTGGGCTTCCTGGCCTGCTAAAGTCATGTCCTGTTCTCCTCCGGGGTGAAACAGAGTTTGAACCTGCGCTGGGGGGGCGAGGAGGAACGTTTGTGGGGGCAGGAGCGGGGATGTGCCGGCTGGTCCTGCCCGATGAAACGAGCATTTGGATGATCCTCTGGGGCACAGGGGGTGACTCTTGGGGCTGGGCCTGTGCAGGGCTGAGGGTTGGACTGGATGGTCCTTGGGGGTCCCTTCCAGCTCAGCATATTCTGTGAATATGGAGCGATTAAGCAGCACGTGGAGCTGGAGCACTGCTGGCGAGACAACCGGTGCTGATTCATTAGACTCTAATTACAAGTTATTTTTACCCATCCTCCCCTCTTTACAAAGGGCTGCTTGGAAGGCGGTGTTGAAAGTCCCCCCTCATCCAGGCTTTGATAAAAGTCAGATGGGAGCCTGTCTGCCCTGCTTTGTGTTTGTTTTTTTGGAAGAAATGCAAACCCTCCTTGCAGCTGGAAGGGGCTGTTTCACTGAGAGCAGCTTGTTGGAGTTCTCACCGGGCTTGGGATGGACTGGAGGGCAGGAAGTGAACACTGGCAGTGTTTGCTCAACACAGGTTTCCAAGGGAAAGTCCGAGATTCCCTTCAGATTAGTGGGGGGCTGATCAGTGCAAATTGTGTTTTGGACACGGGATCTCACTGCTCTGGTTTTTCTTCCATGTGGGGTTCCCAGAAGGAGAAAGGAATTAATTTATCAGCTGTCTCTATGTCACTTTTCCTTTATTACTGATAACATGCAGCAGGTATAATTAAGAGAAGGTCTGTGCCCAAAATGACACATTTCTGTCCTCTTCATAGCAGCATTAAGTGTGCACAAGAGGAAGCATTTAAATCCCATATTAGTGCCCTTACTCTCAAGGGCCAGGCTGCTTTTTAAGGGCCACTGTTATACTTCCCTCTGTGCATAGTTTAATACTCTCTCACTAAGCACTGTCTCGAGTGATAAATTGCCCTCTTAAAAACTCCTGACACACTTGGATAAAGCCTCATGTCTGAGGAGGAAACAGCACCTTGGTAACCCTGAGATTTCTGTAGGGGTGGGAATGACCTGCTTCCTTTCCTCACCTCAGAGTAGGAGGTGTCACACCCTCCATGTGAGGTGTGTTCTCACAGCCTTTTACACTCACAGTGTCCCAAGGCCAGGATAACGTGGGGATCCTGTGCAGATACAGAACAAACCTTGGTGAGGGAGATCACAGAATGCCAGAATAGCTCGGGTTGGAAGGGACTTTAAATCCCATCTCATTCCACCCCCTGAGATGGGCAGGGACACCTTCCACTAGCCCAGGTTGCTCCCAGCCCCATCCAACCTGGCCTTGGACACTTCCAGGGATGGGGCAGGGATTTGTCCAACACAGTCCCATGGAGCTGTGGCAGAGTGTTGCTGATGGGATGATATTTTTGATAGGAAACACTTGTGATTGTTGGCTCTTGTCAGGAGCTCTGGATTGCAGGCAGGAGCACAAGGAGCAAATCATGGAGTGACCTTGTTTTCCTCCACAAGGAGCACAGTTCTGTGGAGAACCTGCCTTGCTGAGCTGGCTTGGAGAGAGCTGTGCAGAGAAGCTGTGCCTGGTTCAAACCCTCAGGCAGAGCAGAGAGGGTTGTCCTTCTGCACAGCACCTCCTGCTTTCCTGTCTGAAATGTCCCTGGAAGTCAGAACCCCACAAGGGAGCAGGGAAGAGCTGGATGACCTGAGATGTGACCCCTGAACCCTCTGGAATGCCCCAGGTTGGGTGAATGTGAGCACAACGACTTCACATGACTCAAGGAAGCCTCTCAGTCTGGGCTGGTTCTCAGCCCACAGCCCATAATTTATAGGTGATGATTCCTGGGCTCTGCCAAGTTTCCTCCAGCTTTTCTCGAAGACAGGAGGGATGGGGACTGTTTGGGACATCTGTGAACTCCATCAAGAAAGGACTTTTTTCCCCTTCCCTTTCTGATGGAGTAAAACGTGGTGGAAGGGCAGTGGAGGGAAGAGCCGGACACGGAGAGCTCAGCTGGGGAATTTTGGCTGAGTGGGAGACAGAGTTTGAGGAGAGAAGAGGGAGGACAATCCACAGCTCCCCCACCACAGGCTGTGCAGGACACTCTAGTGGGGACCTGGATCTGCTGGTGGGGCTTGGCAGCTTGGCCAAAGAGGAAAGAACAGCAAATACTGAGAATATGGACTGAGAATATGAATATTATCCTTCTTCCTTGGAGTTAATTTGAGATGGAGAGCAAAGCTCCCAACCCCATTAAGTAGTTCTGCAGAGGAGGCAGGGGGCAGGTTTTATTACCTTCTGGAAGAGCTCACAGCCAGACTTTTGGCAGGAGGTCCCCGAAAATCACCAGGTAAATGCAAACTGCAGGTACTGTGGTAAACCCCTCAGTTCTTTCATTCCCCCAAACTCCAGGAAAGGTCTTGTAGTGCAGAAAAAAGAATCACAAATGAGTTTTCTATCTTCTCGGCAACTAAAGGCATTCCTACAAGCTTTTGGTGCAGGAAATACTTCTTTTCATGCTCATTTGATGGAGTCTGTAAATTCTGGTGTCTGAAGGTTACAAAGGGGAAGGAGACCAAGAGCCCTCTCCTGGCACAGACTGAAAGGGCAGCTGGAAAAATAGCACAGGCTGATGGACTCACGGGGCAGGTGGGAGGGAGGCACAAACAGGACTGAATGGCAAACCCCACACTTTATTTACAATACAAATATAAATGTAGTCATATATAGTGGGAGTGTGTTGTGGGTAGGTTTGTGTTGCAGGGGTGCAACATGGAAAGTGGCTTGGGATTGTGGTTTCCCCCGAGGCTGCCCCAGCCCAGCCCAGGGGTCCAGGGCACACTGATTTGGGGGCTTGGTGGGGGACTGGGGTGTCAGAATTTACATAACAGCTCAGCAAAGTCCATTTTGCACAAGGGTTTTGGAAGGGAGATCAACAGGAACCTCAAGAGTTTCACTGGACTTTCTTCCCAGAGGGAGCAGCAGCTGTGGGGGAAGCACAGGGGGTGTGCTCTCATCTCCAGCCCACAGACCCCACAGAGACCTGCAAACCCCAGCTGCTGAGCTGATTCCCACCCAGAGGCACCAATACTGAGCAGTTAATGGGCTACAGTGATGTGGGACTTTGCCCTGCTCCTCTGCACTCCTTTCCCAGCATTTCCCAGGGCCCAGGATGTCCATAGGCTGTGGTTACAAAGCACAGGGACGAGCTCAGGGGCTGTGCTGGCAGCTGGGGCTGGGCTCTGGAACAGTTATTATATTGCTTTTTACAGAGCTCAGTATCATCTCAGCTTTGTGTCTGGGATCCTGCACCTTCCGTGCCATGACACCTCTTTTCCATCCCTAGAGGTGTCACTGCTGGCCAGGAAGCCCCTGGTTCCTGTGGTGTGTCCATGTCTGCTCCCACACTGGTTATTCCAAGGATGTTGCTGTGGTGCTTTGACCAAGCCCTTTGGATAGTGAGGGTCACTGGAGAATATTCCCATTCTGGTCTGTAGTAGATGCTCTTACATGTTCTGTGTTATGTGATCTCACCTGAGGGTGAAATCATTGTATAATGGCTGTAATTCAGATTTTATCTACACGTGTCACCTATAAATCCAGGGCAGATGTGCAAACCCCAGGTTTAGCTGTGACCAATGTAGCTGTTCCCCGCTACCTGTGCTGTAACTTTCCTTTAAAAGACAAAATACAGAATCGTGAAGGTTGGAGAAGACCTCAGAGATCATCAAATCCAACCTTCAACTGAATCCCACTGTGCCCAATAAACCAGATCATGAAGTGCCACATCTACTCATTCTGTGAACACCTCCAGGGCTGGGGACTCCACCACTGCCCTGAGCAGCCCCTGCCAATGCCTGACCACCCTTTCCATGGAGAAATTCCTCCTGATGTCCAACCTGACCCTCCCCTGGCACAGCCTGAGGCCGTTCCCTCTCCTCCTGTCCCTTGTTCCCTGGGAGCAGAGCCC
>NW_016690360.1:903026-905924 GCF_001604755.1 Lepidothrix coronata
GGGCTGGGCCTGTGCAGGGCTGAGGGTTGGACTCCATGATCCTTGGGGGTCCCTTCCAGCTCAGCACATCCTGGGATCCTGGGATCTGAACAGAGCTGATGGCCGCAGTTACTTTCCAAAGAAATAAAACCTTCTTCTCGTGTTCTCCTCACTTCCAGCATTTCCAACTGCTGCCGGTGCAGATGTGGCTGAGTGGGGTCATTTCCAAGCACAGAGATGCTGGAAAATGCGAGGAGTGTGAAGGAAGATGAATGTGTCTCAAAGTAAACAAACAAACAAGGAGAACAAGGAGGGATCCTCTCCTGATGGCCCCGGGGGGGGGGGCTGGGACAGGGCCAGAACCCCAGGGAGCACCTCAGCCTGGGTGTGATGTGCTGCCTGGCCCTGGCTCTGTGCTGGCACACGGACTGTGCACTCTGAGGGCGAGGTTACAACTTGTCCCACGGTTCTGGTGAAATCCATGCCTATTCCAGACGTCTGTGTTACATTATTATCCCTCCAGATCCTAAAGACACTGCTCAGCGCTCCTTTGGGGCATCATCTGTGCTGCCAGTTCCCATAACAACTTGTGAATTCATCATTCCAAAGCTGCTTTTTTTTTTTTTAATTATTATTAAAAAAAGAAAGGGAAAAAAAAAAAGAAAGGCAGCCCAAATTCTCTTGTCTTTTGTCAGCTACTGAAGCACTCGGATCCCTGGCAGCCTGCCTCTTCTTTTCTCCTCCTCTTTTGCTTGTTTTTCATGAAAAGAAATCCAGGCATGTACTTAGAGGGGTCATTACAATTATTCATAAAGAAAAAAAAGCGTATTACCTATCCAGCATTAGAGATGCTGGGCCTTGGTAAACATTTCAAATTGAAAGCCCAGTGGATTAAAAGGTTTCTCTGTGTTGGGTGCCGGTGGAGTTGATGTATTAGTCTCTTTAGCATCTCCCTGACAGGTCTATTTAGAGCTTCCTTTGGTCTGGCCTTCCCCAGGCAATGACACTCATTACTCTGTGCCTGTCACTCAAAAGGAGTTATAATGGAGCTTAAATGGGGCTCCTGACACGGTGCCCTCGTGGCAGTAAAGGGGTGATAAATACCCACAATAACACTCCTTCCTACCTGGAGGTGCCTGGGGGGTGGGCAGCGAGGGCCACTTCTCACCCCTGCTCTGGCCTGTTTGGTTCAGAAGAAATCGGTTTTTTCCTGGCGCTGGGAAGCAATTGGAGACCTTACAGGGATGTGGAAAGGCTGATCTCAACACCCAGGCACGGGAAATCCTGACCGTGGTGAGCTGAACTGGGTATGTTGAGAGTGTGGGGTTAAAAACCCAATAGCTGACACAGGAGGATGACACCTGACACGGGGCAGGACAAACAGGGAGGGTATTTTAGTGGAAGTGTGTAAAACACTCCAGCACCCTCGGGGGAAAAGCCTCTTTTCAAAGTGAACATTTTATAAATGAACGTTTTATAAGTGAAAACTTTAACACTGAACATAGGAAAATATGTGAACATTTTATAAGTGAAAATTTCATATGTGAACATTTCATATTTGAACATTTCACATGTGAACATTTCCACACCACACTGACCATTAACATGCAATAAAATTACCTGACAGGTTAGAGGTGAATCCATCTGCTATTTTCAGCCCCTGTAACTCTTTGCCTGCAGAAAGTTTTCCTTGCCCAGGTGTTACCAAGTTACTTTAATTCACCCTCTTGTTCTGCCTTGGTACTGAAAGATGGTCTCATCTGGGTGTGCAACACTTCATGACACCACTTCTCTCCTTCTTTCATAGCAGAACAGGCTGGTTTGGGGCAGAAGGGACCTCAAAGCTCATCCCATCCCACCCCCTGCCACGGGCAGGGACACCTTCCACTGGACCAGGTTGCTCCAACCTGGCCTTGGACACTTCCAGGGATGGGACTTTTTAATTTTTCCATAGAAATGCAGTGAAAACTGGTGTAAATTTAGACATACAGATGCTTAGCAACATCAGCTGTGACTTGGAATCTATAGACAGAGAAACTCTGCAAATGTTGACACCCAAATAATTGAAGTTATGTCATGCTGGAGTCATGTCACAGCATCTGTGATACAGGGAAACACAGGGGGCAAAATCTGTGCTCTGGGCAGTTAATGACTGTGTTTGATAATTAGTAGCCATAATATATTTAAGGCAGTGCTCAGGCCGTGCAGTGAAAGGGTTAAAAAGCCTGAATTTGTCCCAGGACCATTCTCCAGCCCTCTGTCAGCCCTGGACATTCCTCTCTGCTGAGCAGCCCCTGGGTTTGGTGCTCTTAAGGACAATGAACTGTTGCTTGGGAGGAGAAATATTCCCATTTGAATTAGATTATCTGGCAATTTAAGCGCAATTGCATGAAAACAATATTAAAAGAACATTAAGATATCCCAGATAATAGGTCAGCCCTGTCTGATATCACATAGCACTAAGCCTGCATTTCTTGGCTTGCTCCACCTTGTTCATCCAGTAGCAGAACAAGGCAGAATTCCTATAAAATTTACCCAAAAGGAAAAGGCAAGTACCTTTTCATGGATGTGAAGCCCAGTGCTTGCTTGTAATGGAACAAATTAAGCTTGTGGAGCTGTAATTTTGGCATTTCTCAACTTTGCAAATAAACATGGTTTAATTAAACTCGTCTCTCACTTGTGATGATTTTTAGAAAAAGCAAACACAGGCAGTGCTGTGTTGGCTGCAGGACCAGGAACCTTCCCATTTATCCTTGTGGAGTTCCCTGTCCTGCTGCTGCTGCTGGGCAAGGAACTGGTTGTACCAGTGAGTCGTCCCCTCATGACAAGAAGGACATTGAGGGGCTGGAGGTGTCCAGGGAAGGATCTGGAGCAGCAGGAGGGGCTGAGGGAGCTGGGGGGGCTCAGCCTTGAGAAAAG
>NW_016690360.1:905966-908988 GCF_001604755.1 Lepidothrix coronata
GAATAGTCCCTCAAATGAATAAACATCTTTGTCAGACAGTAACAAATCTCTGACAGGAGGGGGGAGCCGGGGGGGGGGTCGGGCTCTGCTCCCAGGGAACAAGGGACAGGAGGAGAGGGAACGGCCTCAGGCTGTGCCAGGGGAGGGTCAGGTGGGACATCAGGAGGGATTTCTGCATGGAAAGGGTGGTCAGGCTTGGCAGGGGCTGCCCAGGGCAGTGGTGGAGTCCCCAGCCCTGGAGGTGTTAAAAAAACGTGTGAATAAGGCACCTGAAGACGAGGGTTAGTGGTGATCTCGCTGGGTGGTTCTGGGTTGGCAGCTGGACTTGGTGATCTCGGAGGTCTTTTCCAACCTCAGTGATTCTGTGATTCTTTGATTCTGGGAACAGCTCATGGGGACACAGAACTGAAGTTTGCTAATTAGCCCAACCAGCTCGTTAGCAGGCAGCAGAGCCCTGGGAAAAGCCAGGAGTCCCCGTGGGGGGATGGTCCAGAAGCAGGAGGGAGCACAAACCAGCCTGGCTCCTGAAAGGAGCAGGATGTGTCAGGCTGGGTGAGATTTGCCAGATTTAATCAGAGTCCTCGAGTCTGTTCCCAGCTGTGCCAGAATCTTATGCAACTTCCCCACTATCTCATTTGTGTGAGTGCTGAATTATATTTGCCTGGCTCTTGAGATCAGTGGGAGACATTGCTCAACGTTGAAAAGCAGGGCCCTCTCCGGGCTGCTGGGAGAGCCCTGAGCAGAGCATACGAGTGGGTGCTCCTGAAGCTCAGAGCTCTTTCCTTAAGGGGCTGTTGTGGTTTTGGCAAGCAGGGCACAGTTCTGTGCCTCCCCACGAGCAGGGGCTGCAGGAGGGCCCTCAGTGTCCCAAATTCAGAGGTAGGACACACGGAGGGAGCGGAGCCCGGAGCCCCAAGTAAGTGCAGATGACAATTTTCAGGTGTGTGTAACTTGGCACAGGGCAGTGCCTTTTCATGGGGGCCATAAAGATCTCCTTCCCCAGCCCAGGGCTTCTGCCATGACAAATTTCCAGTTGGAAGGGGGAGCTGAGAGGGTTCTTTAGAGAAATGGTGGGACAGCACAACTATTTTTACTCGGGATAAGGCATTTTGTTTTTCACTTGCTTCTTGACTCTGCTGCTAAAATTATTATTCCAGTCGGGCTGAGTTGATCCTTACTAATTTAAGTGTCTAAAATAGAGTTATAAACGAGCTGTGTTTCCATGAGTAACATTCCCATTCATCCCTGCAAGGTTTTACTTCATGGCAGTGAAATCATTACCAATAAGCAACCAGTGTGCTTTGAAAACACTGAAATCATTTAGTGATGATAATTAAGTGCAAGGCGTTGCTCTCAGGGCTAGAAAAGATTAGTTCATCAAGCTGAAAGTTGGGCATTTATTTACATTTTGCAAGGGAAGGGGCTGTTAAGGAAAAGCCCAGCAAGATCAGCCTTTAGAGAGTCTCCCCCCTCTCATCTGTTTGATTTATGCCACCAGCTCCCAGTGAGCAGCTCCGAGGGTTCCACCTCTGTAAACCTGCCAGAGCCGACTGTGACATTTCCCTGAGTCTTTTTTCCCACTTAAATGGGAAAACTGGGCTTTAACCCCAGTTTTACTCCCTTCACTCTAAATTAGTCTCAAATGTTTCCCCCTGAGAAATCGCAATTGGAAGTTTTCAAAGGTTACCCGAAGTATCAAGTTATTGGATTATATTCTGCGAGGGGATCTGGGGGCAGAAGTGTGATCGATATCTGCGTCCTCTGGAGCTTTATGGCCAAATCCTCCCAGGGAATAATTTGGGCTCTGATTTTGCAAAGCCTTTGGCTTGGCTCAGCGATAGCTGGAAGTGCTCAGCATCCCCCGGATCGCGGGGCTGGATGTGAACTTGGCTCTTCCACTGTTTTATTTTCAAGGCTGCAGCAAAATACTTACTAAAACTGGGCTTTGGCCAGCATTTGTGACTTGGGAAGGGGCTATTCCCGGTGTGAGCCAGACATCCCAGACATTATGGTGTCCACGTGCTTTGTTTTTCCTGAAGAATCACATCTCCCTCGTTCCTCTCCCGTTACCAACTGGCTTAGATCAGACAGAGCCTCTTCACGGCTCCCAGAGGTTGACTTTGGGGGTTGTCGTTGCTTTGGGATGTTGTTGGCAGCAGGTTACTGGAGTTCCCGCCAAGAAACATGTTTAGGCATTTGGATTAGTCTTGTAAATTTTAATTAATCACTTTGCTGCTGTATAAGGCAGTGCTGTAACACACACTCAGTGCTCCAGCACTCCCAGCAACGCTGCACTGCAGGTTAGAAAACAGACCTGAGGGGTAACAAATGTCTGCATTCACGGCAGCTTCAGCTGCAAAGAGTCTCTCTAAGTGCTCCCTGTGCCCGGAGGGGTCGTGGCTGGGGGGGCACAGCAGTGGTGCTGCCGGTGCCCTGCCCAGCTCAAGGGGTGGGGATGGGGCTGGGGCTGGGTGTGCTGCTCCCTTCCTGCAGACACCTCTCCAGACGGTCCTTCAGCAATGCTCTCATCTCCTGGCACTCGCCGATAAGCTAAAATTACCCACTCAGCTGCCTGCAAGAGCTCTGCCTCCTAAGGAGAAGTGTGGAGGGGGGGGTTCTGGTTTCTAGTCCGGGGTCCAGCCTTCTCAGGGGCTGCCCAGTGCGGTGAGTTTGGGGTTTATTTGGCAGAAAGGTAAATATTGGCCTTTAAAGCAGCAAGTAACGAGTGAATATGAGAGCTGATGTTGTTTTGCTTATCTGGTCAGTGCTACAAGTTGCTCCCTGCAAGCTGAGAGGTGAAATGAGCTGTGGAAAGGGCCCTGGGGGTCCTGGTGGTGCCAGTTGTCCCTGAGTCAGCAGTGCCCTGGCAGCCAGGAGGGACAACCCTGTCCTGGGGGCAGCAGGGAGGGGATTGTCCTGCTCTGCTTTGCCCTGGGGGGGCCTCACCTCAACATTGGGGCAGTTTGGGGGGACACAATGGAGGGAAGGGATTGAGCCATTGGAGAGTGTCCAAAGGAGGGCA
>NW_016690360.1:909273-912499 GCF_001604755.1 Lepidothrix coronata
CAAGGCTGCCAGAGCTGCAGGAGGGTTTGGCTGATCCTCTGGGGCACAGGGGGGGACTCTTGGGGCTGGGCCTGTGCAGGGCTGAGGGTTGGACTGGATGGTCCTTGGGGGTCCCTTCCAGCTCAGCACATTCTGTGACTGTATTTGGATCATCCCCTCATCCCTCCCAGCTCCGAGCAGCCAAGAGCAGCTTGTCCATGGGCAGGACCTGCAGGGTTGTCTGTCCAGAGGCTCTGCCCTGTAGCTGTCTGTCCATCAGCCACGTGTGTGATGTCTTTCCAGACAGCTCCTCAACTACCTGCAGTGACACTTCAGACAAAGGGCTCAGGGATTCAGGGCTCAGTGGGGTCTCCAGGCTTTCCTCACACACACACACAGAGCTGCCTTTCTGTGCCCAGAGCACTGTACAAACCCTACACTCCTCTTCAGTGATGTTCATGTATTTCTGTGGCCTGAGGGTTTGATAAGAGGATTTGGGTGATGCAGGGGATTTCTGGTGCTTTTGCTGTGCATAAAGATGGATCTCACAAGAAAAGGGTTTCTGTTCCCAAATTTGTTAATGCAGCATTTTGCATCAAGAATTAAGGCAAGGAGGAAGTCACAGAAGAGTCTTAAATTTGTGTTTGTTGACTTTAGTTGAACTACAGCTGTTCTCAGGACTCTCACCTGGTAGTACAACACTAAATGTCAGGGGTGCAAATGGATATGAGCATGTCCCTGGGACAGCAGGAAAAGGGGAGACACACTCCAAACAGCAGGAATGGTGTGGACACGCTGTCTTTGCTGTCTTTGCTGTCTTTGCTGTCTTTGCTGCATCACATGAGGTTCTCACTAAAAAAGGGATTTGCAAACTGTGATTTGTGTTCTTCTAAGAGTGAAGGGGCTATTTGGGACCTGGTGCAGCCCAGGCCAAGTCCTGCCAGTGCAGGGTCAGGAGCTGCTGCTGCCAGAGCTGCTGATGTGCCCAAGGATGCAGAGTTTGGGAAGTCCTGCTGGAGGGAGAGCATGGAGCTAAAACTCAGCCTTGCCATGAAGGAATGTGCTGGGAAAGGGGCTGAAGTCCAGGCATCAGAGGGGGAAGAGGCAGCTTAGGGCAGATTTACTGCTCCTCCAGGAGCCTGTGCTTGGCTTTGCCCAGGCCAGGGGTCCATTCTGGTCCTGCCACCACTGTCCTTGGGGGGTGTTCCCATCTCAGAGGTGTCTCTTCTCTCTGGTAGCTTGTTTTTTGTAATTCTCAGGCTAAATTCTCCTTTCCATAGTCTACCTCATTAGGAAAACACACTCCCTAGATAATTTCTTTTCAATCCAGCTTTTACACCCATCAATTATTTGCAGATTTTTGTTCCCACCCACTTTTTTTTTTTAAGTGAAAAGTGCAGGTTTGGCTCCTTCAGCTTCTCCAAAGGGATCAGTGTTTCCAGACTCCAGACACTGCACTGCTGATTGCTGGACATGGGGTAGTTTGACCACATCTTTTAGCATAAACTCCTCACTCTGAATGGGTTTCTGGACCACACCAGAGGTTTTGTGCCACATTCCTGTGCAGAGGATGCTGTGGAATAGCTTCACCTGGGGACATTTGGCCAAAAACCTGTGTGAAGTGATGAAGGAGATAATTTTGCTGCTGCCTTCTTTTTGGTGCTCTGACCCAGGGTACCAGTGCAGCCCTGGGGGCAGCCCTTCATCCAGAAGGATATTCTGAATGGTTTTACATAACACCATTACAGCTGGTGGGATTTTGCCCTGCTCTTATTTCTGCACTGTCTGTTTGGTTGTTCTTTCCCTATTTATTGTTATTTTAGTCCCTATTTCTTTGGATATTCTGCCTGAGAGTTTGCTGTGGGGATTGACAGAGGTCCAACACATCCTCTGGGGGGTGGAGCAATAGCAGGGCTGACCTTTGCAGCACGACAAAGCTGTGATTTTTTTTTATACTATCTTATTTGAAATTAAAACCAGACTTTGCAGCCCCTCTCATTGCTCAAATCCTTGTCCTGGGGCAGTGCTTGGTGCCTGCTCTGTCCCACATCCCAGAGCCTGGTCCTCCAACCTATTGATTGACATCCCCCTCTCCAGCTCTGATCTCATGTCTTGACCATCTGCTTCTTCTGGTGGTCTCTGGAGGTTCTGCCAATCAGCCAGGCGGGCTCCAAACTCGCAGGATTATTTTTGGACCTTCCTTGCAGCCATCTGTTTGGGAGGGAGCCATGAGCTTGTCTTCCCCAGCTGGGTGAAGGTGCTGTGGCAGCCTGCGAGGCAGGAGGAAGCAAACAGGGGAAAGAAAATCACCTTCTTCTCCAGGAGCTGAATCAGCTGCGAGACGGCGCTGAGCTCCCAGCCAGCCACTGGCACCAGCACCGGGAGAGAGGGATAATTCCCAGTCCCTGCTGCCTTTGGGTGGCACCAGGCAAGACAGGGAGCTTGGTGTGACTGGGAAGATGCCTCGTGTTGCCCGTGACAACCTGGGCTCGGGTCTGTTTTCTCTGCACACCCAGACACATGTGCACTTGTTGCTATAACAACCACCCCGGCTTTAATATAGCTGGGACTGGGCTTGGCAGGTTTGCAAAGCACCTACTTTTTGTTGCAAACAGCTGCCTCCAGGCTCTTCACCCCTCCGACAAAATAAAGCCCCAAATCAAGAATGGTAGGTAAAATGTCTGGATTAATTATGTGAAAAGAGCCTTTGTGGGAAAAGGGGGTTTCATGGGGCTCTGTGCTGTCCTGGGGTTTGAAACAGGGGAAAAGGGTGAATGTAACTGCTGGGTTTGGTGTCCCCAGAACAAAGTCAAATAATGGTGTCAGTAAAGCCACTGGTGTCACCAGGTGCCAGTAAGTCACAAATCATGGAGGAAGATTATGACCTCAGCAGCCTCTGACCCAACATGACCCAAAGTGATGCCGTAGCAGCAATCAGAGAGCAGGATGTCAGCAGGGAAGAGCCCTGATTAGCCCCAGGAAGGTCTTACCTGTAGCTACACACTTTGTGTGAGGCCCTCAGGACACCTGGGCCATGGCACTGGGCTCCTGTCCCAGGCTTATGCCAATATTCCATGTTTTTCTCTTTGTCTCTGAGTGGTGGGGACACTGAACAGAATTTTCCAAAAAATAAAAGGTGTTTTCTAGCAGTGAAAAGAGAAAGCAAGAGAGGAACAGCTCCCCATGTCCTGAGCTGATCCCACAGCATGGGCAGCAGGGAGAGGGGTATTCTGTCCCTCTGCCCCCT
>NW_016690360.1:915310-920314 GCF_001604755.1 Lepidothrix coronata
TTCACGTATACAGAAAATTCTTTGCAATGATATTCTTCACAAATCATTTGCTCTCAGGTCCAGATTGCACGTGAGAAGAGGAGAGCAGAGGGAAAAATGCCCAAAATGATGACAGGAGGGATGACACTGCCCTCCAGGAGCAGTGTGGGGGCAGGTGCAGAACACAACAGAGATCTGAGCTGGGACCTTACAGGTCTCTGCAAAACCTTGGGGACATTCCCCTGTGAGAAAGGGACACCAAAGTCCCTGAGCAGAGCTGAGCAGGACGAGGGGGGTTTGTTCCTCACACGTGCTCTGGGCATTCATTGAGCTGCGTCCATGGTGCTGGGTTTGGTGCTAAAACCAACATTCACTCACAACCCCTGTGGGTTGGTAAGCTGCTTTTGTACCACTCTGTTGGATTTTCACCCTTGTTAAATTAAAACAGCATTTTGTTTTAATACAGTTGCGAGATTAACACATAAATGAGTTTTTTCTTAGTCCAGGGGGGCTTTACCTTCACCTGTGCCTTCAGCTTTTTGTTCACACTGATTTCAGGTATTCTCAGTGCTGTCCTGCTATTGCATTTCTTTGTGCAATATCATTGTGCAGAGGTTTCTGTAGCTTCATTCTGGCTCTGAATCTGCCAACACACTTCAGGAGAAGCCACTAATAAGGACACAGATTTGGAATTATCTCATCTAATTGCTGGCAGCACAAGGGATGGTGGGGGAGATGTTCTGAGGCATTGCTGGGTGGCCTAACAGTGTTAGTTCCATTAAATCCTTGGAGCCTGACTATCTGTAGTTATTTCCTCCTGGGTAACGAGAAGGATTAATTTAAGGAAACAATAAGAGTAACCACAGGTGGGTGTGTCTGAGGGATGGGGGTGATCCTGGGAGGGCTCTGCTCTGGTGCCAGTGCAGCCCTGTCCAGTGTGGTTTGGGAAGTTCCAGCCCTCCCTGCCTCAGCATCCACACCAGTGAAATGGGCTCATCCCTCACTCACCTGTGGGAGATGATGAGAATTAATGGCAAAATATCCAGGAATCTCCACCTAAGAGGAGTCACACAATGGCAAAGCTGTTATTTTATATTGTTATTATATTTGTATTGTTATTATATTTGTATTGTTATTATATTTGTATTGTTATTATGTTATATCTATTATATCTATTATTATGTTTATATTGTTATTATATTTAAACACCCTGCAGGTTTGAGGCTGCAGTGGCTCCTCTTGCTCCACCTCACTGAGGATGCTCCAGGCCACCACGGGGATGTCACCTGCTGTCACCCCTCTGGTGTCCTCACACATGGGGCCACTGCCCCTGGGGCAGCAGACACTTTCATTGATGCTGCCCAACATTCTGCTTTATTTTTCCCTGCATCCAGGATGTGTTATGGATGATGTGCCCATCCCTGGAAGTGTCCAAGGCCAGGTTGGACAGGGCTTGGAGCAACCTGGGATACTGGCAGGTGTCCCTGCCCATGGCAGGGGGTGGAGTGAGATGAGCTTTGAGGTCCCTTCCAATTCTGTGATTCTGCTTTAAACCACTCTCAGCCTTTTGAAAATTATTTTTCCTGGGTACATTCCCATAACCTGGTCCGATTTTGACTTTGCTTCTAAAATTTAGCCCCACCAGTCCTGAGGTGGGGAGTGAATGATCCCTCCCCAGCTGTGACCACAGCAGCTCACCCTCAGTGGGCTGGGGCAGGGCCAGGCCTGGGTACAGGCTCAGCTTTCTTTCCCAGCTCTAAAGGAGTCAGGATGGGGCCCAGTTTGCATTCGGGGTCTGATTTTAGGAGAACCACAAAGCCCATCACCAGCCACTCTCCTCTGCCTTGTCTTTGAATGTCTGGAAGTGAATTATTTCACATATAAAGAAAATTCTTTGCAATGATATTCTTCACAAATCATTTGCTCTCAAGTCCAGATTGCACGTGAGAAGAGGAGAGCAGAGAGAAAAATGCCCAAAATGATGACAGGAGGGATTGGAGATAAGGAGGGAAAGAGAGAGTAAGGAAAAACCCTAAAGTCTTGATGGGAGCAAGTAGAAAATATCCAGGGGATATTTTTGGAGGAGATGTGACTGCCTCTGGGGTATAATGACACATTTAAATCTGCTCCATTACATTCAGGTCTCTTGTTTTCTCCCCCAGGCTCCCTTTCCCAGGTCACCAGATGAACACCTGAGTCTCCTCCAAGGGTCAGAGGATGAACCTGTAGCAGCTTCTCCACAGGTAAGAGTCTCCAGTGGTTTGGGAAGTGTGTGGGACCACAGAGCCCATGGCCTCAGGGCTTTGGGGCTGCAGCCTGTGCCTGTGTTGTGCTGGAGGTTTGCTCATGGGGCTCTGTGCTCCCTGGTGCTGTGCTGGAGGTTTGCTTTCCACGGGTTTTGTGCCCCTCTGAGGTGACACGGCCCCAGGGGTTTGCAGTTCCTGGAGCAGATGTAGTGACTGAGCATTTAAAAGATGTTTTGAGGGGTAACAATGGATCCAATCTTGGTTTTTCATTTTATTTCTGCTTCCAGTGTGCTCTGGTTTGGTCTGTAGGTGCTCCTGTGCAGGTGTTTGCAGGGATTTTCTGGAGCAGGTACTGTGGGTGCAGGTGGTGGTCACATCTTTCTTTCTGGCTCTTTATTCAGCAGCTGTTTAACATAAAATATTTAGAACCAGAAGCTGCTGCTGAGCAACATGACCAGCAGGTTCCCAAATCCCACCCTCCCTTCCAGCTCCCCCTGTCCCTCACAGCTCTGTCCTTTCCCCTTTCCACCTTCATGAAGTCGCTTCATTTCCTGAGGGAGTCTTGCCTTCCTTTGGGATGCTGCCTGTCCAACTCTGGGGAACCTTGTGGAAATAAAATACTGTTCCTGGAGCTCTTGGAGAACCCTCCAGAAGAAGGTGTTGTGTTCCTGGGCAGGGCCATTGGCCACCAGCTTGTTGTAGAAGCTCAATCCAGGCTCTGATGCCGATGTTGAGGGGGGATTTTAAGGACACTTGGCTGAGGTGAGACAGATGAGCACAGGCTTTAAGTGGAAAATGGGATGGTTTTCTCCCTGCTTTGGAGTGTGCAGCTTTTCCACAGGGATGCACATCCCACAGGAGCAGGTTACAGGTTGCAGACACACGGCCAGGGTTTGTTTCCCGAGTCAAACACGGTGGCCTTGGATGGGCAGCACAGCAGGGAAGGACCAGGAAAGCTCTGGGAATGGGGTCAGGCTGGGGGAGGTGGCGGTGCTGCACCTACAGAAGACACAGGTTTTTCGGGGGGAGAAGCTGTTGGCCTGGAAAGAACACGAGGGTGGTGGGGCACAGCCCAGCGTCCTGGGGAGCAGTGACTGCTGTTCCCTGTGACACAGCCCCGGTTCTTGTCACCCCGGTGAGAGGGAATTGAGGGGACAGTTGTGCTCCCTGGGAGCAGCAGGGAAACACAGGGAACCACAGGGAACCACAGGGAACCACAGTCAGTGTGGCTCCGAGTTGCCTCCACCAGCAAACACTTGCTTGGATGCACTTAGAGCTCATTATCTCCCGGACCTTTCGTTTCACAAGTGTTTCTTGCAACGTGTTTCTTCAGCCTGGTCCAGCTTTGACCTCGGTTCCCAGAGGCAGCAGGATAATATATTCATGTGCTGTGTTGTCTAGCCACTTCACATCCCTCCCTCCTCCCCTCCCTCCACCCCTGTCTCTGTCCTTTTTGGCAATCTGTCATTCCCAGTTTTGGGCCGAGTCCAGGAGCTGAGTAAAAAGTCCTTGGGCAGCTGGAGTGAGATACAATGGGTTTAAATACGCTTTAACGTGTTTGTAAACAACTGCACTTCATCAGGGGCCCTGCCCAGCAGGCTGGCAGCAGACAGAACTGATGAGACTCTTCTGAGATCAGAATTAATTACACTGCATGGAGATGGTGCAAAGCAGACAGTGATGCAGAGGGAAATATCTCCTGTTCTGTGGTCCATGTCGGTTCATTTGTGCTCTGCTTGTCACCGAGGCCACTGAGCACCTGGGACTGCTCCTCTCTCAGCTGTGGCAGGGGACAAGATGAGCAGAGACAGCTCAAAATGTTGGGAGGGCCGTGGAGCTGCAGCACCGTGAGGATGCTCCGCAGAGCACCCGCTGACATGTCATGTTTGGTGGAAATCATCTCTCAGGGGGGATCAGCACAGGGAATAAAGCTTTTGTCCTGTTAAAATAGCCCCATTTCCCCTGAATTCCCACAGCTTGTTCCCGGTGGAAAAAAAAAAATATAGTTTTATGATTTCAGTTGCAACAGGGAATAAAAAAAATCCTTCACTGAGGAGGATTTGAAGAGGGAAACAAGCTCAGAGCACAGGGAGGGGGCAAATGAGCTGTAGCTGGAGCACATGGATTGGGATGGTCCCAGGTAGCTCATTGATCCCAGCCCATGAATTTTGATGAATAAAGACTGAATTTGCAGGTCTGGCTCTCACTCTGCTGCTGAGGGCTGTGAGTGGGGCTGATGTCATGATATCAATGTTTAAAACACAGAGAAGTTGTTCTAGTGGGGAAATCACGGACAAGAAAAATCAAAATGCTTTGGAATAGTCCCCTTTGCAGTGTGGTGACTGGGCTCACACTCCAGGGTTGGTCCTTGGCTGCTCCTGGAGGCAGCAGATCCCTGACTCTGCCTGAGGACCAGGGGAATTGCAGGAATTGGCACCGTGGCTTGGAATGAGATCTAATTAATTAATTTGAGACATGCTGGGATTAAATTTTATTAAACCTTGGAATCAGAGCAGACCAGAGGAAATGTAAGCAAAGGCTGGGAAGGGGAAGGAGGGTGTGTGTGACATGTGCTGCCTCTGCCAGCGCTGCCGGGGCGCTGAGGGGTGCTCAGGATGTCTGGAGATACCTGCTAATGTGTGGATATATTAGAGTCATAGAACAGAATCATAGAATGTCCTGAATTGGAGTGAACCCACAAGGATCGTCCATCCAACTCCTGGCCCTGCACAGACACCCCAACAATCCCCCCCTGGCCCTCAGAGCGTTGTCCAAACCC
>NW_016690360.1:920486-926123 GCF_001604755.1 Lepidothrix coronata
CCCTGACACAGCTCCAGCCGTTCCCTGGGTGCTGTCCCTGCTCCCCCAGAGCAGAGATCGGAGCTGCCCCTGGGGAGGAGCTGCAGCCCCCGCTGAGCTCTGCCCTCAGCCTGCTCTGCTCCAGCTGCACTCACATTCACACACCTGAGTTCACTCCAGACAGGGCAGTCAGGGAGGTTCTGCTTTCCTTATCCAGTTGCTCTGGAATTTTCCATGCCAGGTGACTGACCCACCCCTCTGGGATCAGAAGCCAGGTCACTCTGTCCAGGTACTCCCTGACATCCTTTGGAACAAAGACATTTCTTTTCCTTTTCCCCTGATCCTGTGCTGGTAAAAGTGTCATGCTCTACCCAGACCTGCCTGTTACTCCATGAAAAGGGTTGTCAGCTGCATATTTATTGCCTTTAAAATGACTTGGGGTCTTGTGGAATGAAAATCCAGGACAGTCCTTGCTCACATGGTGGCACCTCGGAGCTTCCTGTGCTCCCAGACACCGCCTGCTCAGGTGTGTGTGCTGGCACAGCTCAACTCTGCCCAGCTTTCCAGGAATAACCAAGCTTTCTGCACATAAAAGTGGGTATGTGGGGTGTGTGCAAAGCCCTGGGTTCTCCAGCCAGGGGTGCAGCACAGGACTGGCCTTTTTGGGAATGCTGTTTTGCCTGCCGGATCCCCAGCATCCCACACGAGCTGTCTTTCCTCCTGACAGCTTCAGGAATATACTCAACACTAATTTTAGCTCTCCCTCCAAGGTGGATATCTTTGAGGTTTGGGCACAATCAATGCCTTATTCATAAAACTACAAACACTGTAAAAAGAAAGGGGGACGGGACAGAAAGTGTCCCGCCCCAAAACGTGTCTGATCTCCAAGCAGCTGTAATTTTGGCTTGCTCAGAGAACAAGCTGAGGTTGTTCATTTTAACAGCCAGGAAAGGGCTGTCTGTTTATATTTAGGGCCTTGTAGATTTGCTCAGTGTGTGCAGGTGGCACATGAAAACATGGGATGATTTCTTACCGGGATAAGGCCGTGTTTTTCCTGGCCTGGTGTTAATTCTGTGTGAAGGCTCAGTGAGTAAGCACCGAAAATTTTCTTGTAGCAGTTTCTGGGGTAAGATTTTGTAGCATTTTGGATTGTTGTTTGGTGCTTCATCCTGCTGAATCTCTCCCGTGCACCCTCCTGCAGAGTTTTGCCCAGAACACACATTTTTAAGAGCAGGTTGGCAGCTCCTGTGACTTGGAGTCTGTAGGGCTGTGGCATTAGGGGTCATCACTCAGTTCTCACTGGATCAGTGTTAATAAACCCCTCTAATAAAAATAAATAGGTGGATGTAACACATGTTGCAGCAGGGATTTGGGTGGTGGTCCAGGATCTCAATCAACTTGATGTGTGCAGCTCTGACCTTCAGCTCTGCTCTGACCTCCACCTCCCACTAAACCCTGCCCTCACGTGGACGTGGCACTTGGGGACATGGTTTAGTGCTGAACAAGGTGGTGGTGCTGGGTTGGTGGTTGGACTTGACTTTTTCCAACCTCAGTGATGCTGTGATTCTCTGGGCTCTGTCTGAAGAAGTGTCTGAAGGAGGTTGTGCCTCCCATCAATCTCCAGCCTTGCTCCTTCACCTCTTGGCTCCAGGATCTGCAAAACCTGAATCAATTCTCACCTGGAGTCATCTTGATTTCAATTATTTGTGCTTGGCATGAGCTGGAGAGGACAGTGTTTCCAAAACAAGGCTTTTAGGCCTTGGCTTCTGGAGCTGGGTCCTTCCTGCTCATGCCCCAGAAATGCAAAGTCCTGCTCAAGATGCAGAAGAGACAGTTCTGCAGCTTGGCTGAGGTTGGTCCTTCAGAGAGAGCAGAATTCACCTGTGGAGCAGCAGAAATTGTTCCAAAATGGACATGTCACGTGTCTGAGATGCAGCTGAAGATGCTGAATTGCTCTTCTGGTTAAGTCTGGTCCAGCCAGACTCAGCACTCTGCTCTTGTGCCACCCCTCAGAAATGGCTCCCTGGCTGCTGCTCTGGCTCTGACAGCAAGCAATGACCTGGGCCCAGGGCAATCCAGAACCTTCTTTGGTGTTTGCAAAGCTTCCCAAGCTCCCAGGGCTGAGGAGGTTTGTGAAAAGGGGAGGGCAGCTCTTAATGGCCCTTCTCTGGGGCTCCTGGGGAGTGCCCAGGTCTGAGGTCTGTTCACAGAGCCAAAATTAGAAAGCTGTTGATGTTGGTTTTTTTCATTCAGAGCTACAAAAAGTCCTGTTTGAGTGAATTGAAACCCCAGGCAGCTGCAAGGAAACAAGGTTCAAAGTGGGTGTAAGGGGTGGATGGAGCCCAGGGAGGAGAAAAGACGTCGGATTTTAATTCTGTGTACCTGTAACATACCCTGGCAGCTCATGGACCTGGGAGATGGGGCAGAAAAAGGCGAAATCCAGGTTCTGTTTGCACTAAAATATTTCTGGGCATGTTTGGGTGCTTTGCTGTGGTAACCAGGGGGCCTATTTTTAGGTCCTTTCCCAAGATGCCCCTCCACACTGTACTGAGCTGCTTGGGAAGCTGTTGTGCAAAGTTGTCCCAGAGGTTTTCAAGTTAAAATGAGCTTTAACTCAGGAAAGTTCCAAGGGATTATGTTCCTCAAAACTGATCTGATCATGTGTGAGATCTTTCTGGGCACATGTCCTGCCTGGACTTCCTGCTGGGCATCTCTGAAATCCCAAATTCCACCTTTTGGGTAAGGAAAGGTTCTGCTTTCGTTTTACAGCACAAACCCAATGATATTATGGCAACTTGTCTTAGCAGTTAAACTGAGTAATCCCAAAATACATGTTAGCATTTGCAATCACAGAGCTCTTGGCCCTCAGCCAGTGAAGTGCCTTCAAGTCTCATCCAGCAAAGACCAGATCTCTGTTTTCCTGAGGAGATTCACCAAGGAAGAGAACAAACCCACAGTTTTTAGTTGTACATTTGTGTGGAGGTTTGGGGTGAAACCTTTACCCTGCCTTGTTCGTGGATGGTTTGGGTTGGGAGTGACCTTAAAATCGTCTTGTCCCACCTCCTCTCAAGGACAGGGACACCTTCCACTAGCCCAGGTTGGGATAGTCCATCTCTGGAGCATGGCTTTGGACATTTCCAGGGATCCAGGGGCAGCCACAGCTTCTCTGGGCAACCTGGGCCAGCCCCTCTCCACCCTCCCAGCCAACAATTCCTTCCCAATCTCCCATCTCTCCCTGCCCTCTGGCAGTGGGAAGCCATTCCCTGTGTCCTGTCCCTCCATCCCTTGTCCCCAGTCCCTCTCCAGCTCTCCTGGAGCCCCTTTAGGCCCTGCCAGGGACTCTCAGCTCTCCCTGGATCCTTCTCTTCTCCAGGGGAACCCCCCCAGCTCTCCCAGCCTGGCTCCAGAGCAGAGGGGCTCCAGAACCATGGAACCCCAGGATTGTTTGGGTTGGAAGGGACCTTAAAGCCCATCCAGTGCCACCCCCAGCCATGGGCAGGGACACCTTCCACCAGCCCAGGTTGCTCCAAGCCCCGTCCAGCCTGGCCTTGGACACTTCCAGGGATCCAGGGGCAGCCACAGCTTCTCTGGGCAACCTGGGCCAGGGCCTCCCCACCCTCCCAGGGAGGAATTGCACCTGCAAGTCCCTCAGGTTTTTCTAGGCTGACACTGGGCTGTTCACAGGCTCCAGTTTTCAAATGAAATCCATTCAGCAGATTCAGGCTGAAGCATTTATTTGTTAGCAAAGTGTTGTTATGCTCCATAAGATATATATCCCAAAAGAACAAAAGCAATCCTATCCAAAGAATCCCCAAACAGAGCCAGCAGACAAAGGCAGGCTTCTTTTTCAAATGTCATTCTTCATATTTTATTGTCTTTCATCCATAATCACTTAAATACACTGGCATGTATTTGAAAAACTAACAACAGCCCAGCAATTGCCCTTTATCCCCAGCATGCTCAGGAATACATTGTGCTTTGTGATATATTGTTTCTCTCTTGGATTTCTTTCAAGGATGTTCTGCAAAGTGTTTCCATGTGCATTTGAACGAGACAATCCTCTGTCTATCCGTGGATTTTGTACCAGAACAATTTGCTCTTGTTCAAGGGCTCCATTATTCTTTGAAGATTTTAGGAAAGCAATAATTAAAATATGCAGGGGGACATCTATAGATTGTCAGGCTCGGAGGAGAAAGGTTTCCTTATGAATTTATGTTTCATATCATAGAATCATAGAATAGTTTGGGTTGGAGGGACCTTAAAGACCATCTAGTTCCAACTTCCCATGAGCTGGAAACCCTAAAGATCATCTAGTTCCAAACCCCAGGGGTTGGGACTCAGGGTTTTCTATGAGGGGGTTGGGACTCATAGGGGTTGGAACTCACAGGGTTTCCCATGAGCTGGAAACCCCGAAGTCCTTCTAATTCCAGCCTCCCAGGAGCTGGAAACCCTAAAGATCATCTAGTTCCAAACCCCAGAGGTTGGGACTCAGAGTGTTTCCAATGAGGGGTTGGAACTCAGAGGGGTTGGGACTCACAGGGTTTCCCATGAGTTGGAAACCCCAAAGTCCATCTAGTTTCAACCTCCCAGGAGCTGGAAACCCTAAAGATCATCTAGTTCCAAACCCCAGATGGGTTGTTTGATAACCCATCTGGGTTGTCAAACCCATCAGCTCTCAAACCCAAGCCTAGATGGGCTTTCAAGGAGGACTGATGGGGGACTGGGGACATTTGAGCTGTTGGGGGCCCAGGACTGGCATTTTTAATGCATTTCAATATTTAAGTCTTGCAGAAACGAAGCACCAAACCTTTGAAATGATCTTGAATCCTCTTCAGTAAATTTAAACAGCGTAATGAGAAGTGCAAGGGGTGGGTTTGCCTCCATGTGACCCTTCAAGTGTGTGTTAAACCAACATGGGATCACACAGTGAAATTCCTGAAGTGGGAAAGGAGGTGATGTAACATGGGAGCTCTCAGCTCCTGAAACGTTTTCCTTTTGACAAGACATATCTCAAGAACACGTTGTTATTTTGAGTTTTAGTTCAGACTTGTGCTCGATTCTGTAGCCATAGAAGCAATTATAATATTGTTTGATTATTCTCAATTCTAATGGTGCTTATAGGAAAAAATACATCTTCTCCCAGACAAGGAGCTACTTAGCATTTTTAATGGTTTGGATTTGCTTTAAACCCATATGACCATTTAATCTGGAAGATGATATAACTTTTAAACTCAAAAAGATACCCAAGTTTTAACAGCAATGTTTACCATTTTATGTTGATGCAGATAAACAAAATATCCTTTTTTTTTTTTTCTGGGTTGTTTTCTTACTTCTTCTCTTATTATTTTTATCATTATACCACAGAAGCAAAATTAAGGAGGTGAGTAAACAGCATCTCCCAGCAGTGCATTTCCACGTATGTTCTGGGTACAAAAAAAGAAATACAATCTCTCTAGTGTGAGTATTTAAAGCAGGAGGCTCTGTGGACCTGGGCATGGACAGGGGAAGTCAACAGGTGGCATTTAAAAGTGTGAATCTGCAATCTGTGACATGTTTAATCTTCAGGGCCCCTCATGACAAGAAGGACATTGAGGGGCTGGAGCGTGTGCAGGGAAGGGAACGGAGCTGGGGAAGGGGCTGGAGCAGCAGGAGGGGCTG
>NW_016690360.1:926439-927389 GCF_001604755.1 Lepidothrix coronata
GTGGCACTCAGTGCTCTGGGCTGGGGGACAAGGTGGGATTGGGCACAGGGGGGATCCATGGGCTGGGAGGGCTTTTCCAACCTCAAGCATTCTGTGATTCCGTGATTCATCAGTATTAGATCTGGTTGTTGTATCATGGGGATGGGGAATCATAGAATTTTTTGGGTTGTGAGGGACCTTAAAGCTCATCCAGTGCCACCCCCTGCCATGGGCAGGGACACCTCCCACTAGCCCAGGTTGCTCCAAGCCCTGTCCAACCTGACCATGGACACTTCCAGGGATCCAGGGGCAGCCACAGCTTCTCTGGGCAAGCTGATAAGAAAATGTGGGTGTTACATCATGGGGAAGAGGCTCCCAGGAAACCTCTCCCTGTGACTGTCCTTTGACAGTGTAAAACCCACTGCAAGTGTTTTCTCCAGCTCCCACCACAGGGAAACCTCATCTGGAAGTTGGACACGGGCAGACCTGGGGTGACAATGTTGTGCTGGAAGTATTTTATCATTTGCTGGTTGGGGCAGCACAACAACAGTGGAAGGGGTTTGTTTGAACAATGTCAGTGCATAAACTCAATTTCCCCCCCCCCAAACTCTGCAGGAAACGTTACTGAGATGAGTGGGGAACAACAGCTGGTTTTGGGTTTGCTGGCATTAATTGAGATGGATGTGAAGGATTTCTATAAATCAGTGCAGCATTTCCAAGAGGTGACTCACTTTGAAGATGCATCACAGTGACAATGAATCCAATACACCTCGATCAATACCAAAGACACACTGCAAAGGTACAGAAGATACACTGGGCTTGTTATTTAATCTGCTTGGGAAGTGCAAGAGCACGTGGCCTCCAACAGATAGATCTTACATTTAAAAACACTGAGCCTGTTAACACAGTGCATAATTAAGCCCTGGAATTCATTGCCAAGGAAAATCTTTGAGTGGATTTTTCATAACATT
>NW_016690360.1:928322-940998 GCF_001604755.1 Lepidothrix coronata
TGAGCATTTGCTCCTTCCCTGACCTCTCAGATGGAGCCACCCAGTGCCACCCCTGCCATGGGCAGGGACACCTCCCACTAGCCCAGGTTGCTCCAAGCCCCATCCAACCTGGCCTTGGACACTTCCAGGGATCCAGGGGCAGCCACAGCTTCTCTGGGCAACCTGGGCCAGGGCCTCCCCACCCTCCCAGGGAAGGATTTCTTCCCACTATCTCATCTAACCCTGCCTGCTGGCAATGGGAAGGCATTCCCCTTGTCCTGTCACTCCAAGCCCTTGCCCAAAGTCTCTCCCCATCTTTCTTGCAGGCTCCCATCAGGTCCTGGAAGGCTGTAATTGGGTCATCCTAGAAACTTCTCCAGGTTGAACAATCCCAGTTCTCCCAGCCTTTCCTCCCAGCTGAGCTGCTCCATTGCTCTGATCCTTTTGGGGCCTCCTCTGGACTCTCTCCAGCAGCTCCATGTCCTCCCTGTGCTGTTCCCAGGGCTGGAGCAGCTCTGCAGGGGGGTCTCACCTGAGGGGCAGAGGGGCAGAATCCCCTCCCTCTGGTGTCCCCTCACCCACCTCTGATCCCCTGGGTATGAACATCTCCCGTTTGCTGAGGGTGTCCATGGCTGGGTCCTGTCCTGTGTGGGGCAGGGAGAGGAGCTGGGCCTTGAGGGGAGGCAGAGGTGGGATGTGCTGATCCCGTGGGCACCCGACCACACTCCTGCCCGTGGGCACTTTCTGGGACCTTGAGCCACCGTGTGGGTCTGGGGGCAGCCTTGGGATGTGGTGGAGCCAACATGTACCTCTTGCTTCCCTCAGTCTGGCCCCCACCAGCCTCTCCTGGCTCCAGCAGTGCAGGGATGAAGGTGTGTGAGGGCACGGCCACACTCCCACAGTGACCACAGTGGGATGAAAATCCCAGTGCAGGGACGGGGCCGTGTCCATGAAGGGCCCTTCGTGGTGTTCAGACTTCCCCAGTGCCAGCAAGGGCTGGGGCAGGGGAGCCCTGGGGCTCCTCAGGGTCACATAAGTCCTGGGCAACCTGCTCGGGGTGGCCCTGCAGAGGGTTGGAGCAGATGATGGCCTGAGATCCCTTCCCAGCCCAGCTCTGCTGTGTCAACGTGCCTGGGAAGGAGGTTCCCCTTCCTGGGCACACGGGGCAAGTCAGGAATTCAAAATAATTATCCAGTGACTCTGCCATCAGTGCATGGCCTCTGGAGAGCCACCTCCATGTGTCTGCTGCTGCTGCTGCTGTGACATGGGACATGAGACGGGCTTTGAGTTCCCTTCCAGGCCCAAACATTTGAGGATTCTGTGAGGAGCTCTTGACTCCTGTGTCCCACCTCCCCAATCCCACAGGGGCTCCACTTGACTCAGCTCAAGGCTTTCCCAGCTGTGCCCTGGGGCTGCAGCTCTGCTGGCACAGCCCTGGCAGGAGCCAGGCAGGGTGTCCCTTCCTCTGAGCCCTCATTTGGGTCTTCACCTGGGTCCATTTTGTCCTGTGCTCCTCTGAGCTTGTGGAGATGGGCCTGGGATGGGCTGGTGGCTCCTAGGATGGCCTGGGAGGAGCTGGGCAGGGGGAGATTTGGTTCCCCTGCCTGCCACGGCCTCTCTGTTCACATTTTGGGACAGTAAAGTCTCAGCTTTCCATCTACTGCTTTTCCTCCATGTCCTGGGAAGTGCCTACTCAATTTTCCTTCTCTGTCATCCCTCTGGGCTGGGCTGTGCTGCTGCATCCCACTGGTTGATCTTGGACAACCTGGCAGAGTAGGTCACCTTTGTGTGCCTTGAAATAGGGTCACAGAATCCCTGAATATCCAGAGCTGGAAACCTGCGAGATGCTTGGCTCTCCCTTCCTGCTGATGTGGCCTCTGGGAGGTGATGTGCACATTTACCAGCTGGAGAAAACACAGTTTTCAAGTTCATGATTCCTTTTAAACCTTTTCCTTGAAGTTTGTGTCGCTTCCAAATATCTACACTTAAAAGAAGATTTAAAAAAAACCCCAAACAACAAAACCTTGAGTCAAAGCTCCCAGCTCCAGGTCTCTGGGATATTTGAGAGCCAGCCCTCTCCAAGGAGCACCTGAGGAACCTGCTCCTCCTCCTCTTCCTCCCTGGCTGTGGCAGTCCTGGGAATGGCAAGATTCCAGGGAATCCTGACACACCCCAGCTCTTGACACTTTGTTCTGACCCTCAGGCTGGGAAAGTGTGTCAGAACATCCTTCAAGTTAATCCTGTGCTCCAGCACCCTCCCAAAGAGGGGTTGTTCTCTCACTCAAGCCCCAAAGCTGGAGGTGAGGAGAGACAAGAGGGGAACCTCAGTAACTTCACCCTGCAGGTTTGAAGTTGATTTTCTGCCAAAACATCATTAATTTGTGCCATACCAGAGATTAAGCCTTTTCTGTCAGGGCTCAGTGCTGATTTGCAGGTCTCACTGCAGAGCTCCATTAGCTCAATTTACCTTTCTCTTCCAAGACAGTTTTAGCACTAATTGACCAGAATTCAAACCAGCTTTTTCTCCTGGTAATGTGGGTTCATTGCTTATAATTGACCTGCTTTTCTGGCAGTGAAGGGAGCTCCAGCAGCCAGCATATACTGTGTGACTGCAGCCTGTAATTACTCAGATTTAAGCCCTTGAAGGAAAATTTTAGGAGCTTTCTCTGCTGAATTGAAACTGTAAAATAATATATATAAAAGGAAAAAATTCCAAGCTAGTCTTTTAAACAGCCAAGCAGAGTCGGGGGGAAACCCAGCATTTTTAGTGGCACAGTCCAGCTTTCTGGAGATTATGGTTTGGGATCTTCTGGCTGGATGACCAGGGAAGTGACTTTTAAGTCCCTCTCTCAGAGTTGTTGGTTGCAGTGGGTGGAACAGAGGTACCAAAGCAGTTTTTCCATCCTAAAAGCACAATGTACCAAAGAAACCCCAAGGTTTGGTGGTGCCATTGATTTGTGCAGCAACTCCAGCTGCTGGTACCAGCCCCCTCACAAAGCAGCACATGCACACAGTGCCCTCTCCATCAGCTCCCAGGACACCCCAGTCCCTCTGGGACCCTTTTTTCCCTGCTGGTCTCAGCTGCAGTGACCCCACTGGCTCCCACCAGCTTCACTACCTGCTGACTGGTCCAGCTTGATCTTTGCTAATGATCCCACCAAAAGCCCTGGGCCCAGTCCCACCCAGCCCCCAGACACCCAGACACCCAGAGCAGGGTCCCTCAGCCAGGAAAAGAGTTAGAAATGAGGTTTAATGGAAGACAGGACAGGCTGCACTCACAGGGCAGAGCTGGATGAGAACAGTGACCAGCACTGTTTACTCAGGGATGGGCCTTTTCATCTCCTCATCCCTCTGTTTGACCACATATGTTCCTTCCCAAACCATCCTGCTCCCTCCCTTCCCCAGCTGTGGTTCCTGCCCTGAACATCCCATTGGAAGTGTTGTGCAATCCCCAAATGCCCTTGCCCTGACTCCTGTGTCCCACCCCCCAGTCCCACAGGGGCTCCACTTGACTCAGCTCAAGGCTTTCCCAACTGTGCCCTGGGGCTGCAGCTCTGCTGGCACAGCCCTGGCAGGAGCCAGGCAGGGTGTCCCTTCCTCTGAGCCCTCATTTGGGTCTCCACCTGGGTCCATTTTGTCCTGTGCTCCTCTGAGCTTGTGGAGATGGGCCTGGGATGGGCTGGTGGCTCCTGGGATGGCCTGGGAGGAGCTGGGCAGGGGGAGATTTGGTTCCCCTGCCTGCCATGGCCTCTCTGTTCTCTGTTGTGGGTAAAACAAGGTGCATGACCTAATAGAGCCCCCAGGAGTGGCCAGGACAGTCCTGGCCATGTTTTGGCACAACCTTGCACATCAGTCTCCACCAAAAGGGGATGTGTCCCACCTTTCCTCCTGGGAGTGAGGAGAGCAGGAACAGGTATCTGAGGGAAACAGCAAACCTGCAGTCCAAGATTGTCACACACTGGCACAGGTTGCCCAGGGAGGTCGTGGCTGCCCCATCCCTGGAAGTGTTCAAAGCCAGCTTTGATAAAGGCTTGAGCAACCTGGGCTAGTGGGAGGTGTCCCTGCCCATGGCAGGAGTGTTGGGATGAGATCTTCAAGGTCCATTCCAACCCCTTAACATTCTGTTTGTATGCAGAGAACACAAATCTTGCCCTGGGAAGGAGGTGAAGTTCTCACACACAGCTCCTCTCAGACAGGGAGCAGCTTTAGTGCTTCCTGCTGAATTTGGGGGCTGCTCATGTGTGGTGGGTGGTGTTCAAACCTTCCCTTTGGATCAGGATGTAGATTAGAGCTGAGCTGAGAGCCCAGGCCCTCAGCTTGGGGCATTTCTGAGCAGGGGGAGTGCCTGAACCTGAGCCCCCTGGGGTATTTTAGGTGCTCCACAGCATCTGGTCAAGTTTAGGCATCTGCAGGGCTCAGCAGCTCAGAGCACGTCTGAATGCACACACAAAGCCAGGCAAAGATGCCAAAGCAGATGCAGAAACATCTGGACATCACCTAAAGCTCCAAGATTTTCCCCATCTTCTGCTGATACCCAGCACAGAGCTTGGCTGAGCTCCAGCAGGAGCTTTTGCTGTTCTCCTGCCTCGCAGGGAAGCACTAACACAGCTGCTGCCACGGAGCCAGGGGGAGAGGGGGAATGGAGAGAGTGGGAAAGACACCTCCCTGTTTAAATTAACCTCTCTGGGATTCTCTTTGGAAGACAGGAAAAATGACAACCTGATTTACAGCAGCCCTTGAAACGCTCTGTGTGCCTGTCCTGTCTCCCTGCATCCAGAAATAAATCATCAGAAACATTCTCCCAGAAATGGACCCTTTTATTTGCCACCATCTGGGCCTGACAGCTCAAACACACTTTTTCAGGCAGCTCTGCCTCTCTGTGTTTCTCCTCCAGACCCCCTGAGCTCGAAGCTTTGATTTTGAATTTAAGCTTTGCTGTTTTTTTCCTCTGTTGGGGTCTCTAAGGGGCTGCAGCTCTTTCATAGTGGGTAGTGCTGTTTAGGGGAGATATAATGGGAAACCTGACAAGTTTAAAAAGCTTCATTCTCCAAAATGATCAGGCTGGGTGTGGATACACCAGCCCTGAGCTCACAAGAGCTGGGGTAGCAGCAAATGGGTGAAGCATCACCCAGTGCTGTGAGGACCAAGATTTGCCTTTGGCACAGATGCAGAAAATGCTTTTCTATCTAAACTAAAACAAAGCATCTGGATTTGTCCTTCTTACCTCATATGACAGAAGAGGTTTAGAGGAAAAGAGGACTACAGAGTATTTAATTTCTTTCTCTGCTCAATAAAATAACCAAAGATAATCCTTTGGCTGATTTCACACCCCTGACACAAAGCTGCACTGGAGAATGAACCTGGAGCAGTTCTAAACATGAAATTATTTTCAAAATCATCACAGTTTGGAAAGTTTGCATTTTTACACAGAGAAAATGTAGGGCAGGACACTGTGCTCTGTGAGGTGAGGAGCAGCACAGCCCCCCCCTGTCCCCACACTGGGACATGTGAGGTGTTCACAGGCACAGAGCAGGAACAGGGCTGTGCCCTCCTCAGGGAACAGGAAAACTGGGACCCACACAGACTTTGTGCAGGAATAATCCAACTCCAACCATGATTTTCTCAGATCTGGAAAGAAATCCATGGCAGAGGTTCCCAGGGAGTCCCTGCAGGGTCCAGCTCAGCCGGTCCTGCGTGTGGGACAGCCTGGTTTCAACACACGGAAAACCCCAGTGGATTTTTTCTCCATCTAATAACTAATTGTTTACATAACACAGATCCAGGTCCTGATGTGGGTTATGATCCATCCCAGACCTACCAATTTATTAGGAGGCTCACCTGGATGGAGAAAACCAGGTCTCACCTGAGCTTCCCTCTTTGCAGCTGAACACTTTAAACAGCAAATTAACTCAAGGCAGGTTCTTCCTCCCGATTTCATTTTTCACGTTAAAAAATGGGAAAGATCTTAATTGCATCCCAAGGCAGAGCAGCCAGATCCATGAAATAACTCATCTGTGCACACACACACACAAAGAAAACCTGTCTGCAGCATCCTTGCTGTGGATACAAACCCAGGTGACCTTCCCCACCCTCCCCTCCCAGCCCCTGCTCTGAGCAGGAGGCTCTGAAGGTGCAGCAGTTCCTGCCTTTGGTCCTTTCCTTTGCCCTGGGAGTGCTGGCTTGCAGGACTGGTGTGGACTGGTGTGGACTGGTGTGGACTGGTGTGGACTGGTTGGTCAGGAGTCCAGGTCATCCCCATGCCAAGGGCTGGGTCTCAGTTTTATGGAGTTTCAGTGCCATTCTCTGCATTCCCAGAAATCTCCATTCTCCTTTCCTAGGCTGTTACCACGGTGTGTTTTTTCAGGAATGAATCCCCACACCATCTCTGTGGCAAATTCATCACCTTCTTTCAGCTCCTTCTGTGACCCCGAATGCAGGAGAGAGAAATAGGACAGCAGGAAAAAAATAAAAATCAGGGAAAAATAACTTCCTGTGGAAAGTAAGTTTCTCAGGGTGGTTGTGAAAACTCCTTCAGCCCTTCCCAGGATGCAAGGCCATGTTTTTTACAGGACAGACAGACTAAAACCCCCAATAAAGGGTTGTATTAAGAGAGCTGGGATCTTCCCTGTGGACTGTTTGCATTACAAGTGTCCAACCTCAGTTTGGAAGGACTTCAGCCAACTCTTGGCTAAACTGGAATGGTCCTGCCCAGTCCCTGGGGCTGTTCTGGGAGGAGCAGCCCTTCTCAGGGGAGTAAGATCCACCTCTGAGTGCCAGAGGAGCCCCTGCACAGCTCAGAGGGGTTCAGTGGAGCTTGACCTTCACCTCCAGCCCCAGTTAGGTCTTGGCTACTTGTCCACATCAACTAATTCCTGGTTGCACAAAGACTTCCGAGTGTCCCAAGCACTTTGGAGCTATTTTTCTGTCTTTGTGCAAACTCACTTTTGGGTTTTCATCACGGCACTGATGAAGTTCAACCAACCAGTGGAACAGGCCTGTCCTCCTCCCTTGCTGTGTCCTCTTGGGTGCAGTTGGATGGCAGAGCCTTCTGGCAACCTCTGGAGAACAGACCTTGCTCTGACCAGGGATGGCAGCTCAGCTTCTGGAGCCACAAACACTGCAGGGGTGATTGAAGATTTCCTGTGATTTTGAGATTTGCTGCAGTGATTGCTCAGAGCGTGAGGGGGTCCTTGATACCTTCAGTTCACGTGCGCCTGTTTGAATTTATTTTTGTGTGTGACCTGAAGTCTTAATTCCCTAATTTCCTAAGTTACCACGTTGCATTTGGAAGGGTCTTTGTGATGAATTTCCTTGTTTAAGATATTTGGGGTTTTTCTCGGTATGATGTTCATTAGTGAGCCATGTACCAAAGGTATGAACAACATAAATAACCACAGTGAGGGCGGTCAGGTGACATTTCTGGTGGTGTGATGAGGTGTAAAATAATGCACCCTCATGCCCTCACCTCCACACATCCTGTTGAGAGCACGGGACCAGAGTTTCGGGGCAGTGTGAGAGCAGGGTTGGGGCTCCTCTTATCTCTCTCCAGCTGAGAATTCATCCACTCTCCCTTTGCAGTCAGCAGAGGGGAAAAAAAATGTTCCAGGACATGATTCACCTACTTTAGATGTGTATCTTGCAACCAAGTGAATCAACTCGAGGACTTCCTCCATAAAAGGAGGCGTGAAGGTATTTGCTTTGTAGAAACCCGAAGTTGGGTGAGAGAAATTCCAGGCAGGAAGCAAGTGCAGAGGACAGGCATTAATATATTTTTATTAGCAATAGCTTAGCAGCTTGTGCTGCCAAGAACAGCAGATTGGGGAAAGGTGTGCAGGGTTAAAGCCCCTCAGCCCCTTCTGCTCTGGATTTCAAAGGCTTCCTTTGTGCTTTGGAGGAGCAGGGGGAGTGCCAGACGAGGAGGAACTGCTGGGGGGCTTGGGGTGTTCAAACTATCAAGGAGCCACAAAGTTTTCCCCAGGCAAGTGAGCTGTGGGAGCTGCTACCACACTCTGCTGTCCCTGCCCTGTCACTTCAGCCCCTGGTGGGTTCCAGGCCACAGTAAAGAGAATCCCAGAATCCTTAAGGTTGGAAAAGCCCTCTAAGATCATCCAGTTCAATCATGTTCACCTCCAAACCACGTCCCACACCCACCTGTGTTGCAGACCCTTCCAGGGATGGTGACTCCCCCACCTCCCTGGGCAGCCCAGGCCAGTGCCTGACAACCCTCTCCATGAAGGAATTTTTCCTAATATCTAATAGAAACCTCTCCTGGCACAATCTGAGGTTTCCTCAGCAGGGCAGCAGGGGAGGGGGGGATTCTGCCCCTCTGCCCCCTCAGGTGAGACCCCCCTGCAGAGCTGCCCCAGCCCTGGGAACAGCATGGGAAGGACATGGAGCTGCTGGAGAGAATCCAGAGGAGGCCCCAAGAGGATCCGAGGGATTGAGCAGCTCTGCTGGGAGGAAAGGCTGGGAGAGCTGGGACTGTTCACCCCGGGGTGACCTAATGGTGGCCTTCCAGGACCTGAAAGGAACTTACAGGAAAGATGGGGAGAGACTATAGACAGGGGCCTGGAGTGACAGGACAAGGGGGAATGGGTTTAAATTGAGAGAGAGTGGGTTTAGATGGGATATCAGGAAGAAAATTGTTCCCTGGGAGGGTGGGGAGGCCCTGGCACAGGCTGCCCAGAGAAGCTGTGGCTGCCCCTGGAATCCCTGGAAGTGTCCAAGGCCGGGTTGGAGCAACCTGGGATACTGGAAAGTGTCCCTGCCCATGGCAGGGGTGGGACTGGATGAGCTTTAAGGTCCCTTCCAACCCAAACCATTTCATGAGTCTAAGAGATTGTTGATTCTTGCTCATAACTCTGCTCCAGAGATGGTCCCTCAGGCACCAGTGCAATGCAGGAGACCACGCTGGTTGGGTACAGCAGTCTTCACAATTTTCCTTAATTCTAATTTTCCTAGCGTAGTTTAAGGCTTTATTGAATTTTACCTTTGCACAGAGTATTTCAGAGCCATTACTCTGCTGTGAGGTTGCTCAGGACAGAGACAAACTTGCTGCAGGAACCAGCTTTGCACCACTTCTGACATTATTATTCAGTGACTGCATATTTCTACCCTCACGGAACAAATGCTGCAAATTTGGAGAAGCTGTGCCGAGTGCATTTTCTTATACATCAAAGAACTGAAATCCTTGCTTTATAAATGAAAAAAAAAAACCCTCAGATGACTCTTAACTATAAAATTATGGTTGTTGCCTGAATAATGCATCCCCCCTCCCCTTTTATGGTGTGTTTAGGCTGCTCCCTTGAGCTTCCATCAAAAGATGCTGCTTTTAGTGGCCAAAACCAGCCCCTCACGTCCCCACCCCAGGTCCTGGTGGGTTTAGCCACTAATGCAAAACTCCTGAGGACGTTTGGTGAAGGGACACAGTCCACTAATAAAACTCTTTTGGTTTTCTGTGGCTAATTCTGACATGAAAGAGACAATCTGAGCTGGCAAAATGCTGCAAGTGAGAAGCAGAAGGGAGGGAATTTAATGTAATTAATGCAAAGAGCAGCAGAAGCTTCTGGTCGAGCTCTCACCATGGGAAATAATTCTTCCAAGGAAATTCACTGGGGTGTTATTACCTGGCTTCACAGAACTGGAGGATTTGTGGATTCCAGTCCAAACAGGCCCTGCTGATATCACTGTTTTAAGAGATTGAGGAGTTTCTAATTGCTGCTCAATTTATTGCATTTGGGAGAACTGTATTAAAAGCTGTGTGTTTATCCCCAGGTCCAAGCAGACAGGCAGTTTTAGGGGATACAGGAGTGTTTTGTCCCTAGAAAAAGTAAGAATTGGCATTTCCCAGCCCCATCCAGGCCTTGTACTGATCCATCTCATGATACAGCCCCATTTCTAACTGCACATTGGGATTAATCTGGTAACAAGGATGATTTATTTAGTTTTTCTCTTGTTATTCATTATTTTACTTCTTCCTGTGTGTGTTTTTCTCATGTTATTCATCATTTTACTCCTTCCATGGCCATGTGCAGCATAAACTGTCCTATTTAAAAAACCCCCCAGAATCTGGGGCCAAACTCAACCTTAGAATTACTCCAATGAAGATGAACAGGCAAATTGTAGGGAAAACTTCCCTGTGATTGTGTGTCTACCCCAATGGCACTGAAGGAGTCTGGGTCCAACAGCCTGGGTGGCCCGGGGGAATATTTAAAACCAGGAACCCAACCTGTCAGTTCAGCTGGAGCAAAGGAACAAACCCTGGAATGGTGGGGCCGTTCCTGGAATTCCCCCTGTGCTCCTGTGCCAGGGAGGGACGTTGGGCAGGGAAACCTGAGAGCTGAGTGTGACAGGAGCAGTGAGAGCTGGGCCAAAGGTCCCGGCAGGGCACCCTGCCCACGCTGCCACCTCCTGCTCGGCCTCTGCTCCAGGGTGGGGCTGTGAAATCCCTGCCCTGCAAGGGTGGAAGGAGCAGCTTTGCTTGGGGTGTGCACAGAATCCCAGGATGTGCTGAGCTGGAAGGGACCCACAAGGATCATCCAGTCCAACCCTCAGCCCTGCACAGGCCCAGCCCCAAGAGTCACCCCCTGTGCCCCAGAGGATCATCCAAACCCTCCCTGAGCTCTGGCAGCCTTGGGGCTGTGCCCACTGCCCTGGGGAGCCTGGGCAGTGCCCAACCAGCCTCTGGGGGAAGAACCTTTTCCTGAGATCCAACCTGAGCCTGCCCTGACACAGCTCCAGCCGTTCCCTGGGTGCTGTCCCTGCTCCCCCAGAGCAGAGCTCAGTCCCTGCCCCTCCTCTGCCCCTGCCCAGGCAGTTGGAACTGCACTGAGGTCTCCCCTCAGTCTCCTCTGCTCCAGCTGAACACACCAAGTGCCCTCAGTGTCCTCCCACCCCTTCACACCCAGGCCCCTCCTCTCGGTTTCCTCTCAGTCCCAGTGGTGGCAGCACTCGGGTCAATCCCGGTGGTCCCCACTGAGGTGCAGCCCAGGGGGATCCCCCGAGGCACAGCCAGGAGCACACCCTGCCAGGGGAGCACCCACACCCAGGTGCTGCTGGCTGGGGAGGTGTGATTTTAAACCTGGAGCTCATCCCAGAACTCCGAGCCCGTTGTGCTCCCCGAGGATGGATCCCACATATCCCGGCTCACCTGGCCAAGGTGTGTTCAGGGGGGTCCAACAGCCCCTGTGGCACCACATCCCCTGGGCTGGCCCCGGGATGGACACACTGCTCTTCCCAACAGCCGTGGACATCCCTGATCCATAGAAATCCCTGATCCAGAGAAATCCCTGATCCATGGAAACCCCTGATCTATGGACATCCCTGATCCAGAGAAATCCCTGATCCATAGAAATCCCTGATCCATGGAAACCCCTGATCTATGGACATCCCTGATCCAGAGAAATCCCTGATCCATAGAAATCCCTGATCCATGGAAACCCCTGATCTATGGACATCCCTATCTATGGACATCCCTGATCCAGAGAAATCCCCGATCCATGGACATCCCTGATCCATGGACACCCCTGATCCATGGACATTTCTGATCCATGGACACTCCTGATCCATGGACATCCTTGATCCATGGACACCTCTGACCTATGGACATTTCTGATCTATGGACATTTCTGATCTATGGACAGCCCTGATCCATGGACATCCCTGATCTTTGGACACCCCTAATCCATGGACACCCCTGATCCATCTACATACCTGATCCATGGATACCCCTGACCCATGGACACTCCTGATCCATGGACACTCCTGATCCATGGACACCCCTGATCTATGAGGTGAGGGGATCCTTTAAGGCAGATTTGAACCATATTTTAGGGAAAATGAATATTTGCACGGGACAGTTGATAATTTCACAGTCAGGAATTACTGGGATTACTTGAGAAGTGTTGTCAGGGTGGAAATTAAGGAGAAACAGGTTTTGGGCAGAACAACTGAATTTTGGTGGCTATTTCTATGGCATCCTTTGGCTTAAAGGCTGACAAATACTTCTGGAATTTATATATATGTATGTATATATATACACACACACATATGGTACTGGCAAACAGGAGATGGCTCAGGGATCAGTGGCTGCTTTTAGGAACAGACATTTAGGATGTTTGAGATGAGCAATTTCCAGAGGGACTTGGGAGCTCTCCCAGGTAGGATCAAACCCCCTGATCCAGGAGACACCACGAGGGCAATGTGGGACCATTTAACCTCCTAAAAGCGAAATGCAATTTTATTTCTGTGCTATTTTTGAGGGGAGACGACCCCTGTGTGTCCCTGGAATTTGGAATATACGGTAAAAGGCTTATTTAATTTTAAATTAATGCTCACTCTGTGTAGACCCCCACCCTGCTGGATGGGAACCTGCTCTGGAATTCCTTGTTCCAGGAGTGTTGATGTGGTTTTGGGGGTGTTTACCCTCTTTGGGTCAATGTCAGTGGTTTCCAAGCTTTTTTTTTTAACGTCTAAATCCCACATTTTTTACAGGGATACAGTCATTTCCATAGGAAATTGAAGCTTCCAGGTGCTTTGTTTGATTTTCTTAGTTACAACTCACAAAAGCCTTGGAAGCTGCCCCTGGATCCCCAGAGATGCTGGAAATTATTTTAAAATTAATGGGAAGGGAAGGGAAGGTTTGGGAAGGGAAGGTTTGGGAAAGGAAAGGAAAGGAAAGGTTTGGGAAAGGAAAGGA
>NW_016690360.1:942251-944647 GCF_001604755.1 Lepidothrix coronata
GGTCAGGAGTGGGAACCTGCTCAGGTGCTTGTGCAAAAAACCATAAAAATAGGGTTAAAAGGTGTTCCAGATCCTGCCTGTGGCTGATGCCAGCAGTGAATAAGCATCACTCCTGTCTCTAGGTGAGGCCCCAGCTTTCTCCCAGAGATGCTGAGCAGGGAGGCAGGCAGGGAGCTGCCAGGCTGGGCAGCCCTGAGGGGCTGTGCCAGGGGCAGGGGCTGGCAGGGCCGGCCGGGAGCAGGAAGCACGTCAGCCCGGCCACTCTGCTCCTTAATTCCTGCCGTGCCAAAAAGCAGCAGCTCCCTCCCTCCCTCCTTCCCTCCCTCCCTCCCCCCCGGGCGCTGCTCACCGGGATCCGTGAGCTCGGATTACTCAGACTTGGCTGCGAGTTCCGCTCGCAACATATTGTTTGACAAATGTCAATTCTGCGAGGGAAAAAAAAAAATAATTGAAATGATTTCTCCGAGACAAAGTTTCGGATTTAACGTTGAGCAGATGCTCCGTCTAAAATTAGCATAATGATTCCTCCTGCCTGCTACTTCCCAGGACATGTGTCTTTAATGGAAGTGTTGGAATAATAATGAAACTTCGCAGGGATTTTTTGGATAATTGAAGGTTTTCCTGCACGCTTTTGAAGCGTTGAAGGAGCGCGGGGACCTTTGGAATGAAGGAATGCTGGTATTCCCATTTTGCAGATGTGGAAAGGGAGATGTCTGGGATGCCTGAGGTCCAGGATTGAGGGGAGCTGAGCACAGTCCTGGATGGAGGGTCCTGGGCAGCCAAATGGGCACTGCCCTTAATTAGGGGTATTATTAATTAGATCATTATTTTTATTGCTGATGTGATGAGTGAAAAGGGACCTGGGCTTCTGGGGCCACACTATTCCAAATAAAGCCACCTTGGGAAAGGTGCCTGCTGGGATTTCCATGAGCAGGGGGAGCTCAGGTGGCAACGACTGAGCCTGAAACTTCTGAAGGTCTCATTTCACTGGGAGAGATTTACAGTTCAGGTTGTAAAAGGTTGTTAAATATATCTGAAATATGGTGGATTCACAGGTTCCTGCTGCTCCAGATTCCCCCAGGGCAAGGATGACATGTGAACCATAACTCCCTTTCCCCTCTTCAGTCAGGAGTGTGATGCTCATTCTCGGGCAGAGGGGCTTTAAAATAAAAAATAGTCATCATATCCTCCCAAATTCCATTTGTGGCCAAGCTCCCCAGTGTCACCAGTGCAGCCACCTCCACTTGCTGGGCTTGCAGGAGGAGCATCTCTTTGCTCTGGTGGATCTGTCCCTGCCAGGGACCAAAGTGCAGGCTGGGGAGTCCTGGAGAGGAAGGTCAAGACACCCAGTTCTTGTTCCTTGATGGTCTTCTGGTAATTTGGAGGAAAAGTCATTACTGTGTCGGGGGGTGGTGCCTGAGAGGGGCTCTCAGATCCCTGGTACATCCCTGGAACTTGGACAGAACAATGGAGGGGAGGAGGGATCACCCCAACCCCCACCCCCCCAGCTCTGGAGCTTGGTCTCTGTGCTCCAACCCCCAGCAAGGTGTTTTTAGGTATTTTTCCCTCAGACAGCACAAATGGCCATTCAGGGCAGGCCACACAAAGGTGTTTTCTAGGCGGGGGTGGCTCCTCTCAGGCACAAGAATGTGGTTTTACTTAAATTGGAAAATGAAGGACCAGGTTCCCCAGAGACTCTTCTTCCCCCTGCAGGGGCAGGAAAACACAGGGTTACATTCAGGCCATGCTGGGCTGTTTTGTGGAAATCCTTTGTTAGAAACCAGCATTTAGGCAGGAAAGGGACTGTCCTGAGGTGGAGGGTGGTTAAACAAAATCTCACTCCTCACTGAGGTCAGACCCTTTTCATCCCCTCAGTGCTATGACTGGTTTTCACCTTCCCCTTCCCCTCAGCGTGGCCCAGGGGGTGTAAAAATCCCCCAGGGTCTGAAAAGGTCCCTGTGAAACTCTCCCCACCTCTTTTTTTTTTTTTTTCATTTTGAGCTCTATTCTGTTTTCCACCATCCCAGAACCATGAACCCCCTCCAGTGCTCTGCACAATTCCAGCTGCCCCCTGAGCTTGTCCCTCTCCTCCCTGCTGTTAAAAGGCACCAACAGAGCCTGGAAGCACAGCCAGGGCTTCCAGCTTGGACAGGACTGCAGAGCTGCTGTTGGAGAAACCCTGGGGGAAAGAGGGTCCCACCAAAGAGCCCCTTTTCTCCAGGGCAGGAATTGGGAATTTTCCTATCAGTTCTCCCACTGATTTCCTGGGCAACCATCGACAAGTCACTTCACCTTTCTGTGGGAAAGTCCTCCCATCTGGGGAAACTGGGGACTGAAAGCTGGGGTTGGGAGGTGAAAGGCTGGGAGAGCTGGGGGGGTTCCCCTGGAGCAGAGAA
>NW_016690360.1:945083-947840 GCF_001604755.1 Lepidothrix coronata
CCTGCCCGGCCTTTCCCTCTGCCCTGAGATTTCAGAGCACAGGAGGGCAGGGATAGATGGGATATTGGGAAGGAATTCCTGTCTGGGAGGGTGTTGAGGCCTTGGTACAGGTTGCCCAGAGAAGCTGTGGCTGCCCCTGGATCCCTGGAAGTGTCCAAGGCCAGGTTGGAGCAACCTGGGCTAGTGGGAGGTGTCCCTGCCCATGGCAGGAGGTGCAATGAGATGAATTTTGAGGTGCCTTCCAAGCCAAACATTCCATGATTCTCATGGATTCCTGGGACTGTGCCATCCAAGGAGAGGTAGTTTAGCACAGCAGAGGTGCTGAAGCCTCTCCCAGGCCCCCCCTGCCCTGACCCTTTCAGATGGGAGGGTGACATTTTAACAAGTGCCTCTCCCAGCCAGTTCTCAGTTCATCCCCATCTGCAAGAAAATGGCAGGAAATCGTGGATGTGTCAGGAGGATGTGATCTGCCTGCTTGGTCTCCTAAAATCCCCCCCATGGTGAGACTTTGCTGGAATCTGAGGCACTTCCACAACAACTGAGGTACAACCAACTGTTCCCCACCGTGACGGGGAGAAAAGGAGACACTTCCTTGGGGGCTGCTTTTGCTTCTGATTTGGGGTCCCTGTGATTCTCTCCATGCTCCTGGAAGCTGTATTTCATTTATCACATGGCTGTCCAAATACTCAAGTCCAACTGGATGATGGAAGTGGGTTCCTTGCCATCTCCAGTCCCTTCTATCCCCTGCTCAGTCTGGGTTGTGTTTGCTGGCCTTGAAGTGACAAACCTGGTTTTTTTCCTCCTCTTGGCCCATCAGAGAATCATTAAGGTCATAAAATTGCTCTAAGAAGATCATATCCAAACACCAGCCCAGCACTGGCAGGTCCACCCCTAACCCATGTCCCCGAGCACCACATCCACACATTTTTTTGGACACTTCTAGGGATGGTGACTCCACCACTGCCCTGGACAGCCTGTTCCAGTGCTTGGCTGCTCTTTCACTGAAGAAATTTTCCCTAATATTCAACCTAAACTTCCCCTGGTGCAACTTGAGGCTGTTCCCTCTTGTCTGAGCAGAGCTGGGCAGTGCAGAGCCCCAGATGGGACAGGACTTCAGCCATCCCAATGGGAAAGTGCACTGGAGGAGGAAAGACCCCAATTCCAATGTTTACTGAGTGAGATTTGGGAGGGCAGAGGCCACTCAAAGGCCTGATGGTGTATCCAGTGTCCTGCATCTGTAGAATTCCTTAAAGACCTTGAGCAACTGCACCTGCTGACACCAAAGTGACTCAGGCTGAGGGAGAGGGAGGAGCCCAGAGCAGCAGGGGAGCAAAATCAAACAAATAAAGCCAGGAGGCATTTTTACCTCACGCTCTGATTCTCGTTTCTGGCCGGAACGAGAGGAGCTGAAATTGGGTGTGAAACTGGGCTATTGAGGAAATCATGTGCTCGCACAAAGTGTGTGTTATGCGGTGTTTCCTTGGGTTCTGCACCAAAAGGGTTTGGGGGATGCAGTTTATGTGGTGTTGCTCTGTGGCTGGTTGGAGAAGGGCCAGGCTGGTGTTTCAAGGGCAGGTTTCCAGTCCTACTTCTCCTGAAAAGCTGGTTTCTGAGCGAAGGGACAACTCTGGGCATGTTCACCCCAAAAGGCACAGCCTGTATTGTTTGTCTGCCAGTGTCACCTCCGTCAGAGAGACTTCACATCATCATTAGGTGACTTTTTATGGCTTATCCCTGACTTTCTGAAGATTGGGGTCAGATGGGAACACAGGCTTTGCAGCAGTGGTTTGGGGGTGTGTGTTTTGTTTCTCTTTTCCACCGGGGGTTTGTTTGTGTAGCATCAGTGAGGAGAGCTGAGGTACAGTTTGCTGGAATGGCTGTGCCAGCTTTGGGGCACAGCTGCTTTCACCACTGAATGTTTGACCCCACAGAGCAGCAATCAGTTATCAAGCACTCACGGATGGGCTGAGCAAAACAATCTTGGCAAGAATTGTCATTTTTGCCAGTAAAACCCTGTCTGCAGTGGTACTTCCACCGACCACAGAAGGAACAGAAACATTTTGCTGAACAAGCAGATATATTTTAAATGTAAACACAGCCTGGGATGCAGAGCTGCTCTTTGCTTTCTTACAAAAACCCCCAGCTTGTTCTTCCCAGCTGCCTGGCTGAACACCCAGGCTTGTCTGGCTTTGTCCTCTGAGCTCAGCTTGGGCTGCCCAGAGCTGGGATCCCCCCTGGGAGCTGGGACAAACACCACTGGAGCCCTTTTGCCACCAGAATGTGGAAGGGGAATACGCTCTGTGCATCTCTCCTGCCACCTCTTTGCTCTGCCTGCAGCCCTATGAGGGAGCACTTTCAGTGCAAAGGTTTGGGCTTCCCGTTTGTAATGGGACTGATGATGGAATCCCAGATGGTTGGGGTTGGAAGGGACCTTAAAGGTCATCTCATTCCACCCCTGCCATGGGCAGGGACACCTCCCACTAGCCCAGGTTGCTCCAACCTGGCCTTGGACACTTCCAGGGATTCCAGGGGCAGCCACAGCTTCTCTGGGCAACCTGTGCCAGGGCCTCTCCACCCTCCCAGGGAGGAATTTCTTCTTAATATCCAATTTAAACCTACTCGCTTTTAGTTTAAAGCCATTCCCCACTTATCCTATCACAAAGTCCCTCTCCAGCTCTCCTGTGGGCCCACTACGAATGCCAAAGGATCCAAGCAAAAAAAGTGATAACTATCCAAGCATAAAGTGATAACTTTAAA